>NC_137465.1:142472897-142836668 GCF_964235325.1 Thermobia domestica | reverse complement strand
ATCTGCTATGGAGATCTTTGATGATACTTCCTATCTTTGATCAGAGAGCGAAACACTGTCCTGGATCTTTACAATTGTCGTACCACATCCATTTTTCAAAATGTGGAAATCTTTAACGGTTATTCTTTGTACTCATAGAATAACACGCTTCCAGATGGCGATTCTTCTTGGTTGGTGTCAATTTATGTGGCATCCATGAATCCAAGTTGTTCATCTCTACTGATTGCACAAAGTCGTCAACCACAGTGGTATGATAGTCTGAAATGGCATGAACATTTTTTTGAGAGTCCACATTCGCGATATTTGTGAGGAACTCATAGAAACATGATGCCGATCGGTGCATATGTGGATCGTTTTGCAATATTATGTAACAAAAACGAAATTTCACAAATCAACGACGAATGGTGCATTCATTTGTCATTTCTGGGCCAAATGCAGTTTTCTTTCGGCTTCTCTGCAAAATGTCCTAGTTTGAATTCGTAAATAAAAATCAATGTCAATTGTGTATTCTCTGCGGTTGCAATTTCATATGAGCCTATTCAACAACGCACTGTCTTGCATAATAGACTTTCTGAATACTCCAGCCTGTTTGGTGGACGTGTACAGAATTTCTAGTGTTTGGCCTTGGTCCTTTTCTATGTTGTGTATTGTGTTGGTGAAGTGAGTTTCCCAACAGGCGTCAAAGTGCATTTCATTTGCACCAACATAATATGTTTGAGTAACACGCTTAGGTGCTTGAGTCAGTCACATGAAAGTGAAATTATTATTGAGGCTCAAGGGGACTTTTCTACTATTCCGGATATAAGCAAGACCTTGAGACTACAGAACAGAACATTTGAAACAATTTATCATACCATAGACTTTAAGCTATAATGAACATTTCTTTTTTGACCCAAAGACAGCGAAGTAACTAGGCTAATTTTCGCCCGGGGCAAGAACTCGACTTAGCGGCGTTCTCTCAAATATTTACCCAATTTGTGCTCTCTCAATCTGGCGCCCGGGGCACAAGCCACGTTTGCCCCACCCTAGTTACGTCATTGACCAAATGTTGTAATTTAAAGACATCATTGTATAGAACTAGTTCAATATATCACATACGAAAAATCTCAGAAAAATATTTCATCGTTACGGATATCAATGTTTCAAGCAATACAAAAATGAGGTGCTTACGTCACGTTAACAAAAACAGGGTTTTGGCGTGACGTCAAAAATCAGTATTCCTCTGTGAGTTGCATTAGAAGCTTCTGGGAATCTTTTTCATCTTGTAGTTTCTTACTGTACTCTACAAAATAAATTTAGTGAAAAGAAAAGTGGCGAAATAAGTAGCATATTACAGTATATAAAAGTAACGTGTTAAAATACATTAAAGGTCATTAGTAATGTTCTAACATTACAATTATTTTAGATACTTGTACACTTCTGCAGAACTACTTTATTATTGTATTTACACCAAAAACATTGGGAGTCTAAGAACTATATCACTTCAAATTAAATCAGGCACAGATTGTGAATATCTAGGTCAAAATATTACAACCTTTCTTTATTTTGAAGATTTGTCGTGAATCTCCGTGCTATTATATTACTGCTACAAAATAAGCACTTTCTGCACCAAAGAGTTGTTAATCCCTTTTTAAAAAAGGCTGTATTCTAATTACATCCGCACACTTTTCCTACTATTTATTGTACATATTAGCAATTGGTCACCCCAAACCAGTGCTAAAACTATTATTATCTCATTGCTACAAGAATCGTATTACATAGCGCTTTACTTTTTCACTATACTTATACAAGGGGAAATGCTTTCGTGATCACGGCGGTGGTTTGAAACAGAAGAAAGCTGTAGCGAATACAGGCAGACAGATGGTTAGGCTTTCGAATGAGCATTATAAACAAGAGAAGTGCTCGAAGTTTTTCTTGTGAACTAGGCTCCGGTACTCAAATCTAGGCACCATAATAATACAATTCCATATATGGGCCTATATAATTTTATTTTGGATTTAAATTATTTAGGAGCCAGACTCGTGTTTCCAATCGCCTTGACTACCTGCAACGCGGGATTTTTCGAGCCTGAATAAGAACACTGACAAAACTTCATCATGTATGACATGTGTTGTTGCTTTGAAATTTCATCTCTTTCTTTTCGATAACCTCACAAGAAATAGCGTTCTAAGAGTTCAGTTGATTTTAACGTCCCATTCAGCAGCGAGGCTACATGAGGCGTGGATCTACTGTGGAATCCGAACCACATGAGCTCCGCCGGGAATTGAACCCGGGTCTCCATCCCAAAATAGTGTTCTAAGAATACAAAAATAAGTTTATGTATGTTCTTTCTCTCGTCAGCTCTGAGGTGGTTAATGTTTGGTATATGGGGTACAGTTGCAAAAGATTATATCGTGAAAGTATTGCTTTTTGTGTTTTCCGAGGTCCACAAGGGAAAAAATCATAAAAGGAATCGTTTGGAAAGTTCAGTCTTTTATTAAGTTTCGTCCATGTAGATTGACTTCTCTTATATTGCTTCACTCACTGGAATAGAATATTGTGTTTGTTACTCGTCATGACATAGCCTATCACAAACATTCATTATGAAAGGACATGGTAGATCAATAGTGGAGCGCACACCTCTAGTATGATTGGTCTCTGGTTCGAACCCTAATCATATGAATTCGTGATAGACAACATCGTGTCCATGGGTTTTCTCGCGATTGTGACGTTTCCTTTCACATGACTATTCCACCGATATAATCATTCACTCTCATTAACCACCCATCTCCCTTTGTCTATACGGCATATTCACGGAACATTAAAGAAGAAATTTCATATTATTTTATTCAGTAATAAACCATTTGTAACTAGATTGTTATCATTATCTTGGTCGGAGCCCTACGGAAATCCTGGTAACGCAAAATATTCGTCTGATTTAAATCACGCTCCCCCTAAAGATATAATAAACTGTATACTCACGTTCAATTATATATGATGAAAAGAATTTGGTAAGGACTGAAGATAAATGATAATGATTTTAATGGATTATAGCGAACCACTTAGATCACTTAAGGTTTTTTTAAGTTTTAGTCCTATTTCTTCATTTCATTTCACAATTTATATATAATTTTTAAATATCTTCTTCAGGTAGGCTAAAATGTGAAAGACACTGAGTCTCAGCAAGTATGTAGGAAAGGAAACAAACAAAATTCTATAAGAATAGAAAGTGTATTTCGTTATAACTAAAAAAAAAGTAGAAAATATAATAAAATAAGAAACATATTTTTAAAAGCATGCTTTCCTTAAAAATTTAACAAATTGCACTAAAGAATAATAAACAGTACAGATTGAGATAGAAAGTAAAGAATAATGCTGTTACAATAAATACTAATAAAAATATTTATTTACACATGACTAAAACGAAAAGCATAGAGAATGATCTCATATACAACAAGTTATAAACTTTTCATTATTCATGTAACATTATACATAAATATACCTCAATAAAGGAAAAGAACGTTATAATAGTATTATGTAGTATTCTACGAGACACATCTATAAAATGTAATAATAGTATTTTAAAATACGTTTCTTAAACTATTTCATATACCAGAAATCACATATAATACTGCGTTATATAAAAATATACTAAGATTTAATATTTAATATATTATGAATTATAAGCAAATAAAAATATATAGATAACATAGTGTAGAGTGTTATTTCATAATACGAAATGCTATACAGAGTTACAGTATATTATAATGCTTTGTGCGCAGTATATATTGATAATAAAATATTATATTGTAATATTACGTCACACTTAAAGAATGTATAAATTGATCGTATATGAGAGCGTTCCCCATGCTTTTCTTTTTAGTCCTACATAAATAGAGTTTTTAAAGTACTTTTTTCAGCCAACAGAATTATTATTATTATTATTATTATTATTATTATTATTATTATTATTATTATTATTATTATTATTATTATTTTACTTTCTGTTACGATCTGTGTTATCTTTTATTTTTAGTACAATCTATTATTATAAGGAAAGCATGCTTTTAAAAATGTTTTTATTTTTTTATTTATTTATTTATTTATTTATTTATTTATTTAATTTACTACTCGAAGAGGATTGAGGGGTCATTATATTCTTAATGTTCAAAAAGTATAGAATATCTTCGATGTGCCTCAAGTTAGACAACCCAAACTACTTCACTGTATTGTAGGATGCATACTGTTTAATCCATGCAGAGAGTTAACAGCTTTTATAATGAAGATTTGATTTTTAAAAAATAACATTTTTTTTAGCAACTAGGAAGCTCATTAGTAGTTAATTTTAGAAAGTCATATTTTTAATAGGAATTTGGCATTTCTTAATGCTTAATGAAAGCAAAGGAAAGAGTAATAATGACTTGTGAACATCGAATTGCTATCTTTCGTACAGGAAATTGATAATAGACAAAATATGTAATTTATGACTTTCCATAAATTCTAGTTTTAGTAAGAACTCTAACCGACGTACCACCACCACCACTACTGAAGTTTAAATTTATTGAATTGACATATAACTGGATTTTTCTACCTTTTCGGCTTTTCCTAATATACTGGTGCTTGATATCAGTATACGGAATGACTATTAATGTGAAACCAATGGTAATGTCTCATTATGCAAAATTCATACACCACTGCTTGAATGGCATGTTTCTCAGACACTGGATTGAAAAAATAAGGCCTATAAGATGGGCAACACAATCAAATGATCTCAATATCATTAATATTGGTGTTTGACAAATTTTGAAATTTGAATTCTATGTTATAAAATTCCGGATTCTTTATCATACTCGAAAGAGAAGGACCACTGAAACGGATGTTCTAGGTTCTTATACGTATAAATTCAAGATTTTAATGGGATTCAAAGAACCACATTTGATTAGCTTAGAAATGTGTACTGAGAATTGCGACAGGCAAGTAGACTGCTGTTCACTAGTTCTTGGTTTTTTATCTTCTTGTACGTATATTTCACTTCATCTGTCCTTCCTAGCCCAATAATATTCATTCTACGCTACTAATGGTCGCAAAGAACTTTTTGGTACTTTACTTAATATTCTGTTAGGAAGTCAAGCATTTATTTATTTAGTATAAGAGTTTCAATTAATGCAAGCTATACATTACGCAAAATTGATGAAACACGACTGGAAGCTTTCAAAATGTGGGTGTGGAGAAGAATGGAGAGAATTTGCTGGGTAGAGCGGAAAACGAATGAGAAGGTGTTAGAAATGGTAGGGCAAAAACAATTTTAAATATTATTAAGAAGAGAAAGAGAAACTGGTTGGGACATTGCCTTAGAAGGAACTGTATCATGAGGAACGTGCTAGTGTATACGTTAACAGGTAAGACAGGGAAATGGTGAAGGAGACTACAATTAATGAACAATATCAAAACAGAAAAATCGTACGTGATGATGAAGAGCTTTGCAGAAAATGGAAGGTACTCAGTTGCAGCAAGTGACCTGCCATTAAGGAAAGAATACCTATGATGATGCGATTATGCATATATTTCGTTGCCCTAATTAGAGTTATCAAATGTCGGCACTTACGCGAACCTGTTCCCATTTTGAGACAAAATTTCCGCAACTCTCAGAAGATGGAAGGAGTATGGAAGGTACTCAGTTGCAGCAAGTGACCTGCCATTAAGGAAAGAATATCTATGATGATACGATTATGTATATACTTTGTTGCCCTAATTAGAATTATCAAATGTTGGCATTTACGCGAACCTGTTCACATTTTGAGAGTAAAAATTTCCGCAACTCTCAGATTTGTTCGCAGTTTCCTCGCTCGAGGATATTGTCAATTTAAGTTATCCTAATCCTAACATATATAAAACTACATGAACTGAGATAAATTACAGAGGTACTTCCGGTTAACGTGGAAAGTTGAAATTTGGTATGATTATAGTTTCTGAGACTAACCGACAGGAAAATTGCTAAAAGTGAATATTTTTAATTTTTAGGGGGTCTAAAGGGGGATGAAGAATTTCCCAATGTTATTTAAATGCGCCCTTTTTCGGACCTATTACGGTATCTCATGTTTTAGGTACTTGAAATTAGAATAGAAACTTGAAATTCGGTATGCTTGTACGTTTTCATTACTGTTATCTAAGTAAATCACTAAAAACAAAAATTTCCAACTTTAGAGTGGTTTTATGGGGAACGGAAAAATCTTTCTCATATTATTTATATGGGACATTTTCTACACCCCAAAATGTTTAGGCACTTCCAGCAAGATTAGAATGACGAAATTTTGCAAGATTGTTGCCTTCCAAGATTAATCGACAGGAAATTTGCTAAAAGTGAATATTTTTAATTTTTAGAGGGTCTAAAGAGGGAATGAAAAATTTCCCCATGTTATTTAAATGGGACTTTTTTCGGATCTATAATCTGAATGGGGTTAAATGGATGTTTCAATGTATTTTTCACAATGTTTTGAAACCAACCTTGAAAGTATTTAATAAAAGATAAAATGCATCCTATTTGTGCTGAAATTTAATGCTTATATTAACTAGATGGAAGTGTATTCGCATTTTGGAACTTGAAAATACGGTAATCACACTTATAATCATATATGCTACAAAACGTTAAGTTATTACTCACAAACACATATTCCAATGCATAACTCATTTAACGACTCATACAAAGATCCTAATGCAAGTTTGCCATGTTAATTATACCACATGCAATTGAATACTGTATGTATGTAATTAAAGAGTTCGACTTACCGAAACTTCTTTATAGTATATTTACCATCTGCCCCTTCGGAAGACAAAAGAATTTCAAGAGCTACTTGATAGACCACCATCAATTCTTGCCATAGTGTAGAGGATCAAAAGTTAGAAATCAAGTTCGTTTGTAAAAGATTTGGAAGTGGTAGAAAGCAGGGGTGCCCACAAGGGGGGGGCTATGACGCAAACTGCGTCATTGAAATATTTGGGGGGTAAAATCTATATAAATATGTTTGAGATTGTGTAAAAAATAATCGAAAAGATTTTTTTTTTCATGGAAGAACACCTACGGATAGGCAATTGAGGGGGGTGCGTCATGGTCATGAGGGGGGGGGCACCACTGTAGAAAGCAACCATTTCCAGGTTTCACGTCGATCATTATATAGAGAAAACGATAATAGATAGCGAGAAGCGGTTTCCTGCAAATGATTGTACGTCCCAAGAATACATTTCATCTCCATCCTTACCTCTCTACTCAAACTACAACTTCCGATTTCAAGATTGATCTTCATAGAGCAAAAACGACAAAAGAAAAGAGAAACTTTTTAAATCGATTTAGCGCTCTCAGAATTGGCACCATCTTATCTATTAACCATCTATTCTAGCCGGAAGTTGCATAGATTAACCAGTTCCTGTTGATCGTTATGGAGTAAGAAAGATAATAGATAACGAGAACTGGTTTTCTGCAATCAATCAAGTCTCCCAAGAATATATTCTATCTCCACAAAAACTGGAAATGGTAGAAATCTATTATCACTTCCAGTTTCAGTATTAATTGAGAAAATTTTGACATTATACAAACCAAACTCCTTCACGTGGTGTACATGTGACGCTCGTTTTATGATATATTAGATAATGATGAATTATTCTTAATTTTTCTATCAGTCGTTATGTCTAAAGCAAGTCGTCAGTCTACTAACAGAAGAAATATCACCGTTCTCTTCTCTGTAACTAACAAAGAGCCGCTAATAATTTTGTTCTTTCGTAGGGAAATGTAGGAAGAAAACTTTTGTGTGTGAGCGTGAGTGGTGCAATTTCTCTCCGTGGAGCCGAGTGCCATCCATCAGGCAAAAGGAAGGCCCACGAGGCGCTTCAGCCAAGAACAAACTCTTCTCCAAACACCGACAAGTCTTAATTGTTGCATCTCAAGATGTTGGTTTAAGAGCAAAAGACTCCAAAAGCAAGCAACGAGAGAAGAGAAAGAAGGGAGAGGGGAGGGTAATTACGAAGCAAAAGAAAATTCCCTTGCAGTGGCTTGGAGCTACGCTTGTTGGCTGCCGGAATCCCATCAGTTACACCAGATAAACCTCTTTCCGTGGCAACTCCGTTATAGTGGGTCGTTTGTTTTGGCGCAGCCCAACAACGTCTATCTCCGTCAATAGAAAAGCAAAGCTTAGGCAAAGTCTTCGCCGTTTGCAATCACTAACTTCCTTCTCCACTCTACACAAAACAACTACAAAGTGAAAAACAAAAAGTGCACCATTTACTTTTTAGTAGAACAAAAACATGCATCTTTTCCTAAGAAAACTACAACTATTTGCCATAACAATTAGCAACAGTTAAGCATATTAACTTAGATCATGTATAAACTAAATGAAATGAAACGAACAAAATTAGAATGAAGATAAATTCTGCGCGACGTTTCTGAATGTTATCACTACAATGCAGGCGTATTTTCTTCAAAAAACTAATATTTAATTTCTGTTTTCTTTTATTTCCTGTTTTTGTTACATTATTTTCTTTAAAAGTAACTGTATTTATACAGTCAACAGCAAAATTCTTAACAACAGCGAAATGGATTAGAAAGTTTTAATGAGTATATTAGCAACTTAACCCTTTCACTACCATCGGGACATAAGTGTCCCACCAGTTCCTAATTTGTATAATCAATAGTAATTTGTTCTACTATAGCGAGTGGCAAAGTTTGTTTCACACCGTATCACCTGCAGGAGGATTGATTTCAACTGAACAAATGTCACATACAAGACTGCGTTGATTTGAATATAACGATGAAGTGATTGTCATGACGTTTAGTTACCAGCTTGTCAAATTTCTGTAATTATAATCATATTGCAAGTATGTCTATGCTAATAGCACTGGAACATATCCCAAACAAAAATACCAGTGGAACACACGCATACCAGCCCTCCAACAATTCAAAAGGAAATAGTTTGCTACATTGTTGTGTATTATTACTTATGCGAAAACCATATTCAATACATGTTGTAGTTAGCTCTCAATTAGGTCAATAAAGCTCTCAATTAGGTCAATAACATCTGTCAATTGTTTACCTTAGAAAGAAATAAACAGAACCAACACGTCCGTGAACTTGGCTCCCCTAATTGACGCACTAACAATAAATTTAGTGTCAATCGTTAGTGCATCGTTAGTACTTTTTCGTGCACCAACCTCTAACGTTACTGCTTCATTAGTGTAGGCTCTAGAACGAAAACAAGGGTACACGCTGGCCCCCCACTTCAAGCACTAACGATAAAATTAATACAATTCCTTAGTGCATCGTTAGTGCTTCTAGACAATACTAATAATTTTGTTAGTGCTTCATTATTAGTGTAGATACAGCTAATTATAAGTCACGAAACTCCCATAAGAAATGCTTGGGGAATTTTTCATAGCGTTAAATTACCACCAAATTCAGAAGCACTAATGACCTCTTCTAGTGCAATCGTTAGTCCATCGTTAGTGCTTCTTAGCGCACAAACCCTAACGTTAGTGCTTCATTAGTGTAGGAACTAGAAGTAAAAAAAAACCTTTGGGCCTAGCGTAAACTTGGCCCCCACTTCAAGCACTAATGATAAAATTAGTGCCATTCGTTACTGCTTCTAGAAAACACTTATAGTTTCGTTAGTGCTTTACTATTAGTGTAGATATAACAAATTATAAGTCACGAAACTTCCATAAGAAATACCTGAGAAATTTTTCATCGCGTCAAATTATCGCTAATTTCAAAAGCATTAATGATCTCTTCTAGTTTAATCGTGAGTGCATCGTTAGTGCTTCTTGTCGTGAACGCTTTTGTGGGAAGGGGCTAGCGTGTAAGTAGCTCCCCTATGTTTTATCTTCTAGCGTCTATACAGTTGAAGCACTAATCTTGAGAGTTCAACAATAAGACCCACTAATGTAATAGTAACCATTACACTAATATATGGTTATTAGTGCTTTTAAATTTGGCGGAAGAATTTTACAAAATGGAAAGTGTCTGTCTAAATTTAGCCCCGCACGCATCTCAAATACTAAAAATAGTTTCACATGGTTAATTGTTCGTTAGTGCCCATTAGTACACTAAACTCTAACGTTAGTGCTATTATAGTTTAGGAATTAGTGAATATCATTTGCGGGACTAAATTGAAATTTTTCGAATTCTACAATTATTGTCCCACAAAGGCGGAATAAACATCAAAGATTAGTGCATCGTTAGTGCTCCGAAAGACACTAAGCATTCACGTGAGTGCTATCGTTGTTTAGGAGTTAAAAATTAATAACTCGGGCGGGGCCAACTTTAGATCTTTAAATTTTAATACAATTCTACGCTAATTGTCTGATGAAAATTAGACAAAACAGCGGTTCGTACTCCGCTGACTAGGCATTAACGTTAGTGCTATCATAGTTTGATTGTTATTAATGAATAACACGCACGAGGCTAAATTTAAATTTATCGAATTTTACAATAATTGCCCATCAAAAGGTGGGATAATCGCTAAAAGTTCGTGCTTTTTTAGTGCTCAAAAAAATACTAAGCACTGATGATAGTGGTATCATAGTTTAGGAATTATAAGTGAATAACTCAGACGGAACTCAATTAAAATTTATCAAATTTTACACTAATTGTGTAAAACTTGAAAAACCTAAAGTTAGCCCCGCTCGAGTTATTTATTAAATCTCCTAAACTGTGATGGCACTGACGTTGTGATTAGTGTTTCATGGAACACTAACAGTGCACTAATCTTTGGTGGTTATCCTACCTTTGTGGGACAATTAGTGTGAAATTCGATAAATTTAAATTCAATCCTATCCGGTTTATTCATGAAAGCACAAGCGACAATGTTTAGTGTTTTATAGAGCTCTAGCAATGCAGGAAGCGCTTGTGTTTGTCCCACTTTTGTGGGACAATTAGTGTAAAATTGTTTAAGTTGAAAAATCGAAAGTTAGACCGGGTTGAGTTATTCATTAATAACTCCTAAAATGTGATAGCACTAACGTTAGTACTTATTATTTTTTGGAGCATTAAGGATGCACTAACCTTTGGCGTTTGTCCTACCTGTGTGAGAAAACTAGTATAAATTCGATAATTTTAAATTCAGTCTCGTCCGAGTTATTCATTAATAATTCCCAAACTACGATTTCACTAACGTTAGAGTTAGGGTAGCACTAACGTTAGAGCGTTTTGGAGTAACTAATCTTTGACGTTTTCCACTTTTGTGAGACAATTATTGTATACTTTGGTAAATTTAAATTTAGCCCCGAATGTGTTATTCACTTATAACTCCTAAACTATGACAGCACTAACCTTAGGGCTCAGTGTTTTGTAGAGCTCTATTAATGCACTAACCACTGGTGTTAGTCCCACTTTTGTGGCACAATTACAATAAAATTTTGTAAAAGTTAAAAATCTAAAGTTAGTCCCACCCGAGTTATTCATTAATAACTTCTAAAGTATGATAGTAATAACGTTAGTGTTTAGTGCATTAACGTGCAATAACGAAACACTAAACATGTAAAAAGTTTTAGTAGCATTTGAGAAGCGTGCTGGGCTTAGTTTAGACACATAGCATTTTTCATTTTGTAAAATATCCCCAAATTTAAAAGCACTAATAACCACATATAGTGTAATGGTTATAGTATAGTGTAGTCTTTGTATGTCTTATTGCAGAACTCCTAACATTAGTGCTTCAACAGTATGGATGGTAGAAAATAAAACTTAGGGGAAGCTAACTATACGCTAGCCCCTCCCCATAAAAACATTCACGATTACAAGCATTAATGTTCGGTCTTGGTGCTCTAGCAAGCAATAACGAAACACTAACGATGGCACTAGAAAAATTCCCCATGTTTTTCTTATGGGAGTTTCGTGACACATAATTGAGTTTATCTAAACTAATATTTAAACACTAACGTAGCTATTAGTGTTTTCTAGAAGCACTAAAGATACGATTCATCGTTAGTGCTTTCTTGGGAGACTAAGAATTTTTCCTTAATGTTGGGAGTTAGTGCTATAAGAAGCATTAACGATTGCAGTAGAAGAGATCATTAGTGTTTTTGAATTTGACGGAAATTTGACGCAATGAAAACTTCCCCATGCATTTCTTACAGTAGTTTCGTGATATAATTTGCCATAACCACACTAATAGTGAAGCACTAATGAAACTTATTATTTTCTAGAAGCACTAACAATGCACTAACGAATGCCACTACCTAGGTAATTATTTCGTTAGTGCTTAAAGTGAGGGACCAGCGTGCATCTTTGTTTTGGCTCTAGATCCTACACTAATGAAACACTAACGTTACAGGTTGATGCACTAAGAATGCATTAAGGAATAGCACTAACTTTTCATTAGTGATTGAAGTAGGGGTCATGTTCACACTTTGTCCTAAAAGTTTTTACTTGTAGCACCTACACTAATGAAGCACTAACGTTAGATATAAATGCACTAACGATTACACTAGAAGAAATTATTAGTGCTTTTGAACTTGGTGGGTATTAGACGCAAAAAGCAAGTCCCCATGTATTTCTTATCGGAGTTTCGTAATATGTAATTGCATATACCTAAACTAATAGTGAAGCACTAACGAAACTATCCACGTTTTCTAGAAGCACTAACGATGCACTAACGAATGGCACTACTCTTTTC
Source organism: Thermobia domestica (assembly GCF_964235325.1). Taxonomy (NCBI): domain Eukaryota; kingdom Metazoa; phylum Arthropoda; class Insecta; order Zygentoma; family Lepismatidae; genus Thermobia; species Thermobia domestica. Next base: position 142,824,033 of record NC_137465.1, on the reverse strand, counting down.
GTTAGTGCTTAAAGTGGGAGGGCCAAGTTCACGGTAGGCTCCCAAAGGTGCTTTACTTGTAGTACCTACAATAATGAAGCACTAACGTTAGGGGTTTATGCACTAAAAAGCACTTATAATGTACTAACGATTGCACTAGAAATGATCATTAGTGTTTTTGAATTTGGTGGGAATTTGACCCAATGAAAAATTCCACATGCATTTATGGGAGTTTCGTGACTTATAATTAACTATATCTACACTTATAATGAAGCACTAACGAAACGATTAGTATTTTCTAGAAGCACTAACGATGCACTTACGAATGGCACTAATTTTATCGTTAGTGCTTGAAGTGGTGGTCCAAGTAGTTTGCGCTGGCCCAAAGGGTTTTTTACTTGTAGTTCCTAAACTAATGAAGCACTAACGTTAGGGTTTGTGCGCTAAGAAGCACTAACGATGCACTAATGATTGCACTAGAAGAGATCGTTAGTGTTTTGAATTTGGCCCGTATTTAACGCAATGAAAAATTCCCAATGCATTTCTTATGGGAGTTTCATTACTTATACTTTGATAGATCTACACTAATAGTGAAGCACTAGCGAAACTTTTAGTATTTTCTTGAAGCGCTAACGATGCATTAACGAATGGAACTAATCTTTTCGTTAGTGCTTAAAGTGGGGAGCCAAATTCACGCTAGGTCCAAAGGATTTTTAATTGATTCCTAAAGCACTAATGAAGCACTAACCTTAGGGTTTGTGCGCTAAGAAGCACTAACGATGCACTAACGATTGCACTAGAAGAGATCGTTAGTGCTTTTGAATTTGGCCCGTATTTAACGCAATGAAAAATTCCCCATGCATTTCTTATGGTAGTTTCATGACTTATAATTAGCTATATCTACAATAATAGTGAAGCACTAACGATGCACTAACGAATGGCACTAATCTTTTTGTTGGTGTTTAAAATGGTGGGCAAGTTCACGTTAGGTCCAAAGGGCTTTTTGCTTGTAGTTCCTACAGTAATCAAGCACTAACGTTAGGGGTTTGTGCACTAAGAAGCATTAACTATGCACTAACGATTGCACTAGAAGAGGACATTAGTGCTTCTGAATTCGGCGGTACTTTGACGCAATGATAAATTCTCAATGTATTTCTCATGGGAGTTTCATGACTTATAATTAGCTATATCTGCACTAATAATGAAACACTAACGAAACTTTTAGTATTCTCTAGAAGCAATAACGATGCACTAACGAACAGGACTAAATTTTTCCTTATTGCTTGAAGTGGGGGGCCAGCGTGTAGCTTGTTTTCGTCTAGAGCCTACATTAATGAAGCACTAAAATTAGGGTTTGGTGCACTAGGAAACACTAACGATGCACTAACGAATGGCACTAGTTATTTCGTTAGTACCTGAAGTGGGGGCAGCGTGAACTTGCCCCTCCAAATGTTTTTTACTTGTAGCTCCTACACTAATAAAGCACTAACGTTTGGGGTTGTGCACTAAGAAGCACTGACAATTTACACTAATTTTATCGTTAGTGCGTTAAGTAGGGGAGGCAAGTTCACGGACGTAGAACCAACTGTGGTCTAGAAACGTATTATTTGATAACTTTCAAATTTAAAGAGTACTGCAACAAATTTTGAAAAGGAAATGAATCCCTTTACACTACCATATATTCATAAACCTCATCACTGTCAATAACAGATTGCACATAGTACATCGTATTGATTACGTTTATGTTGTGGCCCATAGGTAGGAATAGGACCAATAAATGCATATTACGTAATTTCATTTTGACAATTCTCAAATTTAAGCAAAGTGATCCTACAAAGTTTAAGAGGAATGTATCATTGTACCGATGTCCTGGATCGATAATACCATCATAGGTTAATAACTGGCCACGTGACCATACTAGTATTTCGCAATGATTTACCCAAAGAATGTGATAAGCTGAACCACCCAACTTTTATATTCAGATTCTAAGAACAATTACCAATTATTGATTTGACAATAAGAAATGTACCCCTCCCAAACTTTAATATTGGTGCACAAATATACCTGTGTCTTATGACAAAGTAATACACCTGTACTCAGTAATAAAACCGTATCAAAGAAGATAAAATAGGCCGATAACCTTCGAAATTTGAAAATGAAATGAAATCTTTGAGTTTTACGTCCTACGTTTATGCCGGTTAGGCTAAAGGAGACGGTGATGATAAGAGATGAGTGAAATGGTGGAATGAAGAAAGTGGGAGGAAACGGGAGAACCTCGAGAAAACCCACGAGCACGGTGTTTGTCCACCACAAAGTTCACACGGCGCGAGCTGGGTTCGAACCAGGGGCCCCAAGCACCGGAGGTGAACGCTCTACCACTGAGGCACTTCAACCTGAACAAGATAACATTCTTCAGGGTAAGTTCTCATATGTGGTTTTCGGGGAAATCGAAGAAAATGTACTTTTGTGATGCTAAAATAGATTTCCTAACTGCTAATAATAACGAACAGTTTTTATTTTGCTGTAAGAATTTTTTATTTGTTTATGTCCTGTATACGTAAAATTACACCGATGACTAGCATATTGCATCTATTGTTGTCTGTCGTTTTCTAATAATGACACACAGATGTAAGGATAGCTAAAGCTTTAGGTATGAATATACAGGAAAAACCTGTGTCTAATGGAATCTCATGGCACTATAGCTCAGTGGTTCTCAAAGTGGGGTCCGTGGGATCTAGCCAGGAAGTCCACGACGCCTAAAATTTGAAGTGTGATGTAATAAAATGGAACTCACAGCTGTTATGTAAGAAGTATTTTTAAGATTAAGAAACTGCCGCTGTTTTCAGTTCGAGTATAAAACAATAACTATTAATCATTTGCAGTGCCCAAAGATTTGATTGATTCTTCAGGTGAAAAATTCTCTGCTGAAATACACAAAATACTTGTAGGACACTTGAAAGCATGAGCTGTAAGTTTTCGAAAATATTTCCCTGTCCCACAACTTGGTAATGAATGGATTGAAATCCTTTCACTAATGTAGAAATGCATGACACACAAGATATGAATCTCTCTCTAACACAGAACAGGAACAGCTGTTGGAACTATCCTGCGATACTTAATGGAAAAACGTTTTCAAGGATAATAAACTTTGAAGCTTTTGGTTGTGTGCACTGCGAGTATTAAGAGTTGTCTAAAAGGCATTGCAATATTTGATGCCTTTCCCTACCACTTACTTATGTGAGAATACCTTTTCTGCCTTTCAGTATTAAAACCTTAAAGCGAAATCGTCTTAATGTGGAATCGGACCTAAAATAGATGGTAAGAAATAGTGAAGAAGATTTGAGAGGGAACCGTACCATGTGATATAAAGTTTTTATCTTTGCTTTTTGTTATAAAATAGAATGTCCTTTTGCAAATTCCGATTGATGCCACCTTGGCATCCTTGGACAATTTTCAATATTACGTCATATATGACATCACTGTTTCACATGTCTAATTTACGTAGTAAACGCTGATGGATGAGTTAAAATCTCTGTAACACAGCAACCGTACACAGAAAAAAAGAATCCATCCGGCAACTTGATCTGGAGAAAGAGTTGAGACCAGCTTTTGCCTTCTCCTTTCTAATATAAGTTTATTCTCCAAACTGATCTACAGGAACAACATTCCAAGGTCCAGCTCTATGGTGGAAAACATTATGTCTATTTAAGAGAATGTCTTTAATCTCAGAATGGAGTTCATTTTCCATCTCAATAATATGCCACGTTATGTATCTCGCATAGTTGAAATGTGCAGCTGCAAAAAATATGGAACCATACTCTTAGACAGTAGCTAAAGTAGCCAGTCACCCTCTCTTTATGATCTAATAAACAACTGAATAATGACAATAGAGATGACAAACATGTCAACCCACAAACCACTAGTTGAGTGTTCCTTTGCTTTATCAAGTCTACACTGTAGCTCTTCTAGTGTGTTAGTCCCATTCTGAATAAAGTCCTCAAGAAAAACAGATGCCACCATACACAATCCAGGCATTGTTTTCACCCATACTTTCCCGGAAAGCATGTTGCTCACACCTCCAAATGCTAACTGCAGCAAATCCTCCAAACTGCTTCCTCTCGTAAGATATCCAAGGATCCAATGAATGACATTAGTGTGTGCATCATACCTGATCTAGCAACAAGGTGATGCCATCGCTCAATATCAGACCACTTGATTTTCATTATAACTTGGTATACTTGCATGTCTGCTGTGATATGTATATAGGGATATTTTTCGCTGATAACTTCTTCCACATAACACAACGTTTTAAGAACAGTATCTGGATGAGACGGTGGAGAAGCAATAAGTGGTCCAAACATATAACATATTGGAGTTGACGTATAGTTTGTTTGTCTGACAATTCTGTTCATGTATCCCGACCATTCTATACCGCCATCAGTCAAAATATTTTGCAATCACTGCATGTCCATTTCTAAGGTATGAGAAATGTTCTATGAAGTTTTGATGATATTATCGAGAGATGAACATTTCCTGATAGCCACAAAGGGTAGGTACGGTTCCTTTAAACCACGATAATTCATAGGCGTTTGTAGCAAGTCACTGAGTTTGAGATTATGCAAAGATGAACCTTTCAGACGTGGTATTGTTAATCCATATGATCATCTCATGTCATCGGATATATATGATTACTATACATTGTATATACATATTAGCTTAACATGACCACTTTTTGTCTTTAAACAAGTTTTACGGTAGTGCTTTAATGAATAATAAATTTATTTTATATTTTTCTTTGCCATTTCCTTTAGTTTGGTCCAATTTGTTTAAATATTTTGTTCATAGCGAATTATTAAAGTGTATTTTAAATGAATATTTTTTCAAAATTGTGTCGTCACTATATCGTTCCCATACCAGAAATGGTCACCAAAATGTTCCACATTGTGGAAAGGTCTGACTACTTGTATTCTGCCAAAAAATTGTCTTTTTACTGTGTATGGTTGCTGTGTTAAAGAGATTTTAACTCATCCATCAGCGTTTACTGCATAAATTAGAGGTGTGAAACAGTGACGTCATATATGACGTAATATTGAAAATTGCCGAAGGATGCCAAGGTGGCATCAATCGGAATTTGAAAGAGAACATTCCATTTCATAATAAAATGCAAAGAAAAAGACTTTATACCAAGTGGTGCGGTATAGCGAATTTTATCATTGCTATCTTCTCGACTAAAACCTTATCCCAGATTTCAATGCAATGTCAACCCCTCTATTAGTGCCTTTAATGCAATAGCGTAGCTCCGAAAGTAGGGAGATTGTCCTCTGAACATTCTCTAAAATGCCTAGGAAATAGTTAGTAAAATTGTCTCAAGGAAAACAAATACAATGCCAAATTTCATTATTTAAAATCTGTATTTTCATTAAACTGAGTGTAATTAATGTGTAGCTGTATCTTGTGTTCGGGATAGGCAAAACATTACCAGATCACAACTTAATAAAGTCTAATTATTCCCTCTATTTGATAACGGTGATCAGATAGCAAACACATACCTTTTAGTTTGAAGATGTTGGTCGTCTTCTTGAATAAAGGTGCAGCTTGGTAAACTCCTGAAGATTTGGATGGATGAAACTACTTGGAGTTATAACTTTAAATGTTCATAGAACTTGTTAACTGATCACTATCAACTTCTTAAATATTTAAATATTACTCGTAGATTACTCGCTGTATAATACTTTCTCTAGCGACCTACTATTCGTCATCTCTGTTTTTCTCCAGTTCCATCCTTGGCAGAGTATTTATCAGTACAATTTTGATTACTAAACTGCTACCTCAATTCACGTCACTACACGTGTTTGCTTATCCCATTGCCGAAATTCACATTTCTGCAATGATCATCAAATAGACAAAATCTCCAGACGTCTATCTCCGTAATCTGACAGTTTTGTCATATCCCAAAAATTGTGTTGATGTTAACAAACATTAATTACAACAAATCTTACCATGCAACTTGACTGTTTGTTCTTTGTCATCACAACATTGCAAATCCACATGCCCACATGTCTGTGTTTACTAACTTACATAAAAACAAAATTATGATTACGATCTCATCACAATCTTGAAATAACTTTAATAATGTCTTTCCTTACCTAATTTTAATTTTGTAATTTCTTGTCTGTCTGTAACATCTTCTTGCCTCTAATTTTGATCAATTTTAATAAATCTTTGGATTATAATTTTATTTTAACCTAACTCCTCATCAGCAATTATGGAAAAACAGAAAGAATTTCATTCCTCACATTAGTGACCCCACATTTGAGAACATTATTTATCAAGTGGATTTCCTTTAAAAAATTTTAAAAAGTAAACAAGATTGATTTTCAGTCTTACGTTGAAAGTTGAAAGTATTTTTAATTGAAATTTCGTTTTCTAGGAAACAATCGTGTATTTTTAGAATAAATTAGGCTATATATTGCATTAGTTTTCTTCATCTTTTTCTTGTCAGTGGTAATTCTAAATAGTATATTTTTAATACCATGTGAAATTTCAGATAGCATTGCAAGGAAGTCCGCAGATCACTTTCCGAATGAACAGGGGTCTGCGTTATCTGAAAGTTTGAGAACCTCTGCTATAGTTAATTCACACTGAAAACAGGTTTTATCAAATACTCATTGACTTGAAGATATGTACTGTATTGTCTGTGAAACAATGAAGATATATATCTAGTTTCTAGGCAGGAATTAACTCTCTATTCAAAATTATTTATAACTTTTTCAATACTTAACCAATTTTCAACGCATTTTGTTCCTTACAATAGTAGAATCGTTATGCATTGCTAAAATTCAATATAAGCACTACCATTATCCACCAGTTCTTGTAAACTGTTGGGTAGACCCTATACTTGCAACAGACTTCTGCAGATATTCCAGCGGTACGTTTGCAATTCGCTTCTCCAATTCATCAATTGTTACTGGTTTTGTTCGATAAACTTCCTTTTTCGCCCACCCCCTAGAGGAAGAAGTCGCAGGGCGTTAGGTCAGGACTTCTTGCTGACCATTCAAGGAAGGTCATGACACGAAGTCCCACCTGGCGTTCTGGAAAATGGATGTCGAGCCATGTATACAAAGGATGTGAGAAAAAAGGTGGGGCCCCATCGAGCGTAAAAATTAGATCGTCGTAATTGTCCCACGTGGAGACATTACTATGAACACAATTTCCAAGCATAGCAAGGCACCGTTCTCATTCATTGTGTCCATGAATGATATGTTGTCCCACATTTTTCGTGGATGTCAAGCCACACCACACTGACTTTTGGGCTTTTTTCAACAACCACCATCGAATTCTCTTACAGTATATCCAATAATAATAATAATAATAATAATAATAATAATAATAATAATAATAATAATAATAATAATAATAATAATAATAATAATAATAAACCCCCAACATGAAACATGGGTTCATCTGGTCACAAAATATTATCGAAACGATCGGGCCAGTTTTCATACCAAGCCAACATCACCTCCCCATATTTCAACCGATGATGAAAATCTGGCTGTAAAGTAGTTTTTATATATGAAAATTCAACTCCTTCAGAACAGTTCGGATTGTGTGTCGGGTTAAATCACTTTAGACATCTCATTTTGTGATTTTTGCGAACGTCAAGAGAAATTTCCCGAACGACTTGCACATTTTACTCCACCCTGAATATTATTATTATTATTATTATTATTATTATTATTATTATTATTATTATTATTATTATTATTATTATTATTATTATTATTATTAAGCATTCTGCCTGCCAGCAAGTCCTGAGACTAATGAGTTATTACTTTCTTTTCTAATAAGCTTTTAAATTTTGGAAAGCATGATTTTAGCACGAAACTAGGGCTGGGCTGACTTTATGAAAAGGACGGTGATAAAAATGTTGCGAGAATACTATACCAATTGGTCAGAGAAGGTGGAATTACGTCATTTATAGATGAATGTTGATATAGACATCTCGTGTTATGTTTATGTCCACATTTAATTTCAAGTATAACATAAGATAATAACAAAGCGCATGTCTAAAGTAAATGTAGTATTGTGTAGTGTTAAAAACTATTTACCTTCTTGAGATCATTCAATCCATAACTTCATCTATTACAACATTCAGTAACACCAACATACATAGACACAACCTCAAACTAACATCATTAACTTCGAAGGATACGAAGGTAATGTCTTAGTTTGATATTTGACTACAGAAGACAGCTGTGGAGTCGCGGCAATATAGATGTAATTTAAGGTTAACCAAATTTACACGCTCCTTGAAAAAATACTAGATTAAGAATAAAGATTCACAAGATACACGAATTACTTATATTTTGGGTATTATTCCAGAAAAATAATGTAAATATTTCAGGAAAATTTATTCAGTTTAATTTCGTTATTAAATATTTATGGAAGGGAAAACCAGTGATATTCCTATTTGCCTGCAGAAGAAGTTCACCTTAAGGTTGGCACCTGTCCCAAATTAGACGGAACCCAAATTTCAAGAAAGTTTTCAGCGTTTCGAGTTATGGTTAAGAGAGACACATTACGTGGAGGAGCGAGGAAGTATCCAAAACACACAATATGTTAATGACATTTGTAAATTTCGACCAGTGATGTGTACTTATGATTAACGAGGTATCGATATGGTTCTATAGATAAAATTTTTAGTATGAACAGCAACCAAATCATTGCCAATGAGCCTATTCTTTGATTGTACCGGTTAATATTTTACAGCAGCTGTTGAGTAACTGGAAACTCTGCAATGAGAGAATAAAGCAGTGGTGGATTGTGCTTCGTTGAATTTCTATTGTGTGAAGTGATTAAGTGAGTTTGGCTGCTAAATATAGGATGCACAGAACTTCGTAAGTAACAGTGATTATATTTATATAATACGTTATATTAGTTATGCTCAAGAAAAAAGAAACTTAAAAGTTCGATAGTTGAACCTGAACAGTGCAATGTAAACAAACAAAAAAAAACGATCGATTTTTTCAGTGCTGCCAATTCTATTTTCTGTTTCAATACGGGGTACAATCAAAACAGTTTATACCGATTAAATATGAGTTTGTGCGGAGAGTGTATGAAACTTATATCTAGACAGGATGTAACTTCTAAAATTGAATGTGGTGACTGTCTTAATTTCTGGCACATTAAATGTACTCAACTTAAAGATGAAGATGTTCAGTTTATGAAATCGGAAAATAAAACATGGCTATGTAAAAGCTGTGCGAAAAAGAGACGTACTAGCCTTTACAGCGAACCATCTCCTTCAACAGCGTGTCTATCATTACAAATATTTACGAACTTGTACAAAAGTTAAGCAATGATCTTATAGAACTCAAAAAAGTAAACTGTGAAAGTGAACGAGATTTAGGAAAATCATTGTACATTGTACATAAAAAACTAGACGAGAGTACCAATTTAATAAAACAACAATCTGAAACAATTCAAAAATGCATGGAGAAAATAGATACATTAAAGGAAAAAAGTTACAATTAAAAAAACAGTTGAAAGACACACAGGTGAAACTTGAAGAATTAGATCAATACGGAAGAAAAAATACAGTGGAAATATACGGGGTACCTGAGAAGACTAATGAAGTGTGTGTGAAACAGTGAAAAACATTGGTAGGGCCTTGGACATGGTAATAGCGAACGAAATGATCGACGTGTGTCAGGTTAAAAAAAAACTTCAAGCATCTTCTTAAAGCCAAACTCTGTAAAAAAAAAAAAAAACCTAATTATCACGCATTATATTTCATTATCTATTCATGCATTTACGTATCTTTCCTCTTGTACATCTTTATCTATTGTATATATTACAACTACCGGTACGTAATTTTCAATTTGGTTGAGTTGAAGTTCAGTGTTTCCTTCAGCACTGAAGCTATATGAGACGTTCTCATATAGCTAACATGGGATACAAACTGCATGGGCTTTCACTGAAAGTTTCTCTCGCATCAAAGGATTTTACTCTAACCATGAAACAAGGAAACTAAAATAGCACTTGTTGAATATGACAATTTCTGTTATTGGAATAAGAAAAATCGTTCCGTTTCCATGTTCTACAGATTTCGATTATTACAGATTTATTTCTATGGAATTATGCACGAAAGTTCTAAGGATAATACTATATATCTATCTTTACGTATATATATACCAAGGTTTTGGATGGAATACTTTATACGTAACCTTGTGGAAATTAATATCAAGCACCAATTGTAATGTTTTAAGTGCTTAAGACAGGTTTTGAATGTAGGATATATGCAACCCATTGTGCATAGTTGTTTGTTGGGTTGCATAATTTATGGGGTATTATGCTTGATATTTTGGTGGTTCATTTGAATTCAAGTCCGTAGGTTTCGAGACGAAACTAGTTATAAAAGCCTGCTTATATCTACGTATGTTTAGTGGGATATTGGTAAGAAAGTTTGAGATAAAAGAACAGAGATCTATATTTTACAGGTAGACATTGAAAAATCCGGCCATCTATAATCCAGTTCCTTCAGATTTTGGCATGATTTTGGAACATATTTACACTGTTTATGTTTCGATGGGGCTGTAGTCGATAATCAGTTGTTGAGTCTTGCTTGCACTAACAGGAATTCCAGCTCATTCCTTCTATTTAACCATTTATTTGCTAAATTTTCCTTCTTTAGAGGACTATATAGGTAGTCATTTTTTATTATATACATACAGCATATTATAACCATCCAAAATATGCCATTTTCGAAAACTCGAAACTTCTCAGTTCGGAGGCTGTTGGATTTTTAAATTACAAGCTGTACTATTGCCCCAATGCAGTGACGTAATTTACATAACCGCAAACCCCCTCGTTTCGTGGAGCTACATGTAATGGGGCTCTTTATTGTACCAATGGAAAGAGGTCCAGATTATTATTTTTGCTGGGAAAATAGTTTCAAAAAGTAAGTTGTGTGGTATTGTAAGTTCCATGCGCACAATCCAGCAGCCTGGAAATTGTCCTATAAGAATACCACGCATCTGAAGAGCAAAATAGGATAAAATTCCATCCTTAATTGAAAGCAGGGATACTAAACAATGTTATTTGTATCCATGGAAGCAATGTTATCGATGACATAACTATACTCCTCGTCACCCGAATTGGCATATGGCGTCAGCCAATAAGCTTGCAGTGCGCTGTTACCAAACCTTCAGTGACGAATCTCATCATTCATAATTGTCCACAATCAATCAATTACGAGTAAAATCAACTATGAATGATTCAATTCCTCTCTGAATGTTTAATAACATCGTACTGAGATACCATATGCCAATTCGAGTAACGTGGAGTATAAAAGCACATTGTCATGTTCTCAGTGATACTCAAGCCTAGGAGTACGAGGTCTTCTGGGATACACGTAGAGTAAATGTTTCCTATAGATGTTGAGTGCGTTTTCATGCGTCGGAAACACTTTTAAAACTAAATGAACTTAATGAGATAAATCATAAATTACATGCATATATAAACCTCAAGTCTGCATGAAGAAAATCACTCATTGATTGAAAGTTTGACTCTTTGCAAAATTCAAAAGTACAGCACTGGTTGTTGAGATTCAATGTACCAAATCTCAAAATCGAAGACAATGGATATTCAAGACACTTCTACTTCCTTAAATAGAAATTTACCCCTTATTTGATAAAGAATGCCTCCTCTGCTGTTTGTCTACGAATCTTTTGAATAATGAAAAGGAAAAAATAATAAAGACAGTTTCAAACTTTGTGATTTGTAGCCATAATCGTCATCATTAGAGGTATTATGTCATTAATGGGAGATTATTTGCCGCTAACTGAAAAGCCTCCATGCAGCATGGTACTCAGCAGGCCCGTATTAACGCCTCAGCTGAGTAGACTAAATCTTTGGACTACGTCGCCTAGGGACAGCATATTGGGTTCCTTCTTCCGTCCCATATCATATATTACAGAATAACTTAATTTATTGTCCATAAATTTCCCATATAAGTATTTCTGCATTACAAATTATAATATTTTCAATTTTCGAGACAACAAAAGAGCACCTTCGTGGCTAAGCGGTTAGTGTACGCGCCTTTGCTGTGAGAGACCCGGGTTCCATTCTCAACGGGAGTTCGAATGGTACGAATCCCACGTTAAGCTGTAGGTTTACGTCTCATATAGCCTCGCTACTGAAAGGAACGCTAAACTTAAAATCAAATTAAATCAAATCGAAATAAAAAAAAATATATAGCTCGATCAAAACATAATATAGCTCGATCAAAACATAATATAGCTCGATCACGTTCTTCATGTATTAAGGTGGATCACTAGGTGTTCTCGGTGCTATGCTAAACTCTGCTTGAATAATGCGGCTGTCCAGGTAGTGTCGAGTGTATATTAGTGCCAGATAATAAAGGAAGTAATCATGGAATTCTGCTTGAATACTTACTGGAGAAATTAGTTTTCGGCCCTTACCGAACTTCTCAGCTAAGTTCAGCTTCTCGAACTACAATGCTAGAATCCTGGAACGAAACCTACAAATTTGGCAACAACGCATTATGGCGTTCTTTGCAACTTTCTTCTCAAAATCTATTTCCTTAAATGTAAATTAATATTTATATAAAATGTGAAACATAACATGAAAAATGGTGAAACAGTATATCTATTTTGTAATAAGATCGTTACTTTAAAGTACTTTACACATTTAAATAAATATTTCATAAAATTGAGCATTTTTAGTAAGATCTAATAGTCAGTGCAATCTTGTGTGCTCATTGTAAAACGAATCAAATATTTCCTTTTATTTGTTACCTTTTACGATATCAGAAAACATAATCAAATGAATCAGTGTCTTGTATTGCAAGTGAAACATAACTCTATCTTATAGTACAATATTTATAATATGTAAAGTTCCATTGCGCAGTAGTTAAGGGAATGATCTAAAATATGCATCACTTTTTTCCTTCCACCATACTTGTATCATGTCTCTTATCATACGGTTATTTCCCTGCCAATCCCCAAATCAATTCTTATTCACTCTTCAATTTCATTCAGACTTGTTATATTCTCCTCTACTATTCCCGACACTTCCTTATTCGTTTTCCGTTTGACAGAACTAAGTTTCTTCATTCTTCTTCACAGCCACGTTTCGAAAACCTCCAGTTTTTTTCCATCATTTTTGCGTAATGTCTATTTCTGCTTCAAAGAGCATAACACTTTATAAGAAACTTCCTTTTCCTTACCATTTTTTTTAAAAGTAGATTTTCGTAAAAAGCTCGTAGCAAACTACAGGCATTGTTTAGAAAGTACAATAAAACAAAATGGTCAATCGTTGTAAGGGTTTCTTTTTCTGTCCAATTCTAATGGATTACGCAATAATTCACAATTGATCTAATTACACAGTCATAAACAATACTTTTAAGACACTCAACACTGTTTCATAGTGCTAATTGCTTAACTATCGTTCTTTTGACTATCTGTTATTTTGAAAAGTTTGCAAACTGCTTTAAATGCATAAACATTACAGCAGATACAGAACCGTCGCGTGTGCGGGGCGACTGGGGCAATTGCCCCGGGCGCCACGACCATAGGGGTCGCCCAGACGACAAATCAACAAAATTCAAGGAATTCAGATTATGTTAGTAAGTTATTTTTTTAAAAAAAAATAATGTTATTTGAGATATTTTAATAATGATCAGACTACGGCGAAGTAAAATTTATTTATTTATTTCCTAAGGACAACACAATAGGCTTAATGTCCAGTTACAGTGTCGTTTACATAATTATCTAACATACACTGTTATACATACATTTAATACACAGAGAAATATCATTAATAACAAGAAAAAACAACAGGGGATCTAGATGAGATCTTTGAGAGATACAGATAGAGCATTGAACTTGAAAATTACCGGTCGTCTAATAAAACATCGTCTAGGGTTATTCAACTGGAACTCTCTCCAGCTCTCTGTGAGAAGAGTTTTAAAAAAATCTTTAAATATCGTTATTTATACATTCTATACTATTACTATATTGATGTGTAAAGTTCAATATAAACAAGAATAGCATTCGATTTCAATAATTCAAAACGAAGTTTTCGTTAACTTTTATGTTTTAACGGTAAAAGCCATTCACTTTTTAAAAAATGACATAATACTAACTTATTTTGTCTTACATTATGATCTTACATTTCCTATTTAAATCTTGGAGTACAGAACAAACTCTGGTTGTTTGTCGTAATACTCTGGGAGGGGGTCGCCTGGAAATTCTCGCCCTAAGCGCTTACAACCCACGCGACGGCTCTGAGTAGATGTTACAATTTTGTAAGGGAAGGCTAGCGTGGAAGGAATTGCGTTCAGGAAGGAGAAATCTAAATTTCAGAGGCTACGATTTGTATTATCGATGCTATGGAAACTATATTGCTCCAACTCTAAAATAATTTTGGTGCCTTCTGAGGGAAGGAAGAAATATGTTCTGACCATTGTAGATATACAGAACTCAGGAACTTACAGTTCAAAGCACACTAATGAATGACCTAATTTCACATTCCTCGCCATATGGTCATCTTAGGAATTAGTGGTGCACCATTATATTGCAACGTCTAGTCGTAAGAAAAAATCGTATCTAAATAACTTACTCCGATGTCGGCCTTAAGATATGAAGACGAAACAAATTGTTTTGACAATACGTGACATCATACTAAGATTTTCACGTAATATGAGTACTGCGAATCATCTGTGTGTGTTTGTGTATTTGTACGCGTGTGAGACAGATATTGAGACACACTTGTGATCGTGCTTTGTTTAACTGGGGATCGATGAGAAGGTAATCGTCGGCTCTGGGGCGGTTATAAAGCGTTTTCGGCTATGAAATGTGACCGTTTCATTTAAGAGAAGCAATTCAATTTCAAGCTTCCATGGGTTTCTTGTTGGAGCACACGGAGGCTCATTACGCGGCCCATTAGCTCTGTAAGAAACAAATGACTACAAATAGGGGGGACTGCACCGTTTTTTTATAGCAGCGCCGCCACTCGGCCGGAAAATGAAACCAGCGCTGCGGTCTTGTGGCGGGAAACGAACGCTACATCATTTCCGCTTAATGGTCGCCATTACTGTCACTTCAGTGTCGTCTGCTTTGTCGCCGCGAGCTTCCAAGACTTCTTTTGGAGTGATCAGGCGGAACAGAGATAATCTTTGATGACCTGGAGGAAAGCGAGCCCATTTGTAACCCGGCAATAACTTTAAAATGGAAGAGATAAGCCCAGCTAGGATTTTGATAAATGATGTTCCCGGCCAGCCCTTCCCTCTTCAGTTGATCTTAGGAGAAGTATGAAATCTGAGATAGAACAATCTGAAGGAGGGAGAAAAAAGAGATTGTTTCTTCGTTCAAAAAGTCTTTATACATCAAATTTAAGTGAGTCGAGAGTCCACAAGAGCTTCCTCAGCTCGTCAAAGATATGACACATGAATTCAGTTATTCTATAGGCCTTTAAAAGGTACCAGTAGTCTGTTCTCACCACATAACTCATAAGTTTTGCCAAGCGAACTTCAAATATTTCTTTCTTTATCTCTTTATTCCTGTAATTTAATATTAAATGCATAAAACAGCATTATATTAAAAAAATTATGTACAGTAAAACACATGCTTAGCAAAATCCCGTGCAGTGACTTGTTCCTGTTACGGATACATTTCCGTTAATACAGATTATTTTGATTTTGAAGTAAATTGTAATAACTTCGAACCAGCCAAATCAAATAGTCAATATAATTATTTACTGCATAATTTTTATAACCTGCTTTACTAAAGTTGCTCGTCAGTCACTGTTGAATGATGCTCAATGGAAGTCTACAATCATAAAGATCTTGGAAAGAATAAGTATAATATACGATATCATCAGAAAGTTTCAGACTGACACAACTCACTAAATAGACATTTATGTATGTACATAATAAAGAGAGAATTATTAACCACAAATTCCCGAAACTTTTGAATAAAAGAGAAAAGAAAAAAGCAAACAAAGAGAATTTTAAAAACCTATCTTCGAATCATTGTTCTGAATTCAAAGTAAGAGTTATAATATGTCAATCATAATGTTGGCTATATTCGTTAAGTATTTATACATACATGTAGTTTGTAGTTACCTTTTCCACTTTGTACGAGGGCAAGCGAAAAAGTGTGTTTCTCCTAGCGGCCGTGTTTGTGTAAATCTAATATTATACTGTGAAAATGAAGAATTAAGTTTATTGCATTTTTTCACTTAAGAACAAAGGATTCTCATACTGACGCATTTATCATGCTGCTTTACAATGTTTGAAAAGCCCTCTGAGAAGAAGTGCGTGTCCTACATACGGAGAAAATCCTTCATGGCTGTCTTCACTACGTCATGGTTCTAAAGTGTCTTTCACTGAGAGATTTCTTCCACGCCGGAAAAAAAAATGGAAGTCGCTTGGGACAAGATCGGGACTATATGGTAGATGAGAAAGTCGCATCCAATCGAGTATGACAACATGGTTTTGCATTGCCGCCGACAAATGTAGTCGCGTATTATTCTCCAAAAGGAGAAGGCGAGATCTCAGAAAATAAGGCCACTTGGATAGTCCACTTCAGCTCGCCCAAAAGGAGAACGCCAGATTTCAGAAGGAAGGCCGCTTCCAGCGGATGGCACTTCAACCTTGTCAGTATCTGACATTACCACTGAGCACTGATTGCTATAACCTCCATACTTGCCAGATACAGAATGAGCCTCTCATCATAACTTTCTGCCAGCACTGCGATAGCGCCATCTGCAGGATGTTGGTCTCTCGCATTAACCCGATGTCGTTTACCCCACTGCTTTACAATTTCCCGAGAAGAAAGGAGGGTAAGCATAGCTCCTATCTTCCTCTCGTATCTACTCATACTCAATATAGCGAGAAACTGTCTGTTTATAATACGTTAAAAATATAGTGAAATATCGTCTTTTAAACTTAAAATGTATCCTTGTTTATAGAGTTGAGGGGCGTTGAATATGTTTCACTCAATCCTTTTAAAATCTTAACAACAAAAAGAAAATACTTTTTTTAAAAATTGTAGATTTTCACGTAGGAAGAATTTTCTTGTATTCTAATCATCATAGATTCGTGGTCCGCACGCAATTATCTTTAGAATAAACCAGACTTCCAAACGACATCAAATACGCTTCTCACAAGTGTAATTTCGAGAATTTTTACAAAAATTTCCAGAAAAGTTTTTATTTTCTTTTTCTGTTCTTTCTAAAAATATATTTTGGGGATGTCTCGACCGCAGCTCATGGTGCTATTAACTACATGAAGTTTTAGTGTTATTAAATTACGTGTTATAGTCAGGGAGGCCCGTAGGATTTTTTCCAAGAGAGGCGAAAGACAGACACACAAGCACAATCGCGAATATACACACATTTTGATGCATACATGCACATAATACAACAATTAATTACACATATATCCTTATTAACTACAGTAAATAAGCTATAGTACTAAAGTATTTAATAGAAACATATTAGGTACTACAGCATGTGAGAAAAAATGAGTATGTTTTGACATATATTTTCAAGAACTAAACATCCATCGAATATCCAGAGAGGCAACTGCTCCCTTGCCCTTTGTTACGGACAGTCATGGCTGCAGATACGTAAACTAAAGAAATTGTAGCATGCTCAGCTACATTGAGTTGGAGCTGCCTGTATTTTTGGAACACTCTGTATATGCTGGTCTCTGGAAGTGAAACTAAAATATGGACAATGACAAGAATATGAAAGAAAGAAAGAAAAATGTATTATATCTGATTGTATAAGTTACTCCTATTTTTGTATTTCCTCGATTAAGAGAATCTATTGTGTTTACGTTTTTTTTTAAAAAAAAGAAAAAGAGTAAAAATTGTAGGTAATGAGAATAAGAGCGAAGGTTGTAGAAGCGAGTTTGTTTGCAACAAACTCAAGGTTAAATCGCGTGACGTAATGTCTGGTCGTTTGCGCGTAGACAGCTGCCTCGCTCGTGAGCGAAAGCCGTGAGCCAGGTTAGTTGCTGCGCTGAATGTCTATCTGGAATGTCCATCTGGATTGTTCTTCTGGAAGTACCTGACTGTTGTGTTTGGTCGAATGTTAACGGAGGACGGAGGAATAGAAAGTTTGAAGTTGAATTTTTCTTCGTTTGAATTAACGGGTCGGAATAATACGAAGTTATTATTAAATTCGGTTTGGCGTTTTCTAAAATCTTCAGATTTCCTACCAAGTTTTCTTCTATTAACTGCATAATTGGGAACAGTAGAATCGAGTAGAGGTGATTGAGGACAGACGATCTCAGTGACCGATTAGAGCAGTTTAAAAATTGGTAAGTACAACCCTAGCTGTAGTTTCTAGAACCTAAACCCCAGATAACCTTGGTTTGATTAATTAACTAACAATTTGACTAATACTTTTTCCTGCTAACAGTAGAAGTAGCTATTAGACTATTAATTATTAGATTTTTAACTTGGTATGAAAATAATTCGTAATTTGATATCTAAAGGAATATTGCATTTAGAGTCTCATTATAGTCTTTTGATATTTCTATTTGAGAGATTGATTTCGACGTCGAATTAAATTTTTCCTGTTTTCTTGCTTTGAGAGTTTATTAGTTTTCGCGTTATATTGTATTAAAATTATTGGATCGAGTCGCGGTCGCTTTTGACTAAGTTTCGACACTTTCTATTCCGGGTAAATTTTATTAACTTTTGAAATTGTTAATAGCGTTAGAATTGTTCTTGTTTGGAATTATTCATTTTATCAAAGTATATTTAACTATTTTTCAAGTAACTTTCACCTATTATTCAGTTGCAATTAAATTACTTTCTCACTTTTCATAGTAAAATGCTTATTCACAGAATTAAAATTGTTGTTGTTAATTTGTATTTATTTCCTTGATATTTGATTATTTGTAATAAAAAGTCAATTGAATATTTTCTTTTATTTAAAATAATATTTAATATTTGTAATCTTGTTAACTTGCATTTTCGTTTGGGAGATTTGAAGCCTGCATCACTTGGGGGATTCTTTATTTTTTATGCCAGATATCAGAACCGTGTCAAAGGATAGTTTGGCTAAACTTAATCACTGCTTATTTGTATTGAATAGAATTAAGGTGGGTGTCAAGCAATCCTCGGCACAAGGTTCGTTTCAAGTTCAGCGCAGCAACTCACCTCTGGTTTGATGAGGCATCTCTCCCTGAAATTTGTAAGGCATTTAATTTTTTCATTTTTTGAATTGTTATTTAAAATTAGGGTAACGACTACTACTGTTTTGGTATATTAATGCTATATATGCTAAAGCGTGAAAAATTCCAGAGAGCGAGGAAACAAAATACGATTGAATTGTGTATATTTAGAACCCTGGGGATAGTTTCAGTAGTATCTCGTATTTTGCTTAGATTTAGTGGTAGTTTGCTTTGTTAATAGTATATGTTTAATAATTTTGCTGTTTTTTGTATTTTGTAATTTATATGGAATGAAAATGTCGGAGGAGTACGTTAGCATAAACATGTCCGAGGTAGATTCGAGTTTCGATTGGAATACAATTGATCAAACTGGATTTGACGATAGTATTTTTGATAGATCGACAATGAGTTTAACGCCACCGCTTAGAGATTCATTGTTATATGTTAATTCAAGAGAAAATAGAGAAATGCTGAATAGCCCGAGTGAAAATGTAGAAGGAGATAGAAGTCAGCGTAATTTGTTTTGTAGGTCAAATAGTTCCAGTTTAGAGAATCCTTTTAGTAGAAACTTTAGTTGTTTAGCACAACCTCCTTCAACTGTCCATAGATCCTTTGAAAGAAATAGTTTTCATTCTGGAGGAAATTTGTTTTTGAATGAGCCAGAAGTAGGACAAGCCCCCTCAAATGAGTATTTTGATAATAATGCCCCGTTAGGAAGTGATAGTAATTTAAATCTTTTGGGAAAAGTTTGTTCGAGTGTTAGCAATATAGCTAATAGGCAGGTAGGATTTAACTTACCATCTGAGAGTTCTCAACCTGTGGGCCAGAGTAAGGGATGTGATAAATATCAACGTTTAGGACAGTATTACAGGAGAGTTTCAGCAATAAAAAATTCTACTCCAGTTAATCTGTATAGTAGAGGAAATCCTATATTAATAAATAAAAGTAATCAACAGATGTGTGAGGGTAGTTCAAAAAGAAAAGAGCATTTAGGGGAATTAAATCCTAAACCGCCTCCTATGTTGTTTTCTGGCAATTATTGCGATCAATTTATTTTTCAAAAAATTGCTGAATTGTTGGATCAGAAATTTAAGAATTTTAGGAAGATTGATGGAAAAAATAGTTACATTATTTTTGATTTGTTGGTCAACTTAGAGCAAATCATTGAAAGTACTAGTTTTCCTTTGAATGCTATTTATAGTACCTTGTTATCTAAAAGTGAAGGAGAATTTCTGGATGAAATTCAGCGAGCTATTTATTTTAATATTTCTTGGCCGCGATTCAAGAAGTTAATTTTTGAGAAATTTATCACTAATTCAGTTAAGCATGCGTTAATATCAGAAAGGTTATTTAGGAAGCAAAGGTTAACTGAATCTGTTGATCAGTATATTAATGATATTTATTATACTGCTTTGATCTTGGATTGTTATGGTGATGAAGAACAATTGATTCGTATCATGCTTGATGGCATGAATCCCGCGGTGAGATTTAAAATGTTTGGTCTTTCTATTCCAAGAAATTTAGAAGAACTTAGAAGAATTTCTTTAGAGTTTTCTAAAATCTTTCGAGATCAGGTTGAATATAATAAAAGAATTGGAAATAAGTCATCGGGAACTTCAGTTGCTTTGGTAAAGAAAAATGGTAGAGAGTACCATTCTAAAGAATTGAATGTAAATAGACAAAAAGTTGAATCATGTGATTTTGGTAAAAGTAATTCAAAAAATTTGCGACGATCAATGAATTCTAATGCGGGTTCGGAAAAACAGAATGTTGTACCTTCGCAATTAGACGGAACAGTAGCTACCTTTGTAAATGTTCGCGTTAATAATGAGTTAATTCGAGCTTGTTTAAATAGCGGGTCGTCTTATAATTTACTTACGTTATCGGTTGTTGAACGTTGTGGGGTCGTGCATTATCTTGAGGAAACCACTCCGATTGTAATTCGTGCACCTTTGGGATCATTTTATGAATCAAGTAAGGAGATTAAGCTCACTCTAAATTTTTCCGGTTGGTTCGAGCGAGTTAGTTTTCTAGTAGTGAATGATTTGCCGTGCGATTGCCTTCTGGGAACTCCATTTTTGAAAAGTACCTCTTCGAGTGTGGACTTTGTTCGTGGAAGATTGAATTTGCGTAATAATCGCAAATCAGTTATCCTGTATTTTAGAGACGATACATTATCCATTCAGAATTCGACTTCAGGATTTAAGTCAGTTTATCGTGTTGACCATCAAGGTGGAAGTGTAGGTTGGAATGAACTTAAATCTAAGAAATCGACTTCGTTGTTTTTTCGAGATGATTCGTCACTAAGAAACGGACTTAGATCGGGGTACTCGGTTGGCCAATCAAGATCATATGGGAATTTGGAAAGGAGTCAGACAGTTCATCATGGCAGAAGATCATTGGATGTTGGGGTCCAATGTGATATAGAATTATCAACCATTGAGCGGCAACTATTGGAAACACCTACTTTAGCACAACTTGAAGAAATTCATCGTGTTTTTGGATTGAAACAACCCGAACAAAAAGAAACTTTAATTGGACACTCTGTAGATTCCAATTATGTGAATTTAACTGGATCAGTTCAGTATGATGGTTCTTCACATGATTTGAGAAATAGCCAACGTAGACCCGATTATCTTCAGTTTTTGGGAAAAAAATCTGATGGAGATGCGAATCTGAGATCGTTTCCTTCCACCTCTTTGCATCAAGGAGAGTTGGATAAGAAGTTTGGATCTGCACCCAATAATGGAAAGGGGGATACAATAGAGATTGATGTGAAGAAGAAAAAGAAGAGAAAAAACAAAAAAATGAAACATCGTCGAGTGGTGATTGACAATGCTACTTCTCCAGAACTTGAACAGAAATCAGTGGAACGGTGTGTGGGAGGAAAGGAAGACTGTGTTGCAGCGGTTCATATGAACTTCTGTGATAGTGATTCGTCAGCTTCAGATATGGATTTAGAGCAATCCAATAAATTCTATGAATTAGTAAAAAAAATAAAAAACAATTAATAGATCCTGAACATAAATTGCATACGGAGTCGTTTTCAAAAGACAATGTTAAGGATATATTGAGAGATTCGGGTTCGGATTTTCAATATAAAGATAAAGATATTTTAGAATTCATTGATGGTCTTCGTACTGAATTTTCTGATGTTATTACGGAAAAAATAGGATGTTGTCAAGGCTTTGAAGCTAAACTTTATTTAAAAGAACAAAAAACATTTAAGGAGCATCCATTTTCGATTCCTAAAAACAAAGAAAAATTTTTTTATGATTGTACCGATCACCTTGTGTCTCAGGGTATTTTGACTGAAGTAGATCATTCAGATTATGGAAGTAGTTGCTTCTTAGTACGAAATAAGAATGGTTCACATCGCATTGTAGGTAACTTCTGTAAGGCGAATTCCTTGATTAAGGATGACGTATATCCTGCGCCTAATTTAGAAGAGTGTTTAACGAGTTTAGCGGGTAAGAAATTCTTTACGAGCCTAGACCTTACCAAAGCATATTTCCAGTTGCAACTGGAAAAGGGATCACGCGAAATAACCACTATTGTTACCCCACGTGGTAGCTTTCAGTATACGAGGGTACCAGTCGGTATAAAGACTGGAAGTTGTATTTTAGCGAGGGTAATTGATAAAATTCTTGGTGATTTGAAGGATCTAGGCGTAAAAACTTATTTTGATGATATTTTAATATGTACATCTGATGTAGAATTACATAAAAAAGTTTTGAAAATGGTCCTCGAAAGATTGAGAAAATATGGAATTACTGTTTCCCCAGATAAGAGTGCTTTCTTTTATAAAAAGATAAAATACTTAGGATTTGTAACTGATGGGGATACTATCGAAATTGATCCATCAAGGGTCGAAGCTATTAAGAAAATCCCTCCACCTAGAAATAGGCGCGGAGTACAAAAAATTTGTGGATTGTTTTCTTATTATGCTCGATTTTGTAGTGGTCTTCAGGAGTTGATGGGTCCATTAAGCGAGTTAAAATCAACAAAAAGGAAATTCGAATGGACCATCGAGCATCAGAAAACTTTGAATAAATTAAAGCAGGAATTATTAGATAATGTTATATTAAGGACTCCTGATCTGTCCAAGAAGTTTTTCATCCATGTTGACGGGGGAGGAAAAGCGATTGGAGCTTGTTTAAGTCAAATGGATGAGAATAATAATCTTATTCCTGTATCGTACTTTAGTAAAAAGTTGACGGAAGCTGACCGACACAGGAGCATTTATGAGATCGAGTTCATCAGTCTCGTTAAAGCAATTTATAGGTTTCGCCACTATTTGATTAATGAGTTTGTGGTCTTTACCGACAATAAGGCGTTATCCTGGATTTTGGGTAATTCTAAGAGATTGTTAAAATATGGTCCTTTAGTTGAGACTTTGTGTCAATTCTCATTTACTATCCAACATGTTAGGTCCCAAAATAACGTAGTTGCAGATTTCCTGACACGGATGTATGATCCATTTGAATTTGTGCAAGTGGACGGACCTGTGGGTATGGCTATAATGAAAAGGAATTTTAAAATGGCAAATTCTTGGCAATTGCCTATGGTGAAAGAGCCCTTACCGGAGTTACAAAAAGAAGATCCTGAGTTAAGAAATATTATAGAAAGGTTGGAATATGGTGAGAACATTCGAAATTATGTTTTAAATAATGGCATATTAATGAAAAAGAGTAAAGCCTTAAACCTTCCTTTTAAAATAGTAATTCCGAAGAATTTGCAGAAATTAGTGATCGAGTTCTTTCACGATCACGAATTGACAGGTGGTCATACCGGGACTTTTCGTACTTTAAAGAAAATAATGCGACGCTACACGTGGGACTCGGTAGTAAATGACGTTAAGGACTATGTCAGAACTTGTAAAACCTGTCAATTAGTCAAAGAAAACAACAAAAAGAAAATGGGTCCATTAATATCAAAATTTTCAACAAGAGTTGGACAGAATGTAATGGTCGATATAATAGGACCTTTGCCGACCTCTAATTCCTTTAAATTCATATTAATTGGGGTGGATAATGCTTCGAGATTTGTTTTTCTCGAAAAATTAAGAACATTGAATTCTACTGTTATTTGTAACAGGTTAATGGATGTTTTTAGTAGGCTAGAAATTCCGGAATCCTTGTCTACTGATAATGCATCAGTCTTTATATCTGCCCATTTTAGATCCTTTCTATTTGGGCTAGGAATAGAACATATTAGGATTAGTCCATACCATGCTGAGGCTAATTTGGCGGAAAGATTCATAAAAATTTTGAAAGTGTCATTAAGAGCCTATTGTGCTGAAAAACAACAACAGTGGTCTAATTTTGTACCTGTGTTACAATATACGCTAAATATATGCGAGCATTCTGGTCTCAAATCGATTCCATACGAATTATATTTTGGACGTCCCTTGAACACCCCATTAGAATTAAAATGGAAGATTTGTGACCAAGAATTGTTCAAGCATAAGAATGCTGACGTATGGCACAATGCTCTTGAGAATATGGAAAAGGCATGGTTAAAGAGGAAATCTTTATTATCCAAAATTAGAAGTCCAGTTGTAGTTTCTGTCAATGACCAAGTATTGGTAAAGTCTCATATTAAATCCTCTCTTGCTGATAAAGTAGCAAAATCATTGAGTTTTAAGTGGGATGGACCCTTTATTATTCGGAGGTTTTTGACCCCTAATACATTATTGATATCTGATGCTGATGATTCTCGAGACTCATATAAGCGAGTTCATGTGTCGGATGTTAAGAAGTTTTTCCCTAGAAGAAATGTTTAATTACAATCTCTGAAAATTCAATCAGATGATTTTCTCGTAGCTTTCTGGAAAAAAGGAATTACAGTAATGGTAAGATTAAATGTAAAGGGAGTAAGATGTCTTTGATCAGATTATATTTTAATTTGTTGTAATTTGATATATTTTGTATGAAATTGTATATAATTTTTTAATGTGTTAATTAAAAATTTTAATATTGTTAAAAAGATCATGATCTTAATGTTTTTTTAAATTTAATGAGAGTTTTAAAGTTAAATATTTTGGAAAGAAAACTTTTAAAATTTGCGATATTAAGTAATTAAAAAATAATTTGAAATTTCTAGTAACTTTGAGAATGGTTTTTATTTGGAGTGAAATTTAAATTGTGATTTGTGAATTGTTTCAAATGTAATTAAAGGAGAGTGTTTCATTATATTAATGCCTATTTTTGTTATGAAATTTTTTTGTGAGTTTTCCAGCTGAGACATTAAGGTGGATGATTCCTGGTAGCCATAAAAAAAATCCTTCTCAGATTTTTTTTCTTTGGAGGGGGAGAAATGTAGCATGCTCAGCTACATTGAGTTGGAGCTGCCTGTATTTTTGGAACACTCTGTATATGCTGGTCTCTGGAAGTGAAACTAAAATATGGACAATGACAAGAATATGAAAGAAAGAAAGAAAAATGTATTATATCTGATTGTATAAGTTACTCCTATTTTTGTATTTCCTCGATTAAGAGAATCTATTGTGTTTACGTTTTTTTTTAAAAAAAAGAAAAAGAGTAAAAATTGTAGGTAATGAGAATAAGAGCGAAGGTTGTAGAAGCGAGTTTGTTTGCAACAAACTCAAGGTTAAATCGCGTGACGTAATGTCTGGTCGTTTGCGCGTAGACAGCTGCCTCGCTCGTGAGCGAAAGCCGTGAGCCAGGTTAGTTGCTGCGCTGAATGTCTATCTGGAATGTCCATCTGGATTGTTCTTCTGGAAGTACCTGACTGTTGTGTTTGGTCGAATGTTAACGGAGGACGGAGGAATAGAAAGTTTGAAGTTGAATTTTTCTTCGTTTGAATTAACGGGTCGGAATAATACGAAGTTATTATTAAATTCGGTTTGGCGTTTTCTAAAATCTTCAGATTTCCTACCAAGTTTTCTTCTATTAACTGCATAATTGGGAACAGTAGAATCGAGTAGAGGTGATTGAGGACAGACGATCTCAGTGACCGATTAGAGCAGTTTAAAAATTGGTAAGTACAACCCTAGCTGTAGTTTCTAGAACCTAAACCCCAGATAACCTTGGTTTGATTAATTAACTAACAATTTGACTAATACTTTTTCCTGCTAACAGTAGAAGTAGCTATTAGACTATTAATTATTAGATTTTTAACTTGGTATGAAAATAATTCGTAATTTGATATCTAAAGGAATATTGCATTTAGAGTCTCATTATAGTCTTTTGATATTTCTATTTGAGAGATTGATTTCGACGTCGAATTAAATTTTTCCTGTTTTCTTGCTTTGAGAGTTTATTAGTTTTCGCGTTATATTGTATTAAAATTATTGGATCGAGTCGCGGTCGCTTTTGACTAAGTTTCGACACTTTCTATTCCGGGTAAATTTTATTAACTTTTGAAATTGTTAATAGCGTTAGAATTGTTCTTGTTTGGAATTATTCATTTTATCAAAGTATATTTAACTATTTTTCAAGTAACTTTCACCTATTATTCAGTTGCAATTAAATTACTTTCTCACTTTTCATAGTAAAATGCTTATTCACAGAATTAAAATTGTTGTTGTTAATTTGTATTTATTTCCTTGATATTTGATTATTTGTAATAAAAAGTCAATTGAATATTTTCTTTTATTTAAAATAATATTTAATATTTGTAATCTTGTTAACTTGCATTTTCGTTTGGGAGATTTGAAGCCTGCATCACTTGGGGGATTCTTTATTTTTTTATGCCAGATATCAGAACCGTGTCAAAGGATAGTTTGGCTAAACTTAATCACTGCTTATTTGTATTGAATAGAATTAAGGTGGGTGTCAAGCAATCCTCGGCACAAGGTTCGTTACAAAATACACTACTCGCCATTAAAAATGGAACATCAAGAAAGAGACAATATAGCAGCGCCAAAGTTGTCGGACAGAGACGTAATGCTACACTACCAAATGGTTAAACTTACTGCTCTGTGCGACGCGTGACATAACAACGGAGCAGTACCGGCGCCAGTAAGCAGCTTCTGCGCTTACTACGGGCGGTGATAATGGCGAGACATCGAGACGCTGAACCCTTAGATGCCTTCGTAGGGTATGAAAAACCATGAGATTTCGACGATGCAATCAGACAGCTAATCTATTGTAGCTAGCGGAGTTCGCCAATGTAAGAGACATTGTGTAGCCATCGACCAGACGTAATCAATCAGCGAGAGTAAGAGAAATTCAGTGGCCAAGAAACCAGAGAAACATCATGATCAGCCAGGATCTGTAGAACGGTACGAGCAACATGAAGGCGCGAGTTATCCTGCTGGAATGCAGTCCCCCCGGCAAGATTTGCACTCTGGTCCAACACCTCGTCAGTGTACTGTTGGTTGGTCAAGTGTTTGTCAATGTGTAGAAGGCACGAACGGACACGGAATCCAATGGCATCCGACACTCAATGACGGACTGACGTGGCGACGTAAATGCAGGTATTGGCCAGCATTTCACATAGCCCAGCCATCACTATGCTGCGGGCAGAAGCGAGATTCGTCTGAAAAATGACTGTCTTGCCTTTCGTCTATCCATGTTCGACGATCACGAAATCATTGTAGTCTCCCACAGATCCTCAGTCAACCACCTAAGTTTGGGCGCGAGGGTAATATATTAAGAGGGTACAAGTTAAAATGTTAAACCTCTCTACGTCAATAACTAGTTAGACTTTGTTGCGTATATTCTTTCACTCTGGTTCCTTGTTATAATAATAAGTGAGTTTCGTTTCACAGTGTGAAACTACAGTAGACTTCCAAACTACAGGAATCCAATTCTCAAACTTGAAGTAGTACATCTATAAGTACTGATTGCGACCAAGGATAGAACTTGCTCCTCGGACGCTGAATTCATATCAAAAAGCCATTATTCGCTGTGTTTACTGATTTTGTTCTACAGTGATAAAAATTGAAAGTGAAAGTCGTTAATTTGAATCATTTTCGGATTGAACAGATGGTTAAGGAAGAATATAGAACCTACTCTTGGACAGCTGAATAAATTGCAATAAACTGCCTCTCGATATGTTCCACCGTTTTTGCTCTACGGAAATCAGTGTTGAAATCGGAAGTAATAGTAAATTTCAACCATTTTTGCTTTAAGTACAGTGTTGTGCATTGTGATGATATATAATCTTGAGACTCTGAATTAATTGCAGAAAACTACTTATCGCTATTTATTACCAGTTTTGTTCTATGGCGATAAATGTTGAAACCGGAAATATTTATGTGGACCACTTTCAGGTTCAATAGAAGGTTAAAAGAGGAGATAGATTCTGCTCTCGGGAAGTTGAATCGATTGGAAACTGCATCCAGATATATCGTACCATTTCTCCTTTGCGGAAATAAGTATTGAAGCCAGAAGTAGTGGTAAATTTCAACCACTTCCAGTTTTCGTAGAGTGCTGAGGGTTGTGATGGTGTGATCTCTTAAGACCTTGAATCCTTTGCAGAAAACTGCTTGTAGCGACCTAATACTATTTGAGCTTTATGATGATAAGTGTTGAAAACTAAATTGGTTAATTTGAACCACTTCCGGTTTGAATAGATGGTTAACAGAGAAGATTGAACCTATTCGTAGAACTTCAAATTAATTGCAACAAACTACATCTCGATAGATCTTACTACTTTTGCTCTATGAAAATCAGTATTGAAATCGGATGTAATAGTAATTTTGAACTACTTTCGGTGTTGGTAGATTGTTTGGGACAGTCATGTTATGTTGCCTTGAGATGCTGAATAATTTGCAGAAACCGATTCTCGCTATCTGTTACCGTTTCTGTTTTATGGTGGTAAATGTTGAAACCAGAAATCACTAATTTGAACTACTTCCGGTTTGAATAAGAGTTAGCGGAAAAAATTAAACCTATTATTGGATCACTTAAACGATTGCAGAAAACTGCACCTTTTTTTGCTCTATCGAAACCAGTATTTGATACCAGAAGTATTAGTAAATTTGACCTACTTTCGGTTTTGGTTTTGTAATGGGTTGAGATAAGATTATCTTTAGAGACAATGAATCGATTACAGAACACTACTTGTTGCTATCTATTATAATTTTTACTCTATGGCGATAAGTGTTGAAACCGAAAATGGCAAAGGTAAACCACTTCCGGTTTGAAAGAAGATTAATGAAAAAGATGGAACAATTATTATTGGGACTATTCTTGCGACAATTAACAATTGCCAGAAACCGTAACTCGACATCAAGATGTTAGTTTCCCAACAGAAGTTTCTTATGGAAGCAGTCCCCTAAGTATTTGCATAAAAATATTTATAATCTATTGTTTAATTATAGGTTTTTTTCCTTGAATATGACTGATTATGCCACATGGAATCATCAATATTTACACTCTTATTATATATTGTTAATGAGTTTTAAACACTCATTTTTGATATTAATATAACAAACATTCTCTTAAACAGTTATCCTCAAGGACCATAATAAAACTTCTGTGCATTAAGGTACGTGTGGACGTTGCAATCTTCCATAAACTATTCAGATAACGCTATCTCATATCATTTTGTTTGCTCCAAACAATGTTGACAACGCACAATGCTCAAAGAAACATTAATGATGCCAAGTATTTAACAGAATATTCGAACTTAATGATGCCAAGTAATTTCATTAGGCGCTCAGTATTTACACAGAAAATTATAACAAATTTTGATGTTATTTAGAACCATTGGTCCGGAGAGGGTTAAATATATTTATTTTAATAGATTCTCCGGGTATTATTATTTCAATAATTTCAAATAGTAAAGAGTGTTATGCTTATTTAATCAAATCTAATCTTTTCCCATTTTACAGATACTAAATTAATAAAAGTAGTATTGGGAAACCCTCACTATTACAGAAAAAAGAGTTCAGTGATATTTGTAGCGTAAGAAATTGTGGTAAAAGGAAATTTCAAAATAGTAATATGTAAAATTAACAATTCCATTAGGTTACAAAACGCTGAAAGACTCATAACATGCTTACAAATACTTATATCTACTGAAATAAATGGAAATTCATTACGAGAACCTTCTCTGATGCGATCTCGAATCATTCTGAGAGAGGCGAAATGGACGAATAATTATGCGGGATAGACATTAGAAAAAGTTGCTTAGCAGAAAAGTAACCATCATTGTTCTTATTTAGCGACAGCTGATCCAGGTAAGAAGAATGACCCCGACACACCAAATAAACCAGGTACTTAACATGATGGTTTTCAAAATAATATTTTACATGTTGATAATGAAATGATTAATAACTATAATTTTGACTGTACTTCAGCTCTTTCAATAAATTTAGTTAAGCAATATTTTTATTTACTTCGATCTGTTGAGAATCTTTGTGAAAGATACATTGATGTTATAAATGATCAATTAAGCACCTTTCCTTTGCAGTGAGAAATGTCTCCATTTGCTCAGTAATATTGTAAGACAGAAATTGCAAGGATAAGTGCAGATATATTTACCGGTGTAAGAATAGCCGGATATGCTGTAAGTAGAATATTTGTTAGAATGATCAACAAGATATGTAAATATATTGTGGGTTATTACTTTTGTAAAGCTTAAAACTTTAGAAGAGAGTCGGGAATATTCTGTAACATAATCAAGTCACTAAATAGAGGAAGGTCGTATTTTCATAATATTAGTCTTGTACGAGCACGGTTATTTGCATCAGGAAAGAGAAAAAAACTCGGATTACCTGTAGCAAGTGGTGCTGCTCTTAGTGGCTAAGGAAGGAGCTAGTCCCGATGTTGAGCGAGCCGTTACGAGCAGAAAAAATAATTTTTCATTTACAGCGATAACTAATCGGATGAGGCCTCTGTATGGGAGAACTAAGGAAATCGTAGTTTTCATAAATTAACACTGTGATTTGGCAACATTGCTAATGTTTCAGTGCGCCAAACGGTGTGTTAAGGATCTGTCTACATTATGCAGTTGCTGAAAACAGACTTCCGGAAAAGAGACTTTGAAATTATCATGATAAAATTTGTACTTACATGCACCCGGCAACACTGCTATTCATTTCTATGGGGCTGCTTAAAGCAAGAGGTATACAAGATCCTGAACACACCGTTTGCTCCACTGAAACATCAGCAATGTTGCTAATTCAGAGGGTTAATTTATGAAAACTACGATTTCCTTAGTCTCCCTTATAGAGGTCTCATCCGATTAGTTATCGCTGTAAATGAAAAATTCTTTCCTCTGCTCCATAGTTTCCAAGCTACCCCAACTAAACAAACTGAAAATTAATGACAGAACATCCATACGTATGAGTTATGAGTCAATTTACATGTTTTGCAAAAGAAAATGATTTACACCTTCAGTTATATCTGGCAGCATTATGTGGTTCTTAGTGTACTTCAATCCTTGCTTCCTTTTCAAAAATATATGCATGAACAAAGTAGGGATGGCCACAAAGTTCCGGTTCCGGCGGAACCGGTTCCGCGAGGAACCGGTTCTCGGAGATCTGGTTTTCAGAACCGGTTCTGGAACCGGTTCCGGACCTGGATCCGAAAACCCGGTTCCAGAACCGGATCTTAAGAACCGGTTCCAGATCTGGATCCGAAAACCCGGTTCCAGAACCGGATCTTAAGAACCGGTTCCAGATCTGGATCTGAAAACCCGGTTCCAGAACCGGATCTTAGGAACCGGTTCCAGATCTGGATCTGAAAACCCGGTTCCAGAACCGGATCTTAGGAACCGGTTCCAGACCTGGATCTGAAAGCCCCCAAAGACCCGTAAAGGAAGCACAAAGTTTACCTTCAAAAATAATGCAAAGAGGACCATGCACTTGTGCCTTCTCCGTCGAGACCCGGTTGTGCCCCCAGAAAAAAAAATTTGGTCCACCAGTGGGTGTTTAGCAAAATGAGTTGGCCAGTTTGCCTGTTTAGCCAATGAGTTTGCCAGTTACCCACTTTATTTAGCCAAATGAGACAAGCTGCCGCCGCCTGGGCGCCTGCTGTCGTTTCCACCATTTCATCTAGCATACTGTTCATAGCTTGTCAGCAGCTCGCGTTTAGCGTAGGGATGGTAACAAAGTTTCGGTTCCAGTGGAACCGGTTCCGCGAGGAACCGGTTCTATTTTCAGAACCGGTTCCAGACCTGGATCCGAAGAACCGGTTCTAGATCTGGATCCGAAGAACCGGTTCTAGATCTGGATCCGAAGAACCGGTTCTAGACCTGGATCCGAAGAACCGGTTCCAGACCTGGACCCGAAAAACCGGTTCCAGACCTGGACCCGAAAAACCGGTTCCGGAACCGGATCTTCAAGAACCGGATCCGTTCAGACCCGAAAACCGGTTCCACCAGGAACCGGTTCTGGCCATCTCTAGAACAAAGCTTTATTTTGATATAACCATTATTTGTGTATCGCTTCAGGTTCAAAAGTTCTACTATTCCAAACTCCGGGTTGCATTGTATGCATTGTATATTGGACACCCTGTATAAAGAAAATTCGGTTTTGAAAAAAAGAAAAAAAAACATTTAACTAGACTTTAAAAAGAAATCAGTAAAACCTAACTATTAAAAACTTAGTTCATCACAAAGAAAACAGAAAAATATTGCTCCATATAAATCAGTGTGTGAACGATGATGCCGTAGCAACTCAACAAACACTGTTAAGTACATGCTACATTAAACTCAATGCCATCTATTCATTTAAATAATGCTTTAATTGATTTAATTTTAAAATATTATTATTGTCTAGTTTAATTGTTGTTTATACATACATAGATATATAAACGAACTGATTAGTCCATATCCACTTCGAATCACTCTCTGTTGAATGGAAACAACCTTTTTCTTCTTCCTCCTCAACTGAATCAATCCCATTTGGTGTCTCGTGGGTCGTGGTTATCTCAAGCTTTTGGATATTGCCTTCAGCCGTAATAGTTTTTGATTTTCCTTTTCCTTTTGCTCCATCGAGATTAAAATTTCTTTTCTTTTTTTTAAATAAAAGCAAAAGTTTGTTGCTTTCAAAAAGAAAACTTTCCAGTTACTATACACATAGACTTCTATGTCTCAAGGCGTTCTAATGGAGCACTCAGTTTCGCAAATATTGAAATTATTGACAAAAATTGTCTGGATCAAATAAAACGGAAGTGAAAATCATAAAAACAATAGAGCACTAAAACGAGAAATAACACAGCTGATTTAACATCGCTTCCTTTAAATAATAATAATAATATAAGGGTGTTATTTCTGGGATGAAAATTAGTAATTCAAATCAACTTTAGGACGATAAATTCAAATCTGAAATCAAAATTTTGCTCTCGTAGATACTTTTCTACTGATTTCCAGTAATCATACTGAATTTGAATATATGCATCATATAAATGAATAATAATAGATTTACAGCAGTAAATTCAAATCTGAAATCATAATTTCGCTGTCAGAGTTAGTTTCCCAGTAATTTCCAGCAATTCTAGTAACTTCAGTAATTAAAATTTTAATATATGTATAGATAATAATATAAAGGAACTTACAGCTCTAGTAGTTGTGATTTAAACGTTTGGATGAATAATCCTTATTTGCAGGAAATATAGTGAAACTTTGGAAAGATTTGGTCATATGACCTTTTAAATTTTCGACTTTTATTATAATTCAATTGATACAACTTCTCCCTTGTGACAGTTGCTTTCCTCTATTTTTTTCCTTCCTGCACGTAGTCATAACAATCAGCCAAGAAAGACTGTTTCTATGGCAACAGCACGTTCAGCCAATTATAGTGGCTCATTTCTCTCGGTCTGCAGTGGTATACATTCCAACATCTAAGCACGTTGCCAGTGTGAATATAAACAAATGCACATTGTTTTAGTCGAATGTCAACTTGAGTAGTGGACCTGGTGGTTATCCTTTCAGTTTCATTTCTTTCAGTTCATTTTTGTGTCATTTAGAATTCTACATTTAGTAAATGTTAATATGGAACAAAAAACAATTCACTTGTTCTACTCATGTAGTTTCAATATTCGACGCAAAAGCTGGCAACGCAGCATTGAACACCACGTGTGCGCAGCGGGCTGTCACAAGGCACAAGTAGTGCCAATTGCAGTGTACAGTAGAAGTTGCAATTACTTTTCAGATAATGTGGAATGTTATCCTTAAAGTTTCGTTGAGAAAGCATCAACTTGTACTAATCATAGGTGTGTTGCCAATAAAGTAACACGAAACTTCCTTGGAAGTAGAAGAGACTCCAAATAAGACGAAATTGTCAATCAAGTGATCAAAGCTTACAAAGATTCATGATACAATAAATTCTTGAAATTACATTTCAAGGTGGGGCCGCGGTGGCTCAGCTGTACAGCGTTCACCTCTGGTGCATGGGGTCATGGGTTCAAACCCTGCTTCCGCCACATGAAACTTGTGGTGGACAAACACCGTGTGCGTGGGTTTCCTCGGGGTTCTCCCGTTTCCTCCCACTTCCTTCATTCCACCACTTCATTCACTTCTCATCATCACCGTTTCTTTTAGCCTAGCCGGCATAACCGTGGGACGTAAAACTCAAAGATTTTTACATTTCAAGGATACAAATCTGGACTTCTTTCTAGAAAATTTTAGTGCTGTATCATACAATCATGGGAAAATATTTTATAGTCGTGGCTACCACGGTGAAACGATATGAAAGAAAATTGATACCCACAATGTTAACTACTATATAGTTGTGTTGGACTATAATTGGAACGAGAGATATAATCAGTACGAAAGGAAGAAGTAAGAACTTATTTTTAAAGTCTGTCTATTCCTTGTAAATATTCCTTTACAATAACTGTGGAAAGCTGAATACATATATAAACACAAGTACTGTAACTTGGAAATTTTCTAGAGTGGCCAAGGATTAATATTTGGCCCTCTATAAAAATATTAATTTGGCATTCCTTTGAAAACCACGAAATCCCCCTCCTTGGAATTAAATCCCCCCTCTTCAACAGTGGAAAGCAAGGTGTTAAAACATCAATGTAGGCGCTGTGAGAGTGCCACGCGAAACAACAAGGGGTGCAAGCCCCCTCCAAGAAAAACACGACCACAACATACCACCACCTCCAAATTTTACTGTTGGCACTACACACGCTGACAGATGACGTTCACCGGGCATTCGCCATACCCACACCCTGCCTTTGGATCGCCACATTATTTACCGTGATTCGTCACTCCACACAACGTTTTTCCATTGTTCAATCGTCCAATGTTTACCCTCCTTACACCAAGCGAGGCGTCGTTTGGTATCTACCTGCGTAATGTGTGGCTTACGAGCAGCCGCTCGACCATGAAATCCAAGTTTTCTCACCTCACGCCTAACTGTCATAGTACTTGGAGTGGATCCTGATGCAATTTGGAATTGCTGTGTGATGGTCTGAATAGAGGTCTGCCTATCACACTTTACGACCCTCTTCAACTGTCGACGGTCTCTGTCAGTCAACAGACGAGGTCGGCCTGTACGTATTTGTGCTGTACGTGCCCCTTCACGTTTTCACTTCACTATCACATCTGACACAGTGGACCTAGGGATGTTTAGGAGGGTGGAAATCTCGCGTACAGACTTCTGACACAAGTGACACCAGTCACCTGACCACGTTCGAAGCCCGTGAGTTCCGCGGAGCGCCCCAATCTCTCACGATGTCTAATGACTACTGAGGTCGCTGATAATGAGTACCTGGCAGTAGGTGCTAGCACAATGCACCTAATATGAAAAACGTATGTTTTGGTGGGTATCCGGATACTTTTGATCACATAGTGTATTATCTCATGGGGTCCTAATGTAAATATTTTACGAAATAAGCACAGATTGTTTCATTAAAGTTGTTTTTTTTTTTTTAATGTTGCTTTTGAGAGTCGGTGAACCTGTTTCATGTTTCATTATAAATTCATGTTCGTACCGTTTCATATGAAGTAAGGCGGTTTCATCTTGAAGTGAGCCCCATTCGAACGGTGAGGAGTTTCAACTGAGGGGTTCAGATGCTCACTTGTCCCCCTACAAGTTACGGCACTTTTGAACACTGTATTATGTATAAACTTTTGTTACTCTTTAAATGTATAGACTTTTTGTTGAATTTCAGTCAGTATATCTATCCCTATACGAATACAATGTCTAGGGTTATATGAAAATATTCAAACAATTGTAAATTAAAAATTTGATTATTCTTAAATTAAAAATAGTAAAGAAAGTCTATAGAAAGTCTATATATTTTGTGAGTCCTTGAATAATGAGTTAATAAGAAGACTCATAAAATGTTTCATATGGGGTGTTCTACAATACTGTATAGGGCAGAAACATGGACATTACGTAAAAGCAATGAATAATAAAAGCCGGAGGCTTTCGAAATGTGGTGTAGACAAGAATAGAGAGGAATACGCTGGGCATAATGGAAATAAATTAGGATGTGTTTGAAATAGTGAAGAAGGAAAGAACAATTTGAGATGTAATTAGAAAGAGAAAGAGAAACTAATTGGGAAATTGACTCAGAACGAACTGTATCATGAGAGACGTGCTAAACTGTTTCGCAGCAGTAAAAAGAGGGAGGAGTGAAAGACCCTGCAGTTGATAGAAACTTCGTACGCGAAGACAGAAAGAGGTTAACCGAAGACCGTAGTCATGAAAACTTCTTATTTACTGAAGGTATATGTCAATAATGGCAGAATACTTTTGATAATGATGATGATTACTTTCAAAGTATCCATGATGCAGAAACACTAAACATACGTATATTTGAATTCAGCTCTCAAATATCTATAAGAATCACTTTTTTCTCCAGAAATACAAAAAGTTTTTTATTTTTTAATTTATTTATTATTTATTTTATTTTTGTAACATATTGAATAATAAAAGGAAATTATACAGTTCACAAATTCTTGTTCTGCAGAGATCATTGTCACTAGTTTGAATTTTTTTCAGCTTTTGGCATTTTCATTCTTCGTCACTGCTAGGAATATATGTATCGTTGTTCGGTGAAATCGAACAACATAAATAAATACAATCTGCTACATAATAATATATATGTTCCACACACAATACACAAAAAAGAAATGATCTCGTCCAGCAGAGTAAAAAAAAATACCAACCGTAGCAGACTAACAACAAACGATGTACATTTTATCGTCATAAAAGTTTATTTTTCTCAAAAACTACGCATAAGGATTTGCGCTCATCCATATTATTTTGATCAAACTCAATGAGACCTAACTATTGGTGTATATTTATTTCATCTTTGGACATTCTTTTCGTCAAACGTTAATAATAGTGTAGAAACTATTCTGTTCGTTGAGAAGAAATATGAGGGCAAAGTGAAATGGAATGAAATTAAATCTTTTGAGTTTTACGTCCCACGTTTGCCGGTTAGGCTAAAGGAGACGGTAATGATGAATAAGGAATGAAATAGTGGAATGAAGAAAGTGGGAGGAAACGGGAGGACCCCGAGGAAACCCACGCACACGGTGTTTGTCCACCACAAAGTTCACTTGGCGGGGGCTGGGATCGAACCCGGAACTCCAAGCACCAGAGGTGAACGCTCTACCACTGAGCCGAGCCACCGCGACCTAGGGCTAAGTGTGTTACCACCAAATATTATATTACAAGGACGTCTGATATATATATATATATATATATAGTGGCGGATCCAAGGGGGGCTATAGGGGCTATAACCCCCCTTGACGCTCAAGTATCCACTGGATAAAGTGGGCTTCAATCCTGTTTTACACTGGATAAAACGGCAAACTATGGTTTAGCCCCTCCCTCTAGTGCTCTCAAACAGGTCGGGTCAGCTCGCGTCGCGTTACTGGTCGGGTCGGGTCAACTCAGGTCGGGTTGTCGGGTCGGGTTATTCGGGTCGGGTCAATCGGGTCAGCTCGGGTCGGGTCAGTCGTTTCAGCTCGGGTCGGGTCAGTTCACTTTGGTCAACTGAGTTTAGGTTGAGCTTAAACTCGGCTGGAGTCGAAAACTCTATTTTTCACTTGCTGCCTAATTAAAAATAGCAATTTTAAATTGATTTTATAAAAACCATAAATCTATTTTGAACACTTGCAGCTAGTGTTTTTATGGTAAATGTTATTTTTGTACTTGTGTGTACTTTAATTTTTAAATGTGGAAGATTGATTTTACCAATCGACTGTAATATTAATATCTACGCCAATATGGAGTCTTGATTTAGAACAAAACTAGAAGTTGTTTAAGCAAGGCAAAAAAAAAATGGATATGGACGACCAAGCCCAAGCAGGGCCGCGGTGGCTCAGTGGTAGAGTATTCATCTCTGGTGCATGATGTTCATGGTTCGATCCCAGCTTGAGATGAACTCCCTCATAGTTATAGGTAGTGCTCTCAAACGGGTCGGGTTACGGGTCGGGTTGGGTCGGGTCGGTCTTCAACCCGACCCGACTCGACCCGTTGAGAGCACTACCTCCCTCGATCATATCCTGGATCCACCACTATACAGACTGTTTCATAATTCGTGTTATTTTCTACAGCGCTGGGAGAAGATGAAGTTTATACACTATTAATGTAAAATTTGGCATTCTTATTGAGAAATATCTGAATTTTTCGAATTTCTAAAGAAAATAAGAGAAAATTGCTGTTTAGCCCCCCTTTTAGGGGTGTAAACATGAAAGTTCATTTTCCTTATGGGAGATTCAATGTTAAATTTTAGAAGCAGTTTTCTCCAATAATTATTAGTGAAGATTTTGGAGCAAATGAGTTGTATTTGTTACAAAATCCAAAAACATTCATTCACAAAGCTAGTAAAGCCGTCTCAAACATTATTTTGCGAAGGTCCCCTTTTGGGGGGCAAGGGGCGTAAAAAGGTGGTGGGTGATATGTTACCAAAATCCCAAAATTTATTTCCGGAATGTCAGTAAGCGTGAGATTAATCACAAATGTCACAGAATTAATGCTCGAATGTCCTTACATGTAAGAGTGACAAAATGGGGCTACAGCCCCCTTTCAAAAATAAAAAAGATCACCATAAATATCCTTAGTAGGGACATACGAGAAGAAGATATTTTTGTTAATTAATGTGAAATTTGGCGTCATTGTATCAACTGAGTATGCGTTTTTCAAATCTGGAATTTATTTTGATAACGCACCGCCTTAGGGGGGCACAGGGGGCGAAGCACTTGATGATGGATCTTTATAAAAATTCAAAATTCTGTTCCGGAAATGCCAGTGAGCGTCAGATTTTTCACCACTGTTACAGAATTAATATTCTAATGCTCCTTGCATGTGCCAATGACTTATATGGGGCTATAGCCCCCTTTCAAAAATAAAAAAATCACCATAAATATCCTTAGTAGGGACATACGAGAAAAAGGTTTTTTTTAATTAATGTAAAATTAGGCGTCATTGTATCAAAAGAGTATGCGTTTTTCAAATCTGGAATGTTATTTTGATAACGCACCGCCTTAGGGGGGCACAGGGGGCGAAGCACTTGATGATGGATCTTTATAAAAATTCAAAATTTTGTTCCGGAAATGCCAGTGAGCGTCAGATTTTTCACCACTGTCACAGAATTAATATTCTAATGCTCCTTGCATGTGCCAGTGACTTATATGGGGCTATAGCCTCCTCTCAAAAAAAATCACCATTAATATCCTTAGTAGTGACATACGAAAAGAAGGTACTTTTTGTCATTTAATGTGTAATTTGGCGTCGTTGTAGCACAAAAGTATGAGTTTTTCACATCTGAAATGTTATTTTAGTAACCACTGCCTTAGGGGGGCACAGGGGGCATCAGATGATAGACCTTTATAAAAATTCCAAAATTTGTTCCGGAAATGCCAGTAAGGGTCAGATTAATTACAAATGTCACAGAATTAATATTCCGATGCTCTTTGCATGTCCCAGTGCAGACATATGGGCTACAACCCCCTTCCAAAAATCACAAAAATTCACAATAAATATGTAATAATTAATATGTAATTTGTCATTATAGCAAAACAAAAAAATATATACCATAAACCTGGAAATTACTCTAAATGAATAACTTCTGTCAGTGTAACTGATTATGCATATAGCTTTGTTGTTATGGTGTCACTGGAATATAATCAAAGAATTTTATATTTTTAAAAATCAATTAGGGCTCTTTTTATAGCAGAAAATCTCACACACAAATAACCTATGTATTTTCTACATATTTAAGCAGAACCATCTCGAAATAGAACACAAAATGACAATGGAAAACGTAGCAGGAAAAAAATATCTTAATGGAAAGTAAGATCTTAAAAATTAAAAGTGAGCTTCAAGTTTCAATATTGTTTGCTTTATTCGTAAAAAGAATAAGCATGTATTTTCATTACTTCTTACACAATAACCGTATTATCCAACTTTCCATATAACAACTTACTCGTATGTACTGCAGACGTAATACACACGGACACACGATTGTAATAGAAACAAATGTTTCCCGATGAATAAGAATCAGTTGCTGGAAATTATTCTTTGTTGAAAACAACTCTTTTTGGCTCTACTATCACTAATTGTTTAAAAAGATCATTAACCTAAGTGTAAAACCCATAAAATCAACTTACTTTTATTTGGCATGCCCTCCTAAACGAGCAAGACATAAATTAATGCGATTTACTAAAGAAACTGTGAACACCTTCTCCAACATATCTGGAGTGATCATCTCTATACTGTGGACAATCCTCTGTTTCAAGTCCTCTACACTGTTACATGATTTTTGGTAGACAATTTGTTTTAGGAATCCAAACAAGAAAAAATCGCATGGTGTAAGATCCGGACCTCTTGGTGGCCATTCGACACTTGACCCCCATAGAAATAATCCGTTCCCCAAATTTCTCTCTCTAAAGATTTATAGTCGTATTTGAGCGATGTGCTGGCGCTCCATTTTGCATAAACCATAATTCATCACTTTGACCTAAATTTAAACGATCAAGTTCAGCAAATACTTTTTCTCTTAGTAGCTTTTGGTATGATGACGTTGTTACATTTTCATCAAAAAAGAAAGGTTCTATCACCTCAGTCGCATTTATGCCACACAAAACCACTATTCCTCGTTTGTCCATTGACACTTCTGATCTCACGTTCGGCTGTATCGATGACCAATATCTTGCACGTGATGAGGACACAACTATTTAAGAAGAATTTTGCTTAATCGGAAAACCACTTGAAATAAGAACATAGGGTTTTCATTTAACTTCTCGATAAACCAGTTACAGAAATAAACACGATCACCATAATCACTTGCACACAATTTAGAAACCATTCGGACCGTGTATGGTTTTACCTTCAAGTTTTTTAAAATTCTTTGTAGCATAGTTTTCTTAATATTTAAGCCTAAGCTTCGACGAGCAAGGGATTTCAGCGGTGAACTAGTAACAGATAACAAACAACACCTGTCTTTTTGTTTCTTCTGTAGATACACTTGGAGATCTTCCTGCACTTTTTCTAGATGCAAGATGGGCAGTGTGAAAACAATTGCTGCGGAACTGTTTGTACAAACGATGAATTTGCATATCGTGTACTTTTAATCCGAGTTCTTTAACTATACGGAATCTTGTTGCTCTTGCAGATTTTTCTGATAAAATGTACCATTCAATTACATTAGCACGCTGATCCTGAGTTAAAGACTGCATGATCGAAGGACACTACAGTATGAATGCACTCTTAAAGTATACTGGAAACGACAAGTAATTATCAAATGATTAAGCCAGTCTATGCCCGAGATTCACCTACTATGTAATGTCCATTTCCGAAGAAGTCAATCTAACCCAGGTGTTGATTACAGACACGAAATCCTATTGAACTGTCAACACGTTAACTCGTAAATCGTTGGTGTATTGCGATAAGAAAAGGTCTGAAACTGTTGTCAGCACACATGAACAAGAAGTTGAGTCAGGAATTAGAGGGTGTTTTATAAACAAAAGTTTGTTGACATTGCTTAAAATCAGCTTACAGTGGGACGCCAACAAATGATTCGGACGTGTTCCGGTGCTTCTTAAACACACATCTCTTAGCATGCATTCTGAATAGGCCAGAGAGAAGCATGGAAGATAATAAAACAAAATGGTGTGGTTCTTTAAATGATTTTGAGACCGGGAAGGGGGAATTGAATCACTAAAGTGGTCGTTGGCACATGGGGGTAGCTTCTAAGCATTAATTTTGGTATATTTTCAAATATTTTGACGCTCACGGGAAGAAATGAAAAGTTTGAATTTTTCTTACTGCCTATCTTCCCCAATTTGGAGGTTTGGCGTAATAAAACTAGAAACGCATGTACCGTCATAGATGAAAGGGGAGGAAGAAGAGGAATGGTGTCGTATTTTCTACCTAAAACTGCTAATTTACAGCAAAATTCGTATAAATATATAGCAAACTGCTTTCCGCATTTTACATTGAAACTCCAGTTAGGCCAATCAAATTTTGAGTTGACGCCACTAAAAGAGATCAACACATGACCATTATCATATTGTCGCTTTAGCTCTTTTTCACAACAAACATTTTTCGACAATAATGCCAAATTTCACTTTAATAATGAAAAATATTTACCTTCTGCCAGTAGGTCCTTGCGTATAAGGACATTCATCATGAATTTCTATTGTTTTATGAAAGGGGATTGTAGCCTAATATCAGTCAGCCCACAGCAAAAAACCTGCAACATGAGCATATATGTTTATTGTGAAACGACGAAGTCTTTTGCTCCAAAATAAGTGTGCAGGGGAGGACACCGAAGTTTCTCCTGGCGTGATTCATGCCACTTAGACGTTATGTTGATTCCCTGTGCGGTTAGTCGTAGTTTCACAATAAACTTACATGCTCATGTTGCAGGTTCTTTGCTGCGGATTGTACATGGAAATAGCATAGGAGCATTAATTCTGTGCGCCTTGCAATTAATTTCATGCTCATTGGCACTACCAAAATAAAATTTGGAATTTTTATACTTCAGCCCCTGTGCCCTCCAAAGCCAAAAATTACCAACCGCGCCCTTTGTCCCCTGTTACCAAAATAACACTTCAGATTTGGAAAATACATAACTTTTTATTACATTAACGCCAAATTTCACATTAATCGACCAATAGAAAAAAAGCTTCTTCTGGTATGTCCCTGTTAAGGATATTTATCGTGATTTTTGGTGATTTGTGGAAGGTGGCTGTAGCACCACATCAATCACTGGCACATGCAAGGAGCATCGGAATATTAATTCTGTATCATTTGTGATTAATCTAATATTCATGCACACTTCCAGAATAAAATTTGGAATATGTGATCAAAAGTCGTTGCAGTTTATGCGGACAAAAAATGTGAAACTTTTTAGTGCTTGTATTCTAAAACTAAAGAAAATCAGGCAGATTGAAAATGTACCGTTTTATATTTTTGTGCCATCACATGATTTGGCTTAAAGACAATGTTGAATGGTGAATTAATAAAATAATTCTTTTAATATTACACAAAAAGCCAGGGTCTCTTATTAGATACCCCACATAAAAATGGCAGTGTAGCAACTTTGGTCACATTTCTCAATATATTTTTTATTATTACATTTTAACGTATTCCAATAGTTTGTATCGTAAATTAAACACTACACAGAATATATTAAAGTAAGAACAGTACTTGTTTATGCTTTAATTAACCAATATATACCATCCTAACTTTTAGGGTCTCATATTCGGGGTTCCTACCATATATATATATATATATATATATATATATATATATATATATATATATATGGAATCGAACTCAACTCCTCACTCTATCAATTACGAGATAATCACAAGACTCTTTCCTACATTGTGTGCACCGTTTTTCTTAGGAATTCTGAAGGAAGAGAAAAGTGTACTAGAATAATATACAATATAAATAAATTTCCCAAACAAACTTAATAG
Source organism: Thermobia domestica (assembly GCF_964235325.1). Taxonomy (NCBI): domain Eukaryota; kingdom Metazoa; phylum Arthropoda; class Insecta; order Zygentoma; family Lepismatidae; genus Thermobia; species Thermobia domestica. Next base: position 142,780,019 of record NC_137465.1, on the reverse strand, counting down.
AAATTTTGCTGTTAAATGAACTTCAATTATGTACGGTATGTAATTTTTTCCCATCCAGTGATGCCAACCTGGAACGTTATAAAATCCTATGCTGAAAAACAGAAATTTCCATTTTGCTCCTAAATTTCCCATGCACTATAATTAGGCCTACTAATTACAAAACCTTCCAAAATTTATAAAGCACGAAAACTGAAACTATTGTACTATATATCACTTTTTTTTTTAATATTTGGATGAATTATTCGTGAATTCCGATCTTCTAAATTCCTAATAAGTATCCGGTATTTTCCTTACTCAAAAGGGGCTATTGAAATTGCTGATGAAAACTATCACATTTTGTCGTCAAAATTTAGTATTTCCATCACGCTGTTGTGCTATAAATGTTTTACTGAACGTAATGAACATATTATTCCGTATGAGACGTTTTAGAAATTGGCTATTTCAGGTTTGGTAATTTACTATTTCTTCCGTTCATGATGCCTTTTAAGAAGAACTCCAGAATACAATTTACGTTCCTCGTTGCTTCTTTTTTGATATTCACAAGTTCCTACATAAATAACTTTCACACTAACATACACTTTCCAATAACAAAATCTGACAATTAGCACTGATTCCACATTTATTCAAGCGTCATTAGCTTACATCTCACTCATAAAGAGTTTTGATGGCGTCAATGAAATAAATGTATGAAAAAATCCCATAATTGTTACCAATTTTGACGAAAATTCTGTTTACACTTATTCGTAAACATTAATGTCAAAAATCTCACAAAATGAGATTTTCCCCACGGGTTGGTTTCACTGTTTCCATCCGAAGATGGGCGGTGCCCACTCAGGAGTTATTAATGAACTTCAATAGTTAATTTCAAGCTTTATCGTATGGTAGAGAATTTAAAGTATACGGTACAACATATTATAACATGAATTGTGCTTCCAGATTTCTGAACTGGAAGAAAAAAAGTACTATATAGCTGACTTCCTAAGTTTTGATATTAGTGATGCCCCTTGGAGCCTGAGCAATCAAGCACGAACTAGATAAATGCATTATTAGGACATTTGTCCTTGCTTCACCACCTATGAAATTTCCTTTATAGTTTAAATAGAATCAGGGAATTATTGAGATATTGCCAGTAGGGTACGGAAGTAGACACTTAAATGCCAGCTTGATGGCTTAAAAATGAAGGAGTTGTGGTAAACTATCTTAGTCTCCTCCGTAAATAGATCTAAATATCAAGTCCGTAGTGAAAAACATTCTGAGTAATTAAAAAATACGATAGCCTCCCAGTCTTGTGGGTGACTATACCAGCTTTTGCAATGAAATCATACTTAGGACAAGTATTGAGTGTGAGGATGATTATAATATAAACAAACTAAGTGAGTCAACAAACGGAATGTTTAAACGAGTCTAGGTCACGGATGTTACATCACAAAATCGGTCTTAGAAGCCACTGGACATATAAACATCAATGGTCATACAAGCCACTAGTCATATACGCCAACGGTCACTGTAGAAATGTTTGTTTTTCTTAGAGGCTTCAATGACTGATCTTGAAGACTAGCTCAGGAGAGCAATGCTCCTGGAAGTAGGAATGAAAAACAGAGTTCTCATTGGTTGGCGTTATCCATTTCTTGCCACGTTGCATTCAAATAGCGGAAATCAAACAATTTTTGTTGTCGGTCTTCGTAGCCGAGTGGTCTAGCGCTATATGATAGTAACAAAAGTCTCTTTTGGAGTGAGTTCAAACCCGACCCGAGTGAAGTTTTTTTTACGTTTTTATAACACTTTTTTAAATTAAAATAATATGAAAATAATACTCAAAAAAAGTGATTTACTTACTTTTGTGCAGATAAGTAGTAGTAGTAGTAGGAACGGGTTAGAAGCCTCGCAGGGCTTTTTTGTTCCCCTTGTACTCCATTATATAAATTTTGTGACCAACTTAAAACAACTGGCTAGGATAGCGCGTAAAACAGCTGCCTAGAGTAGCGCGCGAAAAGAAACTACTTCCGGGAGCATTACTCTCCCGAGCGGGTCGTCTGATCTTGTGGTATGGCGTGTATGTCCTGCGGTCTATTAATTACACACCTTTTTTCAGGATATTCCCGTTTCCTCCCACATTCTCATTCCATCAATTCTTCCATCATCATTCATTTGTCTTAAGGGGGCAGACTACTAAAAATGATACAAAACCTAAACATTTTTCTTTTGTCCGTTTTTCATAAGCGAAAAGAGATAATGAAATGTATCTTACCACAATAACAGATAATGTTATTCTACAACCGAAAATACAAATCAAAAGGATTTTCAATGTTGCCATCCATAGAAATTACACTGTGGCCAGAATATGAATTACCCAAAAACCTAGGTTAAGGCAGCGATTAGAAAAATGAATTCAACGGTAATTGATGACTTATCATGTTGTCTTGGTTCCTTGTTAACTACTTTTTTAAATAATATTTGTATTTAATATGTACTGTTTATTACAAAATAAATTATTTAAAAAGTAGTTAACGAGAAAAATGAAATGAAATCTTTAAGTTTTACGTCCCACGCTTATGCCGGTTAGGCTAAAGGAGACGGTGATGATGAGAGATGAGTGAAATGGTGGAATGAAGAAAGTGGGAGGAAACAGGAGAATCCCGGGAAGCTGGAGGTGAACACTCTACCACTGAGCCACCGCGCCCCCCAGTAGTCAACAAGAAACCAAGACACATTATAAATCATCAATTACCGTTGAGTTCATGTTCCTAGTCACTGCCGTAACTTAGATTTTTCAATAATTCATATTCTGTAATTTCTACACAGTAAAAAATTCAACGAACCTTCTGATCCTGATGTAAACATTGCAGAATTGTAATACTCCGCTAGTCATCGGATGATTGGCTATCGGTCAGTCCTTCTTTCGAGAAGCACGATCTTGTACTTTGTCGGTGTTCACATATTTCCCGCACGCGGCTATATTGTTAACTGTGATTCGCACGTAAGGTGGCTCAAAGTCACTTTCTACGCATGCGTATTCTCCTTTATTGCATTAATTCAATTTAGTCTTGGAGATAGAGTGTTGTTTCTGTTATTTAATTGTAAGGAAATTGCATTTCTGGTAATGAGCCTTATAAGCAACAAAACATTGAAAAACGGCTTACTTGACAATGAACTATTTTATTCTGCCACATGAATGTTCCAAGCCTCTTTAACCAATAAAATGAAACAATCACCGCGTGTATTTGTTTACATGAGGTACTGAACGTTCCTTGAATAAAGTATAGAAAGCAAATCCATAAGTTCCGGCTACAGGTGGATTTCCTGCCACGGCAGGAGAATTGCAATATGTTGTGGTGCAGATTTTCTGTATTGCGTTGGAAAATGATTTTTTCTTTAATGTCCACGGTACGCCAAGGAGGCTGTTGATTAATGAAAGTGAATCATGTGAAATTAATGTTTTTTTTTCTTTCCACAGGGAATTTAACCCGGGACCACGAGCACCAAAGGCATACTTGCTAGCAATAGACCAGTTGAGAGGTCGTACTGGATTGGAGCCAAGTCAACCTAGATGTCGCAATACGATGTACAAGATTTCAATTTATGACTTTAATTCCAAAATATAGAATAGCACAAAATATGTGGTATCAGACAAAAAATTTCACGAGACATAGGAACTTGCCGATTTCACTTTTAATGTTTGTTATATACGTTATAGTATTTAACATATTACTTACCTAATTGTTTTTTTTTCTTCTTTTCATAGTTGCATTCATTAGAAATACTTCAAGAAAGAAACAGATATTTATTTTTCACTCTAATATTTGGTATTCGGAAACAGTGACGTAACTAAGGGGTGGGGCTTATGGCCCGGGCGCCGGATGGAGGGGCACTGAACTGGGCAAATGCTGTATTTATTTTCATTATAAGACAAGAAAAGGAGTTCTAGTAAACTAAAGATCATAAAGACAAAAAAATTACCTCAAAAGCTTAACAGGACAACCGACTCACCAACCTTACGATCATATCCATAGAGCATAAGTTAGCTTCAAAGCTATCTTTTGAGGACATTGTAAACTCCTTTGCAGCCAAAAGAGCCTGCAAAGTTAAATTTTAGTTCCAGCTTTTTGTGTTTTAATTTAACTTACATCGATTTGAGAGATTTGTAAAATGTCCGAGTATAATAGTCGAGACAATAGCTTGACTGTTTGTAATAATTAAGTATTCTATTCTAAAGGAACAGACTGTTGATTCATTCTACACACATGCACATCCCGATATAATTCCAAAAACTTTGTGATTTGCAGTTATTATCATAAGATTATAAGAATATGTCAAGCATGCTGCTCTCAGATTATTTGGCATTCAAATGCCAATTAGTTTGGTGCTATATCGTATACTAAAAATTTAATTATGTGTTGCAGTTTTGAAATCAAGCCTTACCACTTGAAGAAAGAATGGAATATGAAAATTGGTGTGATCCAATATCAGGTGTAGTCGGGGAGCGATTTGGTTTGGTTGGTCGGGGAAGAGGGCGCTATGGCAAGCTCTTGCCACGGGTGACAACTGCCTAGTTAGTCACTGTTCGGAAATTAACACACTACCATTTTCGTTTTTTATTTAGGTCCTTAGTCCATGTTGTTTAGAAAGAAGAAAAAAAAGTGATCACCATAGCAATCAGAAGGATGTAATGTCACACTATTTCAATTCAATTTCATAATGTAAAAACGTGAATACATTTAAATACTTAGGCGTAGTGCTAACAAGGAGGAACATAGCTGGAACTTAAGGTTGGTTTAAAGGGACAAGTTTTGCAGATAGATGTCACTACAGTCTTCATATCTCTCTCATGTATTTTTTTACCTTTCACGAAAATTCACGGTTTTTTTTACAAATTTCAACCAACAAACTTCAAATTTTTAGAGAAGGAATGTCACATCCTGTGGAAGGCAAGAATCCGTGCCGATTTTTATTTAGAATTTTCTTCATTGTTGAAATGGCTTGATTGTTGAAATGTATATCAAAACCTTTAACAATGAAACTGTTTCATCAATAAAGAGAATTCTAAATAAAAAAATCGGCACGGATTGTTGCCTTCGATATGTTATGAAGTTCCTTCTCTTAAAATTTGAAGTCTCTAGGTGAAATTTGTAAGAAAAATTGTACATTTTCGTAAAAGATATAAAACTACATGAGAGAGATACGGAGACTGCAGTGACATCTATCGGAAAAACTTGCCCGTTTACACCAAGTTGTTAAAATTATGTAGCCAAACAATGAGAAGTATCAAGACCTTGCCAACATTGACCAAAAACTTCTATAATACTTCAATTTCCAAACTAACAATTCGATTTGCCAATTTCACTTTCCGGAGCAGCTCCATGCACATGGAATTCAGAACATATACTTAATAGTTATGATATTTTTTAAAAAAATAAAATTTCTGATTTCCGAGTTATTTTGACTTCTTCTTGGCGATTTGAGGGTTATTATTCTCATTAGTTAGGCTTGACATTGGTCATAAGTAAACAGTAGTGCTTATAAATTATTTGAATTCTTGTTGTTCGAATAATGTTTCTCTTTGTTATTCGAATATTCGAATTTTTGAACAATTGTTCAAGTAATTATCCGAATATTTATTCATCCCAATAATTGTTCGAATAATATTCGTTATCCCAATAATTGTTCGAATAATTATTCGTTATCCCAATAATTGTTAGAATAATCATTCGATATCCCAATTTTGTTCGAATAATTAATTATTCCATTATTGTTCAAATAATTATTTGATATTCGAATAACAAATTTTGTTCAAATATGCAAATAGGCCTATTGACTTATTTAAACTTTACCAGTTCCGATAAGGAATGATTTACCCAACGTAAAAGGAATAAATAAAATTTTCGCTTGCTTCCACTAATATAGTTACAAGAAAAGTTTATACGGAAACAGTAAGAATCCTTACCTAGTTAAAACAAAAAAATAGAAAACGTGAAGTAGTAGATTTGTGGGACTAACGTATACACAAAATAAACTATGCTATTTTCTAGGCTTGTTTTTTTTTAATGACGTTTTAATCCTTTTCAGTTTTTTCTTTTTTTTTCGTCAACTTAATCTTCCTCTTGACCGACAAATAAGCGGAGTGAAATCAATATGGCGCATAGAAAACTTTCTTTTTTTCTTTAAAAAAAAAAAGAAACTTTTTGTTAAATGACAAATGAACACCATATCTCTTTTTTTCATTTTGAGATTTAGTGCGCATAGGGTGGTGCTTGCTTATGCTGAATTTAAACGACGAGAAACGCGACTTTAGCGACAAACGTTGTGGTTTTCAGTGAGACCAACTAGCAGTAGAGAAGAGAGAGCAACAGAGGTAGAGGGTAAAAAATATTCGTTACTGTTTTTCCCTCTGTTTTTTTCTAACATGTAAGGCTAGAAAGGTTTGTTCTGTTTCCTAGCCCTCTCTCCGTAATACAGAAATGGCGGTGTTGGTTTGCGCTGTGAGAGAGCTTAATGGAGAAGTGACTCACACAGAAAAAGGGCTAATGTCATGCTCTATCTCACAAATGTTCCAGGTCTGTGGGTCGGAACAATGCCTTTCAAAAATCAGCCATCAAAATTCACAGCAGCTCTTAGCTTGAGACAAGGGATCACAGCTTATGGTTGGGGGGAATCCCCCCGTTAGAGAGAGAGAGAGAAAAAAAAAGTTGGTATTGCGGATGAAAATCAACAGGAAAAAAATCTCACACCTCGCTATCCGCGAAATCGATTTCGTTAATAGAAACTTTAAAACATTTCGTTCAGTATGTGAGATTAATTTATTGCAATTCTCTGATAGAACAAATTGTATATTTTATATTTTACTTTTAATATTACATAGGCGTATATATTAGATGCAGTTCCTAATGTAGAGCAAATGAGCAATAGTCTTCCTTCTTCTATACATCTCTTAATATTAACTAAGTGACGCTACTTATTGTAGAAACGAGCAAAAGGGTATTTATATTACAGATTCTTATCATCTTACCTGTTACTAATTTCACTGTGTTTCATAACATTCGAGGGTTTATTTCTTTTTCGAAATCTTTACGGAACATACATATACTTTATAAAATTGGGGTGGGAAGTAAGTCACTCCCTCATTGTGGACTGATTTCAAGGCACGTAGCCAGGGGGTGGGTCCGGGGGTCCGGACCTCCCCCCCCCCCGTTCGGAGCCAGAAATAAAAAAAAAATAAGGAAGGATTAAACAAAAAGAGGAAACATAGTTAAAAATATAAATCTACAGCAAATGTTTGATTACTCTTTCTTATGAGGAGCTTTGTGTGGAGGGAACGGGGGAGGGTGTCAAAGTTGAAAATTGATATTATTGTAACGTAGCGTTAGGAATTCCATCTAGCTCCAAGCTAATCTACAGACTACAAAAGACGATTGATAAACCGGTTCGATCAGATACTCTCAGGTAGAACTTAAGAAATGCCTGCACCAATATCTAATATGAGCCTGGCAACATACACTCCAGTTACACTTGTTAAAGAAATTTTTAATTTCGCGGCTACACTAATCCATTTTATAACATGTCTTTACTGCCGAAAGAGATCTCGTTGCTATCCTTGATAAGAAAAGACAAGAAGAATCGAGTTCGAATGACCTCGGAAGAATCTCTCTCTTTCAATACTTTTTAAAATATTATTTTACTCGAGATTTCTTCATAGTTTATTATTAAAATACTTACTAACAAACCATTGTTCTAACAAACTAATATGGATATGTTCCCAGTAAAATAGTTTAGATTGATCTAGCCCCTGGTATGTAACCACAGTATTTCATGTCACCCCTCCCCCCCCCCAACTACGAAATCCTGGTTAAATGAACCAGTATATGTTGTCAGTAAAATAAAAAATAAAAAATGAAATGTTTCAGTTTTTATGAAATGATCGAGCCCCTGGTGTGATAAACACAGTATTTCGTCATGGACCCCCTGCCCCCCCATTACGAAATCCTGGCTAAGTGCCTATTCCAAGTATAGATGAAATTATGGGAAACATATAGACCATATTCTATGAAAATCGAATAATTTTTACGCAAGCTCTCGTGGAACATATTTCCTAATTCACGAGGCCGGAACTAAAATTCACTTTCATTCTCGGCTGACTAAACTCAAACAATGAGAATGATTACAAAGTCTAAGAAAAACAGATCATCAGTGTTGCACACAAGACGAGAATTCCAGTCTTGTCTCGAAAACAATGCTAGAGTCTAGACGACTAATAGGCCTACGTTTTTATATTCGAGACGAGACTAGAAATTTGACAAGTCCCGTGAGCATCAGGCCGGTAACCAGCCCAAAAATGTAGGGGGGGCCGGCTGAAGTTAGGAGGGGCCCGATCCAACCATATTATCGTTCATCACCATATTATAGTTCATTTCCAAGCCTACCGTGAAAATTTTAGAGGGGGAGAGCAAAAATTTAGGGGGGCCCGGCCCCCCTAGACCCCCCTGGATACGGGCCTGGTGAGCATCACTAGTTCACTTAAGTCTTAGATTTCAAATACTGTTTCACTGTTACATGATTCATAGTAGGAAAACTATAAATTAATAAAGGGATTGAAAATACACCAAAAAAAAAAAAAAAGTGCGTTCCGAATATATAAGTACGTTCCGGATTCCTTGTAAGAGTTAGATAAGAAATAATGAAGTTCCGAAGTTCTTTCATCAGATGTTCCTTCATCATTTTGCCATTACATGTTTTAATCGTTTAGACTTAAATTATACATGCAATGCAATACTATTTATATTGAACTGTTTAAACTATTTGCGTGATATTCAGATATTTATTATTATTATTATTATTATTATTATTATTATTATTATTATTATTATTATTATTATTATTATTATTATTATTATTATTATTATTATTATTATTGTTATTATTATTAAGAAAATTATTTTCCATATTAAAAATTAAGAAAGTCTGCTATCTACATTATTTAATTTTAATGCAATACTTTTATCTAATATTTTGACTTCCTATAATTTCTGTTACATTACTTGTACCTTGTGACTACTCTTGTAATAAGTCACATCGATAAAAATTTAAATTTTATGCTACAAAATAAGGAAAGAAAGCTTACCAAATAAACGAATTCTTTCATGCAGTTTTCTTAAACTATAGTGGAACCATAGCTTACAGCGACATATTATTATTATTATTATTATTATTATTATTATTATTATTATTATTATTATTATTATTATTATTATTATTATTATTATTATTATTATTATTATTATTATTATTATTGATATCACATCTCTAAAGAGATACGTGTAAGATTTAGTCAGTATCTTTGCATTTTATATATGAAGTGTGTTAGATAAGTAACGACAATGATTTTGTCGGAACGATGCATTTTATTATATTTACAAATCAATATTATTTTCTTCAAAATGAGACCCTTGGACAGTTATACAGCGATAAAGGCGTTGTTTCTATTCTTCATAGCAGTGCTGGGAGTTATCTTACAGCTCCTCAGTTGCGTTGTTCTGGATATTATCCAAAATACGAAAATGGCGCCCTTTAAAGTAGTTTTGAGTAAATTAAGTCATATAAGGGGCAATCAACGGAAACCCGTTCAGTGCTCATAATTCATGAAATAAATTTTATTTCGAGCGGAAACTTGTACACTATCTAGAGGCGTCTATGGTTAGTGTTCAGTAAAAATATTGTTCAGAAGAAGTCACCATGAGCGTTAAGACACTTGTCCCACTGTGTCACTAACTTACAACAGGAAGGTTGTTGCTTTGCAACTACCGGCAGAAGTATGTAACAACGTTTTGACAAAACAATGTTTTAGCATTTATCAACAGAAGACAAAATATTATTAGTAGTAAAATTATTTCATAGCAACTACATCAGTATCATTCGTTTATCTTCCATCTTTATTAATTGCTTGCATAAAGATATTCGGAAATTTTCCTAATAGCCATTTCTTCAATGATTATCTTCACATACATTTAAATTCTTTTTTTCATTTGTTCCAATCATTCAATCTTTTATTTTGTTTATTTATATATTTTGTCCATAAAGTTGCGCAACCCAAAGTTTGATTGCATATATCTTTTGAACCAAGAACGATAAAGACCTGAGACTTGAAACAAATGTAAGCATGTTTTATATAAATATTTTCGAGACCATGACCGATGTTGGAGTTAGTAACGTTTTTGTGTAGTAATGGAAGGAAGTATCGAAAGTGTAAAATAAAAATATTACAAAATGAAGAAAATCAATATTGAGTTGCAGTAAACTGATTTCCTGCGGATGAATCTGTGTATATGTGCAGTACGCATCGACATTTATCCATTGTTGCGAAAATGTGACAAAATTGATACAGTGTTGCCATGTAAAAAGGCTATTTAATGCAAGTCCGTGAAATCGGTGTTTTTTTTACAGAAACACAGCCCCTTCAAACACTGTTGTTTAACATTATTACAACAGGTGTGTTTTAGTTTAATTAATGGTAAACAATGAGAATTTGCGCATAATTGATAACCTGAGTTTTTATGCAAAAATTTGAGATAAAAGATACTCACATACAGCTGACAACCCTGGAATTCTCGTGGAAAAAGAAGTGCACCTTACAGCAAATGCTCGAAGTAGCTGCCGCGTTCTTGTAGACACAAATTTACACACTTCACCATGTTGCTTGAGATGTTTTTAAGAGTGTTCCTGGTGATTGATTGAATTTCTGTTTCAATGTTCGTCTTCGGTTAGTCAATGGACCTGGAGTTGTTCTTATACACCACATGTTTCAAGTAACCCGATAAGAAAAAGTCAGGTGATGTTAAGTTCGAAGAACGGGAGGGTCACAAGTTTTTTGAAGATGTCACCAAAAAATTTCCCTAATATTTACTGTAAAGCACCCTTCTGTTTCTACGAGGATTCCAGGGTTGCCAGCTGTAGGTGAGTAATTATTTTATTGCAGATTTTTGCATAAACACAGCCCCATAAGCATTCCGCCAGCGGGCCCCGTAGGCCCATCGACGTGCGAACGGCGGACGCCGCCGCCGGGCCACCTGCTCGATTACACTAATTACGCCTTCGTCCCGCCGGCGGGGTATCCGCCATAATCCCGCTGCTCCTCCGCCTTTAGCCAATACCCAGCCGCTGAAATCCCCCCACGTAATTCCCCCATGTTCAAGACGTAAATCGGATCTACCGCAAACCATGGCGGATTGCTCCCAAAAATTTCTCTTTACGTCGCCTTTAATCATCTACTCTCAATTTTGGCAACAACGTATTGGCACTTAAGCGCTGAAACCTTTATACCAATACATGGTTAAAATACAAAGATTTAACACCATTTTTTTTTCAAGAATTCCATTCCCATCCGGGGATGGGTGGGCTGTAGAAAGCATTTTTTTAGGGCTACGGGAATAGGGTAACATATTGGCATCTTTATTCATCAATTTTAGTTTTATAAAATAAGTTCCTACTCGCAGCCATTAGAGGGTTACGCCCTCTCTTTGGCATGTAGAAAGCAATACCTTCCAAGCATATCTTAACTACTATCTCGTAATTGTCAGTGAGAATTGTAATTTTGGAGTTGATTATTTACAATAAGCAAAGCTTTAGGCAGTATATTTGACATCTTGCCAAGTTACAAATAATGTAACATGTTCTGCTGTAATCGGTCACGAAAATAGTTTTGTAAGCCAACGAACTGTCTGACACTGTCTGACGTACAGTGCTGCCACCTGTTGCTTTTATATCCTAGGTCAGCAGACGTTACCGAGTTCTCTTCTGTTCATATGAAAACCATAACAAATGACGTTCACCACGCAAAGAGTTAAGAATTGTGGGTAATGCAAAGCCGATCCGTTCCCGCCACACGACCGTAAGCAGGAACAACCGCCACGATCAGCGTATGGTCCGAAGGCTACATCCGTCGCAGTACCGCGTTCGCGGGTACCCCGACAAAACCGTCATCGGTCCGCCAGTGGTTGCAGTTACTCAACCGACTCGATGTCCCGCTTCGTTCCCGCTCGAAATCCGCTTATATACCGCCATAGTAGCGATCGGCCCGACGATGTGCGGCGGACAATTGTTCATGGGGAGGTTATCAACTATGTGCAAATTCTCGTTGTTTATCATTAATTAACCTAAAACATATCTGTTGCAGTAATTTTACAACAGTGTTTGCAGAGGCCGCATTTCTGTCGAAAAGCACCTATTTCATGGATTTGCATTAAATAGCCTTTTTACATGGCAACACTGCATCAACTTTGTCACATTTTCGCACCAATGAACAAACGTTGATGCATACTGCACATATACACAGAGTTTCACCCGCAGGAAATCAGACTTCTGCAACTCAATATTGATTTTTTTCATTTTGTACATTTTTAATTTTACACTTTCGATACTTTCTTTCGTTACTACACAAAAAAGTTAAAAATTCCAACATCGGTCATAATCTCGAATATATCTACATAGAACACGCAGAACACGCTTACATTTGTTTCAAGTCTCAGGTCTTTATCGTTCTTGGTTTAAAAGATATACGCAATCAAACTTCGGGTTGTGCAACTTTATGGACACACTGTAGTAAGCTCTTTGGTAGCGTACGTAGACAAATCTTTGAGATTCAAACAATATCCAGAGTATACAAGAATCATGAAATATCATACGATTTGCTGGAATCCTCTTACATTTGCGTGTAATTTCATATCATCGCTACTAAATTACTTGATAAAGTATATGCAACAAACTCGGAAATTAAAGAGATATCAAAGAGTTTGCTCCGTGTAATTTGATCTTTTTCATGTTTATTATTTGTTTCCTTTTTAGTTTTACGTCCTACATTTGTAGCCCTGATGCTAAAAGAGATGAGAAATAAATTGTGAAAAAACATTATACAGGGTGGTCCAAAAGTAGGTATACACCCCTGCATTGATCAAGTATAACATTCTAGCTTATAGTTTTATTTCCTTCGGCTGTTCCGAGCTTAAGATATAAGTAAAAAGACATTAAGAACAAATGATAAAGAAACTAAGTCTACCTGATGATAACAATAAGAAATTATATAAAAAGCAATAAGTTGATCAGTACGAGACTTTATACCTACATTTGGGCCACCTGTACAGTATAACAACCTACCTTAAGCTGGAGATCAACCCTTAATGGACAGGATTCGTGATCGACACTGTTAATACAAGAGTAAGTCATAAGACTTGCAATATTTCTACAACACAAACAGAAGGCGCGTCTATACGCAGTGATCGACAGTAAGTACGAGTACAAGGTCAAACTGACTCAAGAGGTAGTGTGTTAACTATATATGAGCTTGAATTCGGGTTTAACGCTGCGGCAGTAACCTAATACATTCATATATTCATCATGCGGAAGAGGAAGGTGAAGTGAACCACAGCATTCCAGACAGTACCACAGCAGGAGCAACTCATTGGCTCCAGAAATTAAGCACAATGATTTTCATAATTAAATTAATTACATAGTAATCAGTTTTACTTTCTTATTTCATAGTCTCAGTTTTTATTAATATGTAAATGTTACGCTATTTTACTATTTTTAAGAAAAGACAAGCTGAGGCAGAAGCTTTCAGCGTGCAAACCTGTGAAACACAGCCTCTGTGCCCGAGTCGAGTCTATCCCTATTCGAACCCGACAACCAATATAATAATCCTTATTCCTTAGACGACAGGCTACTTCCACACAAAATTTCTCTTACACAGTTTGAACCGGCCAGTAGTTATCGAGAAATAAACTATCACATACAAGTCGAGCCGGACCTGACCCTGATCGAGCTCGGCCACCAAATATAGCGACGTTTATCCTTAGACGATGGGCTACTTGTCCACCAAATGTTTAGACTCGGCCAATAGTTGCCGACAAATAATATCCATCTACAAAGACAGCTGAGCGGAGCCTTTCTCTGGTCGATCCCGGCCACCAATATAGTGATCTTTAGTCCTTAGACGATGAAATACTTGCCAACCAAATTTGATTCAGATCCGGCAAATAGCTACTGAGAAATAAAGTACCAAATATAATTCGAGCCGAGCCCTGGACGAACTCGCCTACCAGTATAGCAATTTTTATTCCTTAGATGATGAACTATATGCACACTAAATTTGATTCAAATCCGGCAAGTAGCAACAGATCAATAAAGTACTACATACAAGTCGAGCCAAACCTGTCCGTGACCAAGCTCGCCACACTGAGAAAAAAAATCGTATGTTGCGTACGGGAAAACGTAAGTTAAATGTGTAAATCCTGTAGATTTTGGACTTAACGTACAGCAGTTGTATAACTAAAAAAAAGTATTTTATACGTACTTTCCGTATAAGTGTTCTGAATAAACGTACTTTCCGCACTAACGAAAAAACTGTATATAGGCGGTCAGGATCTCACATACAGATGGACGTATGTAACATAGGTATACGTATGTAATATCCGGAAAACTATTAGATGTCAGACATCCTGCAACGGCATGATGTAACATATACGGACAGTAGGATATAAATAACGTATGCTTCGTTCTGATTTCTGTAGTAAACATAAGGATACCATATATTTGTACAATATACCGCTGTCCGGATAACGGATTTTTCTCAGTACATCGAATATAGCGATCTTTATTTCTTAGACATGGGCTCTTGTACACCAAATGTCTTTCAGACCTGGTCAGTAGCTTTTTCAAGTAATAAAGTACCACATATAAATCTAACCGAGCCGAGCTTATCTCTGGTCGAGCCGGCCATCAAATATAGCGACCTTTTTTATTTCTTAAACGATGGGCTATTTGCCCACCAAATTTCGTTCAGATCTGACCAGTGGTTATCAATAGTTATCGAGAAATAAAGTACTACTGTATTTTTCTCTGTTTCTATGTTTATATAAGAAATCTTGATTACAAAGCGAATATATTATTGACAAACTATATAAGCACTAGATTTAAACAAAAATATCCACCATTCGGTCCCTTTACAGTCCGTTGATTCAATTCTGTTTCTGTATCTGTTCTCAGCAGCTACCAGCAACTCACAGGAGGCATGCTCACTCCTCTTTTTCGGCGAGTCCCTTCCTTTATAATATTTCCTTGATAATATTATTTCTTTTACTCGTATTTTAATACTTCATGAGCAAGGACCCGGACAAGAGCCGAAAGTTTGAGAGTGTAAGCAATTTTCAGGAACAAGAATTTAAAGTGAGATAAGTGGGCAACAGTTTGTGCATAATCTTACCTAAAATCAATCGAAAATTAACTTGAAATTAGAATATTTGATTAAAATCTTGAAGAACATCTGAAAGACAAAAGTCATGGTAATTGAGACAAAAGACACTGCTTCAGCTGCAGAATTGAGGAAAGAAAGTAGAACAGGTTACTAGTTTTCACTATGTAGATGCTATATTACTGAAGATCTTATGTGAATGGCAAATGAAAGAGTAGAAACGTTGAACGAACCCTTTAGATCGAGACAAGCGTATTTTGCTGGTCATTGATTAGAAAGTTACAAAATAAAAAAGACACATCTGATGTTACGTATGAGGTATTATGTTAATAATGGATGGAGCAGAAAGTAAATATTAGGAAAAATACGAAAAAAAAAGAAAAAAAACACTAAGAGCTTTGAAATATGGATTTTAAAAGAAAAGAATAGCGAAAATTAACTAGGTAGGACGGACAAGAATGACGAAGTGTTGCGAATAGTAGGGTACAAAACAGTATTGAAAGAAAAAGAAAGGAGGGAAAGAAGCTGAACGACGTTTAAAAAGAAATTGTATTCTAAGGAATGTTTTCGAAGATATTGCGTAAAGAAAATCAGAGAAGATACAGAAAACGACTAAAATTGATGTTCTGTAGAAGCGATTAGAAGACTAACATTGTAAAACATTAGATCAGAATCGTGGTAAAGGGAAGCTTTAGAATTTGCACTAAGTAGAAGAAAATTCAAAATATTAACAATACTCACAATATTAACAATAAATAATCACAGGCAATGTCCATTATAAAATAGAAAGTTATTTCTATTACTATTATTATCATAAAAACCGAAGCAAAGCTCTATATATATGTGTGTGTGTTGCACTTTGTCTTGCAATTTCTAAGCGATTTTTATAGAGTTTGTGGGGTACAAATTTATACTTAATTGACATCCCTTCTAAAGTAGTTAAAATAACTAACAAATGTAAAATACCAAATTCCTTCATACTTGGTTTCTTTTTGTTCGCTTTTACAAATAAATAAATTATAACTTCAATCAACTAAGTCCCTAGTGTGACCATATCATAATCATTCAGGTGTCCTAATCGTAAAATGCATTTTATGCATTTCATGTTTTCCTCGTGTGCAATTGTTAATTTAAAACAGTTTTTGAAGTAATTCTTGACAGGTTTATGTGACGTTTTTTTTAATCTTTGTTTTCTTTCCTTTTTTGTTTATTTTGTTCTCCAATTTAATTTTTCGATTTCTTCGAGAAAAGACTGCAATACCGTCCGAAATGCAAAGAATATCAAAATAACTTTACGAAGCAGTGAGCATAAATATTTTATGTTTTCAGTTCATTGTAAAACGTATACTATAGTTAGCAAGAAACACTCAGAAATCACATCAAATAATTCCCTCTCTCTAAACATCGAAACACAAATGGTCTCTGGCGTAAATTTTGCAGCACGATATAGTTAACCACTAAGTAAGAGCTGAACTCTCATCCAAACTGCGGTACAAGGAAGTTATATTCTCGAAACTGCAGTCAATCTGTATGATAACTCGTCAGAATATCTCGCTTAACTAGGAGTGCTTCCTACTAGGCGGATACCATGATGTTCCAACGCTAGACTCTGAGTTAAATTTCTATTTTATATTAGTCTCCATTAGTCTTATAAGACACAGAAGTATAGAATTTTAACCTGACAGAAATGAAACAAGAAAAAAATGATTATTATTCACACCTGATACCAAAAGCGTATAAGCTACCGCATCAACCCACAGTTGTTACTGTATTATATTTGCTCGTAGATTAGTATCTGATATAAACAAGTGCACACGTTGTTTTTAAGTCTTCTACAATTTGATTGCTTAATAGTAAACATAACACAGTGCGCAAATCGAAGTTGACGTTTATTTTTAAAAATTTCGTAGAAATTAATATTGACAACTAACATTGCCTGCAAAATGAATTGAAAAGGAAGAAATTATCGTGAGAAATCCATTACACTTTAAAGAAGAATTAACTTTGTTCAAAAGATATCGGTGTGAATGTGTATCGGTACTTTTTCTAACACCAGTTTTCAAATCATCATGAGTGTTAGTGGTAACTATGTGAAACATAAAACAGTTAAGTGTTGAATCACTTAGATAGCATCGAGCTGATATATTTACTAATTTGTTTACATCAAATATGATTCATAAAACTGACTGAATATATATAATGTAAGTTGATTTTCTGGCTTTCTAGACAAACAAAGTATTTGTAGATAGTATAAAGTAGATAATTACTTTGAAGTTGAATGCAAGGAACACATATTAAGTGCAAAAAGTTCTTACTCGCCCTACTATATTCCAATTCTTGAATTATTAGCAAAAATTTCAATTTACAATCCGTAATTTTAGTCTGGCGATGAGGCAGGGACTGTTAAGAAATTTACCTTACTCCCATAATAAATGAATAAAAAGGATACACTTCAAACGAATACAAATATCTTCTTGATTGTACATCTTTCTACAAAATCTCTTCTGTTTGTTACGGGGAAAATAACATACATATGTTATTGCTTTATTTTTGTTTGTAAAATAGAAGAAAACGTCAATGAAATATAAGAATTTGTTTGAAACAAACTTTTTGTATCTATCATAGAAAGAAGATTTCTCAGACGTCCTCACTTCATCACCTGATGACAATTGTAGGACATGTAATTTAAATTATTGCGAATAGTTCAAAAATGGGAACATCATAGGATGAGCAAATACTTTGTAGATAATAATTACTATTTTATTGTAAGTCATATAACGTTACAGCTTTAGAATAACGTTACCGCATTTTATAATACTCATCGTTTTTCGGCTTCATATTTCTATCAGAGACATATACAGTATAATGAAATCTTTTACATTTAGTTGTACAGTAGTTTTCAACCATAATCTACCGCGAGAATATACGTGCTAAGAACAGTCCTAATTTCTCCAGTTGATTAAAAAGAAAGTAGTAAATGTCTCATATAATTATAGCTCACGATTAAATAACCTTACCTACTAATCTTGACTTATAAGTCATTTGAGTGAAGACGAATGTCCCTAGAATTGGTAAAGTTTCCTTATTAATAATGTTTTTTAAATATAAAATTTTCGTATTTTCTTTCATAACAATGAAATTTTTAAACTAAACATAACAACAACACACTGAGCAAGGCTATGTGATAAAAATTATCTAAAAATCACAATCACGTAACAGTTTCAACACACTGGCTGTGTCTTCATCAGACTTCCACTCTTTCGGAATAAGAGACAATATGGAAACAAGGCTTGATAGAATTGAAATCTTCAATACACGATTATTATTATTATTATTATTATTATTATTATTATTATTATTATTATTATTATTATTATTATTATTATTATTATTAATAATAATAATAATAATAATAATAATAATAATAATAATAATAATAATAAAATTGTAGTTGTAGTAAAGAATTATAGTCACTTTGTTACAATAATTTCGTATCAAAACATACAAGATATACTTTGAAAGAAAATAATTAAGAACTCTAACTGCTTGCTTAAAAAAAAAAAAAGTCTCATTATATTATTATTTTTTCCCCAGTTCTTGGAGTGCACAAGAAAACTTGCTTGTGTGCTTAATTTACTCAATTTAATCAATTTTGAAACAAATTTAGGTTGACATTAAATACTATATCGAAACAAAGTTTAAATAACAGAAAGTTTTTATGATTCTTATAAACATTTGAGAGCTGAATACACGTAGTGTTAAGATCTATTCCAGGCAACCTGATAGGAAACTCCCCTTCCTCCCACCACTCTCCAGTACGGAGGGGAAAAGCAAGCCGTTGACCTTCACAGGGAGGGAAGCTTTTCTAATAAACAGAATCGTGTACACACTAAATTCGTACGTCAATTCGCTCGCACCTGATGGTGAGAAAGCACTGCTGTTTTTACCTGTCAACTCCGACTAACAAACTATTACTGTTTTTAATTTTTGTCTTTAAGAAAAGTATTTTTTACTATTTATGTATTAAAATTTTGGTTTTAGTCCTATTTATTAAATTGCATTTCTAGAAATAAGAACTAATTCGTTATAAAGTTAATTTCCATAATTGTTTCACTTAAGAATCGGGAGAAAAAGCAAACCAATCCTGTCGACATTCTGTCTTTATTTACAATTTCAAGGAAGGTAGTCTTCTGGCTGTCTGAGTATCGAGTGCGCAGACTATCGACCTGTGCAAATATTGTATGAATTTAGCGTGTGTGGTAACTATATTATATATAGTGTCGTGTGAAATTAGTGCATATTAAATTGTATTTTGTATCCATTATGTTTTGTATAGTTTATATTATCTGAAACAAATTTTAGTGTATATTAAATTGTAAATAATTGCGTATTTAGTGCTTTGTGAAGCGACAATTCATGATGCTTGCAGTAGTTCTGCGATAAAACATGAGCCCGGGACAGCGTTACGAAGTGGTGAGAAGCGTTGCATTTTGAATATGTTCCATGCTTTAAGAGAACAACACCCTAGTTTAACTGTTGAAGAATTCGCCGACATGACTGGGAATCTAGACTGTTGAAAATAATGAAATTCAAGTATGTATAGCGCCCATTAATTGCATTGACCTCCAGACAAGAGTTCTGTGAGAACTAAAAACTTTTGTTGGGGCCGTGGTGGCTCCGTGGTAGAGCGTTTACCTCTGGGGCATAAGGCCCTGGTTCGATCCCAGCTCGTGCTTACTGGGCCAGCTCGTGCTTACTGGGCTTTGTGGTGGACAAGCACTGTTTTTGCAGATTTTCTCGGAGTTCTCCTGTTTCCTCCTACTTTTTTCTTTGCACTGTTTCATTCATTCTCGTCATCACAGTCTCCTTTAGCCTACCCGGCATAACTGCGTTACGTAAAACTCAAAGATTTAATTTCATTTCCAAACTTCTGTTACTCTCCCTCCCCCTCAACGGTCGTCAGGACTGTTGACAACTCCGTTTTTGTTAAAATAGTTTCGTAACAATTCAAAAGTCAATTTCCTCTATTATCAATTGGCTAAACTCAAGGCCAACGAAAGGGCCGGGTGAGGATTGCAACCGCACAAGGCGCCAAATTTTAGGGGATTTTAGGGGTGTCAAATTCACTATGATGGTTAAGCTCCAATATTATAATTTTGCTTGAAACGGCAGACTCAGACATGGGCCTGTTCAAATTACATAGCATCTGTAGTTACTACTTCGTGTCAGGCTTCAATCAATCTGGGATTGTTTTTTTAAGTCCACCATAACAAAATTTCCCCCTTAATAAACTCAGAAGACTTCAATGTTGATGAATCTTGTATGTATGATGTTTTACCGTACATTTATCGCCGCGTATTAATAAACAACAAACAAAATAAGATACTTTGCCACCATCACATCAGGTGTACGTACGAAAAGAAAAACGTAGGAAAATGATTTCATTGAAAAATAATCAATAGAAACCAGGGTATTTGCCTGAGTTGAGGCGGCCGGGGCGAGACGCATTTATTCACTATTATTTGTTTGTATACATATGGTTATTTTTCTTCTGGTTCTTTTTAATGTAAGAACACATGTATATAAGAGAGAAAACAAGAAATGTATTATTATTATTATTATTATTATTATTATTATTATTATTATTATTATTATTATTATTATTATTATTATTATTATTATTATTATTATTATTTCAGGTTCTATTGTTATTATCTTAACGCACTGATAATTTATCCATACATATTGCACTTGGTTTCCGATTTTATATTATGAAATTAATGTATCAAAGCAGTAAATACCAATTCAATTACCAACCCTGACATCCCTTGCCATTCCAACATTATGTCATAACCCCGACTGCCAAAAAAGAAGGAAAATAAACAATACAACTGTTCAATAAAATTTCCATTAAAATGACACATGTGCTACTTACTCGCTAATGCAGGTAAATGTAATTAAGTGTTTTAAAATACGCAGTGTTATTATGAAAGTTGTAATTTATTATATAGGCCTAGACATATTTAGATACACTCTATACCTCCGTGTGCGGGGGCTGATGGTGGAAGACGGAACACCAACATTCACCTGTACTTGAGCGTGGTGGGGGAAAAAACTTCTTCTTTTTCCTATCCTTTTATGTGAAACAGAGAATAGTTTCCGTGCATCAGAGATAGTTTACGAGTAATCGTCATCATTATCACAAGTATTCTGCCATTATTGGCAGGTAACTTTCCGCAACTGAGACGGTTCCCTGCACCACGGTGTTCAAATAACCTCTTTGTCTTCACGTAAGAAGTGTTTGTTTTAATGATGTACATCAGCTGCAGCCTTTTCTCCCCTCCCTCTTTTTCCTGCTACCAAACCTTTTAATACATCCCTCATGATACAGTTCCTTCTCAGCCAACTTCCCAATCAGTTTTTCTTCCTCTTTCTAGTTACACTTAAAATTATTCTTTCCTCCCCCACTATTACCAACCCGTTCGAATACGTTTCCGTTCGACCCAGCTTATTCTCTACATCTACATCGAATGCCTCCTGCCTTTTTTAATCGCTTTTGCATACGTCTGTGTTTCTGTCCTATAGAGTAGAATACCCCACATGAAACATTTTGTATCTTTTTCTTAACTTATTATTCAAGCACCAACAATTTAGACTTTTCTTACTATTTTTTCATTTAAGAGTGATCAGATTTTTAATTTATTTAAACATTTCCATGTGATTCTAGACGTTGTTTTCATATGGTGGTAGATATACTGACTGAAATTCAAGAAAAGAAAAAAACTATACATTTGGAAGGTAACAGAAATTAATATGTGACAAAGTGTTCTGCAGTGCCTTAACTTGGAGCGGACAAGCAGGCATCTGGCCCCCTCCCATTTAAGTTCCTCACCCTTCCAGTAGAGGCCTACTTCAAGATAAAACTGCCTTACTCCATATGAAATGATACGAACGTGAATGTACAAATAAAGCATGAAACAGGTTCATCCCACCCCAAGACAAACACAAAAATATCCTAAATGAAATAAAAATAATCTGGGCCCATTTCCGTAAAATAGCTTCTATTATTACCCCTATAAATAATATTTGTTTCTTAAGAGCCTGTCTTACTAAAAATAATACAAAATTTACCATTTTTCTTTTGCTTGATTATTCATCAGTGAAAGGAGATAATGAAATGAAAGTTACCACAATCATTGATAATGCTATTCTACAACAGAAAATATGAACCCGAAGAATGTTCAGTGTTGCAATCTATAGAAATTACTGTGTTGCCAGAAAAACAATTTCCCTAAAATCTAAATTAAGACAGCGAGTAAAGGAATGAACTCAACTGCATTTGATTACGTATCATGTTGTTTTGGTTTCTTGTGAACTACTTTTTAATTAACATTATTATTTAGTTTTAATAACTGTATGCTACAACTTTTTTGCTTATTACAAACTAAATATAACTATTATTTAAAAAGTAGTTCACAGGAAACCAAAACAATATGACACGTAATCAAATGCAGTTGAGTTTGTTCCTCTTCTCGATGCCTTAATTTAGATTTTAGGGAGACTATTTTTCTGGCAACACTGTAATTTCTATGGATGGCAACACTGAACATTCTTCAGGTTCATATTTTCTGTTATAAAATAGCACTATCTATGATTATGGTAACTTTCATTTCATTATCTCCTTTCACTGATGAATAATCAAGCAAAAGAAAAATGGTAAATTTTGTATTATTTTTAGTAAGGCAGGCTCTTAAGGCTTCAAGCTATAAAAAAATTGTTTCTTCAATTAACTTGCGAAGCACGGAATGGATCCACCATACAACTTCCAAAATAATGAAACTAATTTAACGTGCTGCTGCCCTATAATCTGAACAAAATATATTTCCCTAAGAATAAATTAATCTCGGTGCAATTTAGAAAACTACAAATGGATCTTCTAAAAATAATAACAATGTTTATTAAGATTTTAAATTGCAGGGGGCGTCAAATTTCTTATTTTTAGAGAGGCAAATATTAATTCTCACCCCTCAAGAAATATTCCAAGTTATAGCGCTTGTGTTCACATATGCATTCAGTTTCTAGCAGTTATTCTAAAGGAATATTTACAAGGAGTAAACAAAATTTAAAAATAAGGTATTACATCTTCCTTTCGAACTGAATGTCCTCCTTGTCCCGAATTATAGTCCAACAATACTCTGCTAACATTGTGAACATCGATTTTCCTTCATACTGTTTGTCCGTGATAGCTATGTCTTTATGAAACATCTATCCATGATTGCCCAATAGATCACTACGATATTTTTGAAAGAAGTCAAGATTTGAATCTCTGAAATCAAAGACACGTTGCATCATAAATCTTTGCAAGCTTTGATCGCTTTGATGCATAAATTCCTTTAATTTGGAATCTCTTCTACTTTCAAGGAAGTGTTGTGTTAGTTTATTGCAACACCTATGCTTCGTACAAATCGACGCTTTCGCATTGTAACATTAAGGATAACATCACACACTATACGAACTGTTGGAAAGTAAACTTTTAAAATATGGGATGACAATTGCCATAAAAGCATTCGGTTCATGGTAAAGCTAGAATTTTATAGAAGAAGGTATAGAAATTGTTGCTAGGGAGTTTGTTGATTGGTTTATGAGTTTTTTTTTTTTTTTTTTTTTTTTTTTTTTTTTTTTTTTTTAATGTAGAAGTTTGTTCGTACTAGTTGTTTAATGTTCGTAGCTGAGTTTGAGTATAGTTTTGAGTGTAATCAATGTGGAATAAAGTTAAATAATTCAGTCAAGAAGTAATATATGATTAAGAGTTTATAAAGAATAAATGCAGTTAGTCAATTATATAATTTATTGCTATTAATGCCATTGTGTGATATAAGGCCGCTAATAGAACCCACTAGAAAGAAGTTGAATGGTAGATATAATTAGTTATTTCATTTTAACAAATTGGCGAAGAGGTTACTGGCAAATTAAGCACAATGACCGAAGGGAATAGTAGTGTACCAAAACTGTATTACTTTGAGTCATTCGAACCAGGGGAAGGCAACATGGAAGTATATCTGGAGTGCTTTGAACAATATTGTTCTGCAAATGACATGCCAGACCGAAAGAGAGTGTCAGTGTTAATTTCGGAGATGGGTCGCAGAGTGTACGAACATTTAAGACAAATTGTGGCACCGAAGAAAGTTCCAGATATGAGGTATGCCGAATTGGCAGAATTAATGAGAAAGCAATACAGTCAATCCACGAACTTTATTGTGGAACGTTATAAGTTTCATTTCTTACATCAAGAGAAAGGACAATTGTTCCAAGACTTTTTGGTTAAAGTAAAGACGCAAGCAAACAGATGCCTTTGGGAATAACTGTGACTCTATAAGAGGTCAACTGGTGATCGGAATTGCCAGTGAACCACAAGAAAAAAGTTGTTGTCTGAGTCGTCACTTACGTTGGCAAAAGCTCAAAATATTTGTGTTAGAAATGTTGGAACGAGAATTACGTGTTTTTTTTTGTTTTATATATATATATATATATATATATATATATATATATATATATATATATATATATATATATATATATATATACAGGAGGCAAAGGAGAAAATACAACGAAGTTAGTCAACAAGACAAAAAGGGCATATTTCAGGAAGAAATTAGCACAAAAGGGAAGACAAGAGATGTAGGAATTATAATAACTACCACAAACCGAATAAGGTCCAGCATATGGTGTTAAATGTTATCACCGCTAGAAATAAGTATAATCACTTTGCGAAGGTGTGTACCAAGAGGAGGCGATATCACAAGAAAATGACTTCAGAGAGTGAGGAAACTGGGAGTTCAACGGAGTCCGGGTAAAGTATAAGCATATCTTCGGTGACAGTTGATGACTTTAGTTCGTCAGGCAATGGTATGTATAAGGCAAAGTTTAGTGGTACTGATACGTCAACAGAGAGTGGTAGTAATGAAGTCAAAGAGTATAGAAAAGTTAAGACTACCGAGTGTAGTAATTCAGGGAAAAAGAAGAGGAAATTCAAGAAGTCAACAAAGAAGAAGAGAGAGAGAGACAGAGAATGAAGAAAGTCAGGATGTAATAAGCATGGCAGAAGAGAAAGAAGCATTAAATTATTTACGGTTGGATTCTATTAAATCCATAGTAGAAAAAATCCGACTGAAAACTGTTGGATATGGGTAAATGTTGGTGGAAAGTCATTGTGGTTAGGGATACTGGTGCGGCTATCACAATCATTTCGTGTGGGACATATAAGAATTTTAATAACTTGAAACTGTAAACAACACGTTGTAGAATATATTATTCTGACGGGAGAGCATTCAGTATTGTGGGAAAAATTATGGTGGAAGTCGAAACAGTATGTGGAAGAATGTCTTTACCGATCGTTGCAGTGAACGACAAAATTCAAACGCCTAAAATTGGAAGGAATTGGATAGATAAGGAGGAATATATTTAGGAATATATTTGTGCCCAAATTGGAGGAATATATTTTGGAAAATAGGTACAATTGGCATCCATCTTAGAACAGAGAAGAACGATGGTCAATAGACAAAACCAGGAACTGGGGACAAGACAAATCGAAAGGCCAATATTAATGGTGTTAGGAAAAATACTGATGACCAGGACAAGACCGATAGTGAAAAGAGCAAGCCCGATGGCGTCTTAGGCAAAATACGTTCCCAATTTTAAAAAAAGGTGTAATATTGTTGGAAAGTAAACTTTAAGAATGTGGGATGACAATTGGCATAAAATCATTCGGTTCATGGTAAAGCTAGAATTTTATAGAAGAAGATATAGAAATTGGTTGCTAGGGAGTTTATTGATTGGTTTATGAGGGTTTTTTTTTCTGTAATTTCGTACTAGCTGAGTTTAATGTTCGTAGCTGAGTTTGAGTATAGTTTTGAGTGTAATCAATGTGGAATAATGTTAAATAATTAAGTCAAGAAGTAATATATGACTAAGAGTTTATAAAGAATTAATGCAGTAAGTCAATTATATAATTTATTGCTATTAATACTATTGTGTAATATAAGGTCGCTAATACAACCCACTAGAAAGAAGTTGAATGGTAAATATAATTAGTTATTTCACTTTAACATGAACAGTAATGGCAACTTCTATATAAAAAGAGCGAGAAATGCAAAGGTAATATTACCAACTCTTTCCAGAAATTCAATGTATTTACTACAAATAATGATGACTTATGGTATATATACTTTCAATTTATAATTACTGGAGTTACCGAAATTACAGAAAACTACTGTAACTCTATCCCTGACAGCAACATTCTGATTTCAGATTTCAATTTACCACTATAAGTTTCTTATTATTCGTTCATATTATCCATATATTCAGATTAGAGTATAATTATTAGAATCTCTGGAAAATTATCCCTGACAACGAAATTCAGATTTCAGATTTGAATCTGCCGCCTTAAAATCCTTAATAATAATTTTCATCTCAGAAATAAAACTCTTGTAACACAGTGTAATCTACAGGAATATTCAGAATTCAATTCAATCCGGCGAGATAATCAATTCAAATTATCAATATTTTGCTACTGAAGAAAATGAAAATTAATACACTTCTAAGGGCAATTTATTTTTTATAAAACAATACTATTAATTGTATTTGCCCAATTTTAAGTATCATCAGCATCTATAACAACTTAAATATAACCCTAAGTATTTTAGATGACATTCGGAGTCTTAGTAGTATTTACTGTTGTTAAAGGTATATTAAAATTTTAAATTATTATTATTATTATTATATTCTTTATAAAATTTTCTACAATATTATTAGAGTATAAGAAATAAAATTGTCTAAACCTGAGACATATACTAATCTCTAGAATTTACTTATCTGAACAAGATGATATGCATGAATGTAAAAGCTCATGTGCTGGTTTCAAGACGCTAGAGGAAACGAATTTCTTTCTAAACATAAAAATTGATGGTGTACGAGAACCATGCCACTTACTGAAGGTGAAATTGATATTGGAATACCTTTATTAAGTCCTTCATTATGACACTAGTACGACGACAAAAATAGTATGATTAATGATATATAGCCTAAAAGTATGATTAACTCTTAAATTTTGAATGTTGTTTAACTAAACTATTGCCCAACAATCAGACATACAATATGTCAGTCGGTATATCACACCGAGCTGAAAAAATAACATACTTGTTGGTAAACTCACATGGGTAGTTTCCGAGAAAATGAAAAAAAGAAAGAAATGAAATTCTGTGACGCTAAAAACAATGTTATTTATTGGCTATAAAAACTGATAGTTTTTATCTTGCTTGAAGAAATTGTTATGTTCTGTATTTGTAGCAAAATGCATTGTTCACTAACAGATTGCATCTATTGTTTTTTTTTTTTTTTTTTCTAACACTGACACACACATACTTCTTTATGTACATACTAATAAGAATTTGGCAACATCATAGAATATTCATCCATAAGAAAAGCATAATCCGTAAGGTGTGCCTTTGCAATGTTAAAAACAGCTATATCCACCTCGTTGTATAAAAAAATTATATATAAGTTTCCTTGAAATTCCGGATTATCTGAAACATTTTGTTATGAAGGATGAAACTTAAATTAGACGTTATGACACTTTGAATCGAAAGCTGATTTGAAAGCCCGTTCACAAAAATCGTTATAGTAAACTTCTTTATATTTTTTCATGTGATCAAACGCACTAAATTTCCAAAATGTTTTGCATTCGACGGTAGTTTGCAGCTACCTCGTATCTCAAAAACAAAAGACTACTTTACAGAAGAAAGAAAAGTTTGAAATAGTTGGAGATTAGTTGAAAGTCAGAGACTTTTCTGATGGAGAAGCCAATTACGATAACAAACTGACCTCTCCATCAAAAAAAGTCGCTGACTTTTAATTAATTTCCAACTTTTTAAAACTTTTTTTTTTTTTTTTAAAGATACGAGGTAACTGTAAAGTACCGTCGATTTTCTTTTCAAGGAAAGAAAATGGTTAAAATCGAAAATGAAAAAATGAAGAAAAAAGTTGCTACACGAGGATGTAAATAAACTGAACATGTATAAAGTTCTAAGTCAGTTCTATTGTTCACGAAAACTTGTTCTTCAAATCTCCTAACATGTTCCTTGGACGCAACCTTCAATTCCAGTCGTGTATATTACAGAATTTCGAAAAACATTTTGAAGGTTCCATTTTCCTCTGCCTTTGTCATTTCATATAGTCTTATTTGTTGGCAGACGCAACTGCCTCTTACACGGAATTCTCTCTCTACTACTCTTTTAAAGAAAAGTTTGTATGATTTCTCTTATTTTTTATTTTTATTTATTTATTTATTTATTTATTTATTTATTTATTTATTTATTTTGTAATTGGCCTCAATTAGGGTGAAGAGAGATTTACTATTTTTTTATTTGCATGATACTTAAACAATATCAAATCATACCTTTTTCTTTCTTTTTCAATTTTTCTTACTCTTTTATTTATTTACTTTTTTGTTGTTGAGTTGAGTTGAGTTGATTTTGAGTTTTACGTCCCGTTCAGCAGCGAGGCTATATGAGACGTGGACCTACTGATTAACGTGGAATCCGAACCACATGAGCTCCCGCCGGGAATCGAACCCGGGCCTCCCACGCCAAAGGCGCGTACGCTAACCGCTTAGCCACGTAGGAGCTCTTTTTTGTTGTTGTACAAAATCAAAGACATACATTAGCAGGAATTGCATTAGTAAAGAGCTGAAAAGACATAAGGTGAAAAAAGAAGTAAGAAAATAATTAGTTAAAAATTTGAAACAAATATTACTTAGTGCCATAGTTTCTCACTTTATTTTTAATTTATCTGATTTTTGTCGGTTTTTTCTCCTGTGTTAATCTCACTTTTCTTGATATTATTTTAATTATATTAGTCACCACAACCACAAGGAAGAAGCTTTTCAAATGTAAAGCGGACTTCCAGGTTTCCAATTCTTTATTTATTTATTTATTTATGTATTTATTTATTATAGTTAGTTCTGGAAGAAACAACATCAGAATTATTTTTGGTTTATAACTTTTTTCTATCTTTCTCTCTCAAAACCTATTTAAGACACTAAAAACCTTGCAACACACAGAAAACACTAAACACCAACATAAATACATTAAAAGAAAGAATGTGAAATATTTTTTTAAGTTCTTGATGGTCATCAGAAGTTACTTTTATTTTGATTTTATTAGATTTCAATTATATTTATTTTCTTACATTCTTATACAACTAAATTTTCGAGTGTAAATCTTATTTCTTCTCTCACCTTTTCTCTCTTTTCGTAAGTTCTTTGATAATATCCTGCGATAATTTGTACATTTTCTAATTTGATTTTACCGTTTATTATAGATTTTATGTTATTTCTTTTCAGTTCATTTCTGATTTTTCGAACGTTCGTTTCATTCCTTGTGCATTTGCCGTCATTAAGTATATTAAATTTTCTTAAATGAGATTTGAATGGTCTATGTCCAGAGATGTATTTTATTAATTCATAGCATAATTCATAGCATTCATATTTTTTACTTGTTTTTAAGTTTGGGATAATGTTTTTTCGCTTTTTATTCCTTTAATGAATTCTACACCATATTCCCATTCCATTTTAAATAATTTATCGATATCGTCGTAGGTGCTCGGTAATTCTCCTGTGATTTCTAAGATCGTTGGTCATGGCTTTAGAGACACTACCATCTGCACACTTATCCTTAAAGATATTGTGTGCATCTCCTGCTGTCTTCTTAACATATTTTTATCAGAGCTATAAGCTATTCCAATATAATAATATTATTTAATTCTTCCAACTTATCTAAAGTTGATGTCGTCGATCTGTACGCTCTGAAAAACATAATCCAAATATTAGTTTTCACCTGCCAAGGATAGGTTGGTTTTTCATGTACGTAGATATTACTGGAAGTGAGTTTTTTATATTTTTTTCCAGCTCGTGCCAAGTGGACTTTGTGGTGGACAAACACCGTGTGAGTGCGTTCTCCCATTTCCTTCATTCCATCATTTCATTCATGCGCATCATCATCGTCTTTTTTTTAGCCTACACAGCATAATCGTGGGACGTAAATCAGAAGTTTTTTTTAATAAATATTTATTAGAATTTGTTTTGGTTCCTATAAAATGCAGGATCTAAAAAATTAATACAGTTGTGCTTTCCCCGCTCCACCATAAATTTAATTTTCGAATGAATCTGCTCCAACATGTTCAACATGTTGTAATTGTTCTTCGATATACTTTACCGAATCATCAGCGTAACGAAAGTACTTAACGTATCTCAATTTCTCTTACCTTACCGAATCATCAGCGTAACGAAAGTACTTAACGTATCTCAATTTCTCTTTTTCCAGAAATTTGAATTCAAAATGATCAATCACAATGCTGGCTAGTAATGGTGAAAGAAGACTCCCCTTCGCTAAAATTTCTTGTTGTAAATTGATATTGTCTTCAAATTCAAAATATTATTTTGTAGGGAAACGTCTAAAATCTTGATGAGCTCATAATTTCAAAGTCAATGAATTTATTCAGTTTCACCGATTTTTGATTATACTTATTAGCTAAATCTACAAGTATGGAATTGAACATACGTATTACATAGATATAAGCCAATTTTAATTGGTTGGTGTTAACATATTTCTGTATTAACATAATTAGTTGGTATTAACATATTTCTGTTTTAGCCTCAAGACTATTTACAAATTTAAATTTAAATTTGTTCTCTGAAATGTAGCTATCAAAGGTCACTTAATTTATATGCAGGATAAAAGGCCCGAATAAGTCAAACAGGAAAACCTTCTTTGTACAATTTAGACACCATAAATTATAGGCATTGATGGAGCGCCAACGATTAGATTCTTAGCAGTAGTATTACTAATACGCCACTACTAAAATATTCTCATAGGTAGATAATATCATGTAACGGATTTATCGTAACCATTTTATAATGTTGACTATTTAATTTTTTTTTTTTCAACAATTCTGTGGGTGCATGCAAGAACCTGCTATGTGACATTTTTGTGAATTATCGCCATTCTTGAAGGCTCCGGAGGTCATTCGACTTCCTGTAAAAAATTCAGACTTGTGGGAAGTTTACATACAATTCCACCAAAAGCCGGGGCGCACATCGTATCAGGAATTAGAATTAACTCTTGTAGCGTGCAAGAACCTGATATGTTCTAGCTGCATTCTTCTCTTTCCACTCTTGATGCAAACGACATTGTAGTGGACTTTTAATGATGCACAACACAATTTTGTGTTACCTGGTAGTATTTCCCTATATTGTGACATGGATTTTGGAATTATTGAAAAGAAGAAGAGGACTACATCAGTATACACTCCACATCAGCGGGCCGACATTAGAATATCAAAAAGAGCCAAACCTTTCCAAGTAGCAGAAATAACGAGAAATATGTTCTTCTCCCTTGCTCCTGTTATTTCATCATTAGTCTTCCGCAAAGAATGTGTTCAGGGTGAACCCGTTTACAAACAGAAAGCTTGCAAAATTAGAATTACGAAAGTGGAATCTATTGTCCACATCGCTTACTCTCCGATATAACTAAATGACAAACAATCATCGCCGTGCGTGGCCAGCGCTCACATCTCTAGGAATTGCTTGCTCTGTACTTCGGATGAAGAAACTTGTCTGTTGTGAAAGTAAAGGATTTGGGAAAGCTTCTTACTTACATTCCACCAGAAGTGCTGAGTTGAGTTGATTTTGAGTTTAACGTCCCTTTCAGCAGCGAAACTATATGAGACGGTCCACCAGAACTGCGAGACAACTAAGGAAGTAAAGTCAGCGCAACCAAATCCTCACACGGCTTAAAAGGAAGCTGAACACCATTAAAGTATGTCACATGTTTCCTTAGTACATAAGAGAGATAAATCAACAAGTACTATTAGTTGCGGATGGTCTTTCGATTGAGCTGGTGAAGAAAAAAGCGATGTTGCATTTTTTACCTTCTTGAACAGAAAGCCATGTACAAACTTAGTGAACACGTTGTATAATCTTTATAGTTCCGTATGTTGGATTTAGTTTAAAATAACTTTTTAACATTTTCTATGTTATTGATACTATCATTGTTATTGATACATTAGCAAAATATACAATTTTTTTGGTATAAGTTTAGCGATGGCAGCAGTCCGTCCTATAGACATTACACTCGTGCCGTTTATATTTTGTTTGGAGTGTTATTTATGAGCGGTCAGGATAAATGTTGTACTTGAGTGCAAAAGAAGCCAGTTGAGAACTATTTGAATGTCACGTATATTCAGAGTGTTACTCCACCGCCAAAAAAAGTCACAGCTTTCTGCAGGTCAACATACCGAAAGAGATCTAGACGAAGAAAGCGAAATAGAAACGCTAGCAGAGTAAGAAACTGGTGACAATGGAGACTAGTGTCGCCATCATATAACATATCAGGTTCATGCACGCTAAAAACTGTCTGTCGAAAGTACCATTTTTCTTTCCAATTATTGTGACGTAACATTTTCGCACATAACCAGACAGCGATTTCTAGATATTATGTCATGATCATTTACTAAATACTGAAACCAAAATGTAATAATCAAAGCAGTTAATATAAGTATTATAGCTCGAAAACTTTGCAGCTCTTTATTTCAAAATGCTTTAATTGTAACATATCAGGTTCTTGTATGCACCCACAGAATTTATCTCTATATTCATTTCTGTACATTACGGAAAATGTATTCCCTATATCAACTTTAGTGGACTAGAAGTTGTTTTCAAGTAACAATTTCTTGAACTCCCCAATTAGGCAGTCTATTGTTTTTCCATAAAGTTTCTTGTTATAATTACAAACGAAATTCCTTATGGTACATTTACATTATAGTTTAAATCTTTCCAACTCTTCCGCAGATATTTTTAAATGTGCGTATAAATTTTGTACGTTAACAAGTGCGTACCACTTTAGGAGTTTATTACTTCAGTGGAAAAAGCAGCATTATAAATACAAAATGCGGACGAAGAGGATCTAGAATGTTCTGGAAACCATCTTACACAATTTTCATCCAATAATTACAATTATAAATCTCTTGACCTTTCAAACGTAGTAATGTTGTAAATTGAATTGTCAATTGATAAGTCAAATTTTTGTACTTATTAAGAGTATTAATAATAAATAAAATCTATAAAACTAGTGTAAAGCTTAAAAAAGGACACACAGAATTTCACTCATACCATTCTCTATAATGTCCCACAACCTTCATTGATTTATCAGATGATGCTTTCCATATATCAGTTTTCATAGATTCAAATATGAAACATCATTTTTATTTTTATTTTTATTTTTATTTTTATTATGCTAATGCTAAATTTAATAAACGCATATTCTCAAATAATCATAGTATTTTAAACACTAATAGTATGTAACATGACAGCTATCTGTATTCAAATAGAATGAACGGGATTATTCTATTGGAATATATTCGCTCCAAGAAACCCTTGAACCATGGTTGAAAAGTTTGGATCGCTCTGAATATCATATTTATAATTTGTGATTCTGGAGTTCCAAGAGTACTTTCTTACATAACTGCTTCACAATTCTTTTCCTATTAGAAAATATATTTATCCATCTGATTTTCAGTGGATTTACTATACGCTCGTGTACACATGATTTAAAATTGTTTGAATTATAAAATAAACATTGATTTGTATTATTATTGTATTATTTATCAGCTATATATTGTTCAGGATCTATAGAAACAGCAGCAGTATATCAGAATATACGCAAACATATTTAAAAATATGGCTTATAATATTAAACATATCACAAACAATATGTCCAAGGCAGCATATATCTAAAATATTCTTTATTATATCAATTTATTATTTAATATTTACCGGCATATAAACTCTAAAATTATACTGAAACATTTATATCATTACATTGTGTTACTATATATGTGTTATCGAATAACAAAAATCATCATTTAATCATTATGTTACAAGTGAACATTTGGAGCAATTATAATTTATGGCACATACGATTTAATGTTCCGATTCACTGTTCTGATTACAAGTAATTTGAATACCTAAAAATTCATATATACATATCACAATACTCGAAGCAGTGAACGGAAACATTACTCAATAGACAATTAACTATAACTGGTAAATTTAGTAAATATACGTATCCTCCAGAATATAGATTTATTCTTGGAACAAGTATATATAAAGAGTTACCAACAAAAATAAACAAACTCAACCTTACTAACGTTAATGTTGAAAGCTAATGTTTAAAAAATCATTCTTATGTTCATACGATAAGTCAATAATGTAATTAACCTAATTAACCATTACATTAGAAATAAACAAAAATATTTCAGAGAACAAATATATAATAATTTTTGTAAGTGTAAATACCAATTAAAGAGCATATATTTACCTAAAATTAGAATTTACTATTCATTTAACATATTTAATTACGAAGTACCATAAGCTAACGCGTTTAATAATCATTCTTGATTTCACATGTTTCTATAGGAACACCAATTAAAATTACTATTAAATATCACTAAAGAACCAATCATTTTGCAGCATCTACACAGATTAGAAGCAAATAAATTGAGTAACGAATTATAAAGAAACTTATGTAATAACTAGAACCGGAAGTGTTAGAATCAAAAGAGAACTGTAAAAGAACTATGAATTGAATGAATAGAACCATGTATATCATAAATTAAAATAGAACTGAACATTTCTATAAATATGAAGTATACGAGATATTTTATATGCTATGGACAAATTTATTTATGTACAAATTTATTTATACATGATAATACACTTGTAAACGATATATGCAACAGGAAATATATTACCTCGCCTTATACTATAGCCATAGCACAATGAGAAATAAAGAAAAGTAAACTTTTGCAATATCAGAATTCTTCGGTACCGAAAAAAAAAAAAAAAAACGAATGCTGAATTGAAAACGAAGTGTACTTTCTTATATAATTCATTTCTCCGACACTAGAGGACTATAAAGCGTGGATATTTAGATAGAGTTCATATTACTTCCTGTGTAATTCCTTGAACCGCTTGCGATATGTCCTATAGTTCTGAAGTTAGGGCGTTTTAGAACGTGATATTTTGCAACCTTAAAAGGAGGCGTTTCTCAACCCATGTTTATTAGAACTATTTTCTTTCATTTCATATAACGGATCACCTCCCGGAGTTTGATCATCATGTTCTGAATGTACAACATATACATTAATAAAACAAAATTGACCAAAGCATTAAATATACATTAATAGCACTTGTGTAACAGTTTCGAAAACATGACATCGCCTTCCTCGGATAACGTGTCTGATGACTGAGATGTTACATTGTTGAAACTGTACATTGTTGAACTTACATTATGAGCGTGTGGCCCCCCTCACTCCCATTCCATTTTAAATTCTCCCAGTTTTCCTTGGCTGAATTGGAATGAGGCCGCATGGATTATACGTCGACGCAAACTTTGTGTTAGTTTTATCCTTTTTATGAGTTGGCAGTGCTGTGAGCAGTAACTTGTATTTCCGGTTGACCGAACAAAAAGGACGTGATGTGGTGATGTTCCAAAAAATAGTGCCGTAGTTTCAAAAGCCATCCTAAGTTGTTTTTATTGATTTCAGAATTTTAAGTATAATATGTTGATGGCAAGATTATTTATCACCCGTGATCCATATTTTTGTTAACAATACTGCTTATGGATATTTTTTTTAAAATAATCCTTTGGTGTGATTGGAGTAAGCTAACCGACGCTAGAGGAAGAAGGCGGGAAGAAGTGTGCGCGAAAATGGATGCAGCCATGAATAGAAGAGGTATTTGGGACAGCATCAAAATCCTAAGTTAATTCACCAATCCTTTGTGAAATCGCATTAATATAAATCGAAGTGAACTGCAGAAATTGTGTTATTTTATAAGTCAAGTAAGTTTCAGTGAAGTTCTACGAAAATAATACAAAATGCTTCAAACCAGCTCTAACTAAGTACGAGCACACCTTTTTAGTTTTGTGACAGCGTTGTTGTTCAGCTCTAAACAACAAATCTAATGTTGAATTTCACTCATGTTATGATAAAGGAACATAGGTAAAACAAGAGATCAATATATTTGTATATTGTCAATCAGTGGAAACATAAGCCAGTTCATTGCCAACTACGCAGCTGAATAATGAGAATAGAAACTATGTTGGAAAACAGGACATCCCTTCGAAGAAAAATGGGAAGAAGATTCTAGAAAACTGCCCTCCAATACATCTATTGGCCTCCCCCTTCCTTTTTCAAAATCTCCAAAGCCCCAGTGCGTGTGTGAATTGGTGATTTGTTAAGCAATTTGCCGGCTTCGTCGTTATAGTTCAAAATTCAAATTCAAGTGTTCAAAATACCTTTTTTATTTTATTTATTTTTCCAATAAAATTCATGGGCTTGTATTCAATATGGTAAATGACAAATGAAAATCCTAAAATATAAAAATTACAGAGGTATCAAACTAAAACGTTGAAGTAAGTATGTATGTTGTATGTATAATACTTGTGTTTAAGTAAATCAATATCATACATGCATTATGTTTCAGTTGCTCCATACCAGTTTCTCACGCAAATCACTACTGGAACGGTAAGAATATTTGGTTGGTGTAGAAATTGTACGGATGTGCATCGGGCGTGTCACTGAGCGTGGGTACGCGCAAGAAACTGATTTGGATCGAACCCATCTTAATTAATGACTACATGCAATTCATCCCACAATCTCTAACCACTACTGCACAAAAGAGAATTTTACACTCCGTTCCATCATTCACTTTCATTACAAATGGAAATTCTCAGTGTCTAAATAAAATAATTATACTTAGTGAAATCATAATCCAGGCGTACCGATCAAGACACGAGCCCCACAAGTCGTAAGTATACCTGCCCCGAACTGGAACCGAACCCAACACAATCCAATTGTGTTACAACATATGTTTTATTAATGCATCTTTAGTGCCTTGGTCAACTTTGTTTTATTAATATATGTTGAATATTTCAAAGCTATAATGAACAACATACAATATTTGAGTACAGGCCAATGTTTGAATTATATACAATGTCGTAACTAGATAGTTAGTTAGTTCATTGATTGCCAATGCCATTATTTACGGTTTTTTAGACTGGATTTCAAAGCTCGCTACTTCATAATTCAAGTAGTTTACAATTACCTCACGAGAATGAGTTAACACAGCAATTTTTTGCCTGCACTAGGTATCTAATCCAGGTCACGCATCAAAAGTACGTCCGATAATCATTCGACTACATGGAAACATACTCTTCGACTCTTATTACTTAAAATTTCTTTAAGTTTTGCTAACCCAAATTTCTTGGCAGTGATACTTAATTTGGTAAACTGCAGATTTTTTGTTTGGTCAATAAAAATTAATTCAAATATATATTATAGAAGAATTTCTTTGATAGTAGGTATAATGCGTAGATAACTAGAAATAACAGTCTAACAGTCCAGTCAATAGCATATTGTCTTCGAGATAGAGGAGCCAATGAAAGAAAGTTTCATTTAAATAAAATAAGTAGTTAATATAAACTTAAGCAATAATAACAATTAGATTTTTTAAAATATTTATTTATTTATTTATTTATTTTACACAGAGAACGAGCGGACTCTCAGGTTCAAAACTTATACATTTACCTTTCAGAATGAACTTTTAAAAGCATCTTAATATTTCAGTAGCTTTGATAATATTTTCAATTTTCCCTGTAACAATGACTTCAGCAGGATGGTCTTTTTTGAAACTAAAACCAATTAACAACCATGTGAGCAGTTCGAAGAGAAAGGTGCTTTTGTTTGCTGAGTATGATAATTATTGAAATGGAAAGAGTATACTAGTTAAATCTGCATGAGTTAATGTGTGACTTGGCTAGAAACGCTGCGAGGGAGAAACTAATTCCATATTCAAGATTAATGATAACTAAAAAGTGAATGCTGATAATTTTCATATTATCATTTTATAATCATTATAATCGACTAGATGAACTCCTTTATTTCATTCACGTAGAGGGGAGGGGAGAGAAATTCCACTATGCTTCTGCACTAGTTATCATCCTTTTCTATAACTTTTCAGAATTTGGTCCTGAACTCTCCATTAACTTCACTAAATTAATCTTTCATCCAAGTAGAATATTCATCCAATCTTTTACTTCCAACATATGATCAGTAAGGTAAAAAAAAAATATAAATGTTACTCCTATCAATGAGTCTGGGATTATTGATACGTTTATTTGTTGTTTATGTAGCTTATGTATCAAGCGCCAGTAGTTGGTTTCTTGTGTACATTTGCAATAAAATTTATTACTTCAAGCTAGTATATTATCGATGTTATTGGTTAATTATTTTAGCAGAGTATATTTAAAAGTAATGTATTAATGTTCAAAGTTGTTTAAAAGATTTAAATCAGACTTACTCTACAGTTAATGTGGTAATATCAAAATTATAAAAATAGCAGAAATACATTCTTCAATTCCATATATAGGATATATTCATTTAGTTATGTGTTAATCATATTGTCTAAAATCAGATCTCGAAAATAATTATTAAAGAGATTTCAAACCTTCTGAAATGTTCAAATGTTTATTAATGGATGCTACAGGAGAGACAACATGTAATTGAATCTTCAAACTCACTTCTATATCTCTTGCTTTTAAAAAAAAAAAAAAAAAAAAAAATATCAGTGAATAACGTCGGTTATCGCTGTAACTTTTGTCAGCATTCATATTTCTTCTTGGAAAGCCTGAGATATTACATAACCATTATAGATGTTATTATTCTGATTTTTTCTTCTTAGTTTAAATTTACTGTAACGAAACAAAATTGGCGTTAGCCAACGCAACAGCACGTGTGCACATAAAACAAATTCAGTTTTAAGAAGTTACACTTACTGAAGTTTAAAAACTTAAAACAGGGATCATCGACTTCTAGAGATTTGACAAGTGCTATGGGAAAAGAGAACGTGATTTGTGTGTAAATAACCAACATTCATAGGATTCGGTACAAGGGACATCCACGTTATTTCTGCATTCAGAAACTAGGAATTATTTTTTAAAAAATCATAAAAATTCCCTGGTTAAGAAATCATAAAAACAAAGGTTAAGAAAAAAAGTAATGGTGTGAGAGTAACGGGAAAAATTTACAAGGTGATGGAGACCATCGGTTTAAAAAAAAATCTCAGGGTAACATGTATAACGGTTAGCAATGAATCAAACTTTTTAAAGAACTAGGTACTGACGAAGATATAGCGATAAACGACATTATACACTGATATAAAAGAGATTGCAGTAGTTACAGAGGTAAGTTTGAACATTCACTTCTGGAATGTTGCTTAACACATAATATTGTGTTCATTTTTGAATATTCAATTTTTCATTACTTAGATGGTTTAAAAATGTAAACTCACCTTAACCTTATTACTAACCATGTAATGTTTTTGAGGGGAGAGGGGGAGAGAAAGAAGCTTTAACGAGTTAAACGAGTTATATAGAGTAAATGCGATATGTACATGAAATATACACATTTTATACAAGAATGAGTTCCAAGGTAAGCTTAGTGTCTCAGAAAAGATGGTAGATTGTGGTTTGATAATATTTGTTTTTACTTATAAGTAGTCAAATGTGAATTATAGAATATGCATAGTAAAAGAATATTATTTAATTCAAAAGCTCAATAAAATATATGCTACAATAACATTTTATAGTACAGAAAACAAAAGATGGTTTTGAAAATAGTTCATTACTAGCCATATGGATGCATGCAATTCATACAGCAAACAAGCACTTTCCCGCTAACCAAAACTAATTTTATCCTTCTTCCGTATTTTAAAATGAGTCATTGAAAAAAAAAAAAAAAATCTTGAACAGGGAATTAATCATATCCTGAAATTTGAAATTGTATTCTGATTTTAGGTTTAATCAACACATATATGATTTACTCAACTTACCAATATTCATGTTCTTAATTTCCTTCTAGTAATCTTCGTCAGGGAAGTTTGAGTTTCTGGCCAACAGAACGTAAATCTAAATAGAGGTCTCAGACATGAAAAGAAATGTTGCCTTCATAGTATACGTATCTCTTCAAAGCTCCAACTTCATTATAAATTGTTTTCTTTCTTTTTATCGCAGTTTGAATATCATGTATATACTTTCCTTGAAATAAATATGTGGAATTTTGTGGTACTATGGAAGAAAATAAATTATTATTACTGCTTCGTATCTAATGTTTCCTATTACATTATATGATATAATAGAATATCATGATGATGTCCCATTCATTATTAAAACTTCATTTTTATCTGACTTCGTGAAATAAGCAATCAACATATTGTCATAAACTACGAAGTACTTATCACTGTTCCTCTACTTATAGGTGTCCTTCTCAATTTCGGCAAGTGGATGACAACCTCGTGTCCATAAGCTTCCTCGGTTTTGGTTGGTTGGATTGGACATTCCTTTCAGCACCGAAACGATGTGAGATCTGAAACGTGAGGTCCGAGTCACACGAATTATCCACTCGTGTTTCTTCACCTTTCTCCCACATTCTCATTTCACAATTTATTTTGTAATCATTCATTTTCATTATTCTTCTCCTTTACTATAGGGCATAATAAGACGTAAAACTTCATTTCGTTTAATTCAGGTAGCTTGAACTACGTTTTATTTTTATTTTTAGTTATGAAGAATGTTTGCAATAACGATCTATGTAGAATTTGGAAACCTAAAATGTTGTTTTGTGCTCAAATAAATGTTTTAAAGATATAAAATTGTTGAGTTTTCCTCCTTGAATCGCTGACAATTTTTATTTTTATTTTTATTTTATTAAACTTTAATGTCTTACGGTTGTGTTCTTTAGGCTAAAGGAGACAGATGACTAATCAAGATGAATGATTGTGAAATTAAGTTTTTTGTATTCTCCCACCGGAAATCGAATCCGGGTCCACACGCACTAAAGGCACACGGGCTAACCACAAGACCAGTGGGGGAGGACTGAATCTTGACGTGCTCCTTTATACTGCTCCCAATAGACATTTCTTCCGCAGATAACCTCGTTATTCCAAACTGAGTGTCGTTTTCAACAGAACAG
Organism: Thermobia domestica; assembly: GCF_964235325.1. Classification (NCBI taxonomy): domain Eukaryota; kingdom Metazoa; phylum Arthropoda; class Insecta; order Zygentoma; family Lepismatidae; genus Thermobia; species Thermobia domestica. Next base: position 142,738,648 of record NC_137465.1, on the reverse strand, counting down.
GCTTGTATCTAGTAAGACATTTTATTTGTATGATAGGGAGTATGAAGGTATGCTTAAGGTCGTATTTCTAAAGTTTAATTTAGTAGATATACTTGTAGGAATCATTTTTATCTCACTGTTATGTTTTTCCTAAAGAGTTAATTTGTTCATAATACTATCATATTTTGTAGCAAATTTCGTATATTAATAATTATTATTTACTTTTTCTATGTTTTTGTTTATGTCAATTAGTTACCCATGTCGTGATTTAACTAGTTTATATGTGGACGTAGTGATACTAATGATCAAGTTTGTTAGCCATCGAAATCCATCTTTTTAAGGAAAATTCTTTTAAATTGCGTGATTTTATATTATATTAGTATTGTCGTATTCTAAATATTCGATTTTATTAATTGTGATTTTATTATTTTATTTATTATTCACTCAGAAATTTGGGTGATTATTAAAATTAGACGCATTATATTCATAATCTTGTATATATGTTTACTTTCCCATTTGTTTTAATGTAACGTTGCCATGGAAACAGGTGTGTTATTCTCTGATTTGCTAAACGTCTGGGGTTGAGACTAGTTACATTGATGGCGATTTTAAAACAACGTCAGTCGTGCTTAATATCTGTTCCTGAATATAATTTGAAATTTTGCTGCTTTTAGCAAAAGTAAGGTATGTTATTCACGTGAAGTTTAATTCGTAAGTCAGAAAGAAAATATTGATATTGTGGAAGAAAATCCTCTAAATAAAACAATTGAAGAAATATGTCCAGTGCAGAAGTACCGCTAAATTTTTGTGAGGAGATACGCTATTATTTCATGAGTGACATAACTTGTTTTATCTGATTGGTGATCAGTAAATCTTGGGCAGTGACGTAAGCTGAAACATTATTTTGGTTGAAAAATTCTTCAAAATTAAAGTAAAACTAGATATTGCTCTTCAAATTACATTTACTATAAAGAAATTGAGTTTTGAGAGTTCCTCCTTCCACAGAGTAAAATGACTGTATTTCCGAGTATTGCACAATATTTTACTACATATCTAAATTATTAATATTTTGGCAGAACGAAAGAGTCTCGGTGAATAAAAATTTAATTTTGTTTTTTACAATTCAATGACCTCAAATTTATAGTATTAACAAAATTCTCCAAACTAGTTTTATTCCGTAGAATAATACTTATTATCGCACATATAGTCACAGCAGATAAATATCAATGGAACAAGTACCGTTTAACGGATACTTATATTTTATTTAGAATTGTTCTTTGCTGATGTTTACAAAAATACTTCCCACAAATATTTAGATTTGATTATCTTTCTATTTTGACTCTAGTATGCCAGACACTAAATGAAGAGCTTCGACTTTACAAAGATTATTATTACATGTCAAAAATCAAACGTTCAAAATTCCCTAATCATCCGAATAATAATTCAATTGCAGTGATAAATTTTCGCAATCATCATCGAGTCATCATCGCCGTACCCTAAGTATGAGTATTACAGATAGTAAATATGTTTTAATGTGGTCATGCATTGTTGAATCCGGCATATTCAGTTCAGCTGCTCTTCTGCTAAGCGATTTAGTTGGATACTTTTTTGTTGGTGTGCGTGTGACGATAGGAGAGAAAAAGCATTGTAATCGTGAAGAAAATAATCGAAATAGAGATTTGAAGGAATTTACACGTTTCATAGTCACATGCGAGAAAATGATTTTCGGATGTCTATCCGTCAATTTGTCCTACCGATGCAAAGATGTTCATTCACCTAGAGCCTATACTCTTCAATGTATCGAGATCAAATAAGATTCTGTGAGATGTTTCGAATTTTCTTCCTACCACCAAAACTAAGGGTAGTATACTGAAGGGAGCATAATAAAAATTGTCAATTTTCTCAAAAACGGTTTTAATGATTTTCTTTATGCTCCATAAGTCAATATTTCATTAACAACCGTATAATATGGAGTAAGTCATTTCTCTAGGAAAAATCGACAAGAGGAAGTTTATTCTTGCGTGAGCTTTTCGTAGACAGTTTTCTGAAAAACTACTCAGGCGATTTTTTCAAATTTCATAAATAAATGTTATATTAGGAAATTTCATAGGATATAACTCATTTGTCCTGAACAAAAAAGATACAAGTGGTAGTTTATTCTTGGGGGGAGTTTTTATTGGACGATTTTCTCAAAAATTACTCAGGCAATTTTCTTCATATTTCATAAATAAATGTTTCATTAGTAGCTTAAGAATATGACATAACTCGTTCGTTCTGAAAAAATCATAATTGGTAGTGTTCTTAGGGGTATTTTTCTAGAACGATTTTCTCAAAAACGACTTAAGTGATTTTCTTCATATTTCATTAATAACTTTACAACACGGGTTAAGTCATTTCTCATGAATAAATCAACAACAGATAGTTTAATGTTCGAGGTGAGTTTATTTTTGGATGATTTTCTGAAAAAACGACTTTGGTGATTTTGTTTTATCAATAAATCTTTATTGTTGCGCAAATCAATTCTCACGAAAATATCAATAAGAGTGCGGCAGGTTTTTATTTTATATCAATAAGAGTGCGGTAGATTTTTATTTTATTGTAATTTAAACGATCTCCTTAGACACGATTCATGCGATTTTGTTGATATAAACAATTGTTTCATTAATAGCCCTAATATTATGTTATTTCTCATGAAAAATTCCACAAACAGTACTTTACTTTTGGGGCTAAGTTTTCTTTGAATGAAGTTTTCCTAAAGCATAATTTTATTCGTATTCTATAAGTCAATGTGTCAGCAACTATATCATAACGTGATTTAATTTAAGAAATTGGAGCAAAAAAGTTTAGTGTGGTGGCCTGTACATTTTATTAGTTCACATTGCTCGAAGAACTACATTTTTGACAAATCTTCTCTGTAGTAATAATGATTACTGGTTAGTAAAGCAATGCTCTTGAGTTTCCTTGTTTTATAACCTGTGTTGTCTTCCCATTACCTGTATCCAGACTTGAAGTAAATGATGTGATTGTTTCTTCCTGTTTTGAAAAAAAAAAAAAAAAAAAAAGTTTGATGTTAAGGTAGCGTCAAAAAGGAGCCTATTACACATTTGTGCACAAAAAAAATTTTAAATTATTCAATACCATTTTAGTCCTGAGTGATAGCGAGTATGTAACTGTTTTCACGGTTTGTGAATTATTAACCTCTAAGAAAAATTAATTGATAAGTCAAAAATAATCTGCCATTAAGTAACTCGTGAATTTCCTAAATTTTAAAAACATATACTGACACTGTTTTCGTCTTTTACTTATTCTAGGTCGATCAATTGTTCTTCTATGCGCGCGCACACACACACACGAAATACATCACTTCAATACCATTTCATATTTCTTTCTTTCTTCCTTATTTTACAGGTGTTCCTTCATAGCATGGATCCAAGATGTATTCTCAAATGTCTTCTAACAAAATTGATATTAAATTATGATAAAAACCTCCTATTTGAAGATGTCAGTAATTCGTGTATCTTCTTTTCGATCATTATTCCTTGTAGTTGATTTGATCTGATGATGATTAGGTATTTTTTTATAGGAAAATATCGTTTTCTTTTAACTATATAAGCTATAACTTTTTTTTTATCACTTTGCAATTCAATTTTTTAAAAAAAACTACATAAAATTGACTGGTCTAGAACCTAAATGCGAATGTAAATTGAATAATAATTGTCCTTCGTCTTTAAAAATTTGAATTCAAAAAGAATATGTCTATAGCTTCAATACGTTGTCGAATCAGCAATGTTTTATTTCTTTCTGATTTGAGGAAATTTGACTCGACTTCAAGCAGTGTCAAAAAGGAGTCTATAAAAAGTAGATCTTGGCCAGGACAGGAGTCTGTATTTCCAAGGTTTCTTTTCTTTATTTTTCATAAAAGTTCAATATGTTTTACCCAGGTGATGCAGATTGTTGTTCTTTGAATTTTTTATTTCTTGTTTATATTTTTCTTTATATAATTGTAATTAAATGAAATTTTGATAGGATAGGCCAAACTCTCGGTGCAAGAATACTTCGCTGCTAGGTAATTCGCTGCTAGGCAATTTCTGTTAACATGTGATTTTGTAAAAATAAAAGAAATATTTACTTTTTTCTAACAGAATACGATATAAATATTTTATATTAAATATGGACCTTGAAGCTTTCGAGTTTCAATGAATATTCATTAAATTTTTCAACACACTTAAGGAATCGGAACAAATACATGCTGAGATAATTTTTTGTTTGATATAAAGCAAAGCCTGTCAAGTAGCAAATGCTTCTCCTTCATAAGTAATAAGGGATTTTGGTAATTTAAATTTTGATGTTAACATCTTTAGAAGAAATGTAAATTGATGCACTAACGTTATGGTCTTCAAATTTAGATGTATCTGTAAATATTAGAATTGATCGTGGATTTACTTCCTGAATGTGAGATTTCCAAATGACATTATATGTTCTTTTCCTTAAATAGTCATCCTTTAACCTGATATGATTTGGTATTATGACCTTGATTTTAATCAAGTAGTATAATAGTCCTATGGAAAACAAGCAATTAAAGGGATCTTATGTATATAAGGATTACGAATTTTAAAAGTTGTAAATGCTTTGACTATTCAAGGTAAATTTTTCTTATATGAAGTTGTTTTTTTGTCTATTATTCTATTGGCGCTGTTACCTTACCTTACACATTGGTTATAATGTAACATGGTCCGAGATTTTTGGACATCCTGTGTATATATTCATAAATATTGTTTAGTAGAGACTTTGGAAATATATAGAAATTTATTGTGGTACTGTAGGAGTAAGTCACAAAATTTTTATAATTTTATCAAAAGAGTAATATTTAAGTATAGATTCCATAAAGATGTATGAAATAAGATTATTTTCAGGATTTTGCTTTTTTAATAAAATATTGAAGTATCTTAGGCAAATAAGAGCATATTTTGTAGTTTTCAGTGAATTTTAGTTTATTTCCAATGGAATTTTGATGTAGAGTCTTAGTCTTCTTAAGAAAACCTCAAAATTTTATTTCGCAATTTTTAGTTTAGAAATGCAGCCATAATATCTTCTTGGCACATCCCTTTGTTTCGTTGAAAATTATCTGCTATTGGATCATCAGAAATCATAGCTGCGTTTGAGATTTGCGGCGCCTTTGATGTTAAGTAGAGAAAATCTCGTCTTATCGTTACGTCATCAATAATAGCCAATTAGGGATCTTCTTCCTATTATCTTTTGTCTTTTACCAGAAGCAGTGTTAAGAGCTAAGCGTCAAAATTTTTCATCGTCCACAAAACGTAAAAGTGTGAAATACTTGTGGAATGCTTTTAGGACAGTGGTGATAAAAATTGTGAGTAGAGACTGGCATCAGCGAAGTTGACCAGTCCGCCATCCCAAACAAATCATGGTGGATGCGTTGTTGCTCATCTATTACTTTTTTTTTTTTTTTTTTTGAACCAGTAATTAGGTCTTTTTATAGACTTGGTGAATATATATATATTAAAAAATGGATCCGGAACGGTGAAGTGAAAGTTCAGAAAGTAGAATTCAGGTAAGCAGAGGAATTTACAAGAAAAAAATCAAGTAAGTCCACTCGTTCGAATAATGCTCTAGCGAGGGAAGGGTAAAGGAAATTACATAATTGGATAGTATAACATCAAAATTCACTTTGATTGACTTAATTGTTTTGTGGTGGTGTTTTGTGCTAATATGCAGTGCTCAAGATTTCAGTTTTCCCCAGAAATTACATATATACATATTCATAATGTGAATGTAAGAAGAACCACTCAATGGGGGGGGAGGGGGGGTGTATATGTTAGTAACATTGGTTGTCATAATAATTACAAATGTATGTACTAGACGTACATATGTTTACCCAAAATTTGAACCTAGTCTTTAGGCATTGTGTATTTGTAGAAATTATTGTTTTGAGTGACAAGAGTACTGCTCGTTATCTTCTTTTCTTTGCTTAAATTCTGGAAAATGCTCATTCAGTAAATATGCTTTGAAACAGCTAGAAGAAAACAAAATTTAAGTGGATTCCCATTGCATTAATTTTTTATATCACGGCTTAAGTAAATTACATGGGTGCATTTCTAAAGTACCGGTAAGTTGAGATTTTCGTTAACAGCTCGTATCTCGACTACTATATTCTGATAAGAACGAAAGTAATTCATATTAGTAATAGAATAATTTGGAATGTTTAAATCGAAAAACCTTCTATGACAAGACGACAACTGGTTTGATAACATCACGTTCTTGGGAAGGTGTTGTAGCTAGCAAATGATATTATTTTATTTTAAAGTGAAAATGTCAATATATGTGATGTTTCCTTAGGTTAAGTTAGTTTAGTTAGTTAGAGTAGGTCAGGTATTTTAGGTCAGGAATAGCTCATGTGATTTTCTTGTATGTTGTGGTTGTGTCTGATAAATAATGTGTGAGTCGCTAAGAATGCGCAAACCCTCCAGCCGGTCATCACCATGTCAAACTCACATCGACGCACAGCAGGAAAAATAAGAAGGGTAAATGAAAACGAAACTAGCTTACTACATACTAAAATAAAGTAAAAAATAATGTAAACCGAGTATTATTAGAATATTGTACAACCAGTCTGCTTATTTTTCATTTTTTTTACATTTTATTTTTTAAACCTAATAGATATTGAGAATATGTAAAATACATATCTTATGTGAGTCCAGTAACTTTTTTTTTTTTTTTTTTTTAATTTTGAAAGATGCAAAAATGAAATGAAATCTGTAAGTTTTACGTCCCACGGTTATGCCGGTTAGGCTAAAGGAGACGGTGATAATGAGAGATGAGTGAAATGGTGGAATGAAGAAAGTGGGAGGAAACGGGAGTACCCCGAGAAAACCCACGAGCACGGTGTTTGTCCACCACAAAGTTCACTTGGCGGGGGCTGGGATCGAACCCGGGACCCCAAGCACCAGAGGTGAACGCTCTACCACTGAGCCACCGCGCCCCCCTGAAAGATGCAAACAATTTATACGTTGAATACGATTGTTCAAGTTAGAGGAATCTTTACTAAAAACTCTTGTGACATTCCATTACAAAGAGAATATTATTTTGACAATACTTTTATTTTATTTTATTTTTTTTTAGTTTCTTCAGCAAAGTATGCCAAATTTTAAGTTATTGTGCAAATAAAGTGTACACACAGCATCAAAAAAATTGCAACAGCCGTGCAGTTAGGCCATCCAATATACACCTTCTTATACCATAATCGTGTCAGGCGAAGAGATCCCCCCTCTCTCCTCCTTTCTTCTCTCCCATAATAAAATTAGTTAACAATATGAGCGCAATTCTAATTTCAAACTACACATGTATTAGTTTCGATAAAATAAAATAGCAAAACCCAGACGAAACAAGATTCATAAGTTGATGTAGGGAGAAACTGAAACACACACAATGAAAAACTGAAACAAATGGATGTCTATTACACGGAGATTCAGAAATGAAGTAGAGAGAGAGAGAAATGAGAGGAGAAAAGAAGGAAACGAAAAGGAAGAACAGATAAAAATGTGGAATTCAAACGTAGTAAGAAAAGAACCTAACATTATAAAGTTCCGTTTCCAGAAATCCAACAGTAATATAGAAATAACGTTTGTTTTTACATATATATATATTTTTTTTCCAGAACTATTCGAATATATAGAAGATGTTTTAAACATTCATTAAGTCACTTTCATAAAGGATAGCATACTCAATTTCCAGCAGAACTGTAGATCTCCGAGGCACATCTAGAATAATGTCAAAAGTTTCACGCACGTTTTGTTTCCGCGTGGTTTGATTGCAAATTCGGTAGTGTTCATTGGATGTACTGATCCAAAATACATTCTAATAAACCCAGTAGGTAGCGTTGGTCATATCCTCCATTTCAGACTACTAATGCAAACTGAACAAAAAATAAAAACGAAAAGAAAAGAAAAAGAAAGAAAATTGAATGTGTGCTATTTTACTACTAAATTTCTATTAGAAATACCGTATATTAAAAGTCCAAACTGTATCGTAGTGAAAAGTTATAAATGTTCGAAAGGAAAAGTTTATGTTCCTCATAGATGTAGCATGTTTCAAATTTCAACGTGAATAAAACACATTGAATTATAGGGTGGAAACAAACTTTTTGTCGAACTAGTATAAATAAAATTTTGTTTTCAAATAACCAAAGAGGTTACCATTTTCTAGTCTTTTCTGAAAATTTATCTGTTCCGAACATCCAGCATCGATTTCCTCTCTTGCGGATATAACGTAATTTGCACAGAAGATATGAACAGGCTAGAGCTCAAACGGATCATCGTGTCAGTCGGATGATGTTGGTTAGCTTATGGACCACCACTGGATCAAGGATTCAAACCCGTAGTGAGTCGGTAACTCGACTGAGACTCGTAACCTAGAGAATAAAAAAGATATTTCACTTATTCCCTTGCGTTTAAACAGTGTTTCTGTCAGAGATGACCAGGATTGGAAACGTTATCCCCAGAGCACGAAAAACACAACGCCGAAGTTCCCAGTTAATTAGATTTTTCAACCAGGTATATCGGGCTCTTGCTCCGTTTTAACTTTGGAACACGCACACGCACATGAAGTGCGTGTGTGAAAGAGAGGAGGGGAGAAGTGAAAGATGCAAAGACAGGATAGGGGAACGTCAAGAAAGAGAGGGAGGACGAATATAAATATGAAACATACTTATCATTACAGTGTATGATATAGAACACACACACTGTTTACTTGAATTATCGCCAGTGATGCATTGTAAGTTCTCCAATAAAGATGAATCTCTGTTTGCAGCCATTATTTTATGCGAAAAAAATCATACTACCTGATGGAGAATCGAGATTTTCCATTTGGAAGTCTAGTACTTTACCACTACACCACCGGTTGCTTTACTCAAACTGTGTTTAACAAATAATGTAGTGTGTCTTTCTGTGAACCATAACACGTAAAGTATATACTGCAGATCAATGATATGTTTCGAATGTCTGGCAATTCCCTTGCCCTTTCCCAATCAACATTCGTAAATCGTCTCTACCATGATACAGATGTTTGCTTCCACATTCTTAAGTATTGCTATTCCAGTACGATAAGTGGATTCTTCACAATCACTTCGTAAAAAATCCAATTTGGCGCGAACAGGATTTGAACCTATCTCAGATAACTCTATTATTCATAATGCCACTGATTTTTGGAACGAGCGGGCTTGATCCTGTAAGGTTATTTCCACCAAAGTGCACAACAAAATTAATTTATTCGACGACCTAGAGAGAAATTAGTTCCCACTAATAAAGGAAAAACGTACAGTCCAGGAAAAATTACAAAAATAAAACATACTTTGCAGTAATTTCGCCATACAAGTTCAAAAGTACGTGAATAATAATAGTAATTATTATTATTATTATATTATTATTATTAACGTTATAATCATTAACATTTCAGATAATTTGGAATATGATACTGATCTGAAATAAAACGACTTCCAAAATCAACTAGTAAATGCACATCCTCTTAAGATATATTTTACATAAAATTTTAAAATAAGCAAGATATCTCTGTTTCACATTGCTTATTAGGTTAGTTTAACTGATCAGAAACATACTGCAAAATTCGTATTACAGAATTAATATGTTGTATTATTACGAAATATGCAGGTATCTGGTATTAGGTTTGAAAGCGGGAGACTGTAAATTTCCTTACACGAGCATTATGATCACTACGTAAATATCAGGAACAATTGCTGTAAATGTATTTTTCATATTTGAAGAATAGTATATGTCAACACTACCAATAATTATAAACCATCAAAATGCAATCAAGTAACTTTTTAATATCAGTGTTTATATTGTTCTACTCTTACCGCTAAAGATGGATTATGCATAGAACACTGAGTCACTTAGTTTCTCTCACTCATCATAATGTGTAAATTGTCAAATATTAGGCAATAACTTATGCCTAAAACAAGAACACACTTCTTTAACACGTTCATATATTTATTTATATAGAAGTCGAAGCTAAAATTGAAAAATTTTCAATTTTCCCACATACCGTTAAAACCTAAGTGTCCGATCCATTTAAAATCTGCTAAAGTAGTCCGTAATCCTAAACACAATACTTACTAATCCTGGTGCTAAAGGGGCTACAACTGCATAAACAAGGGAGCGTCCACCGCAACATATGGAATCCTTAACTATATATAAAACTACATGAGCTGGCATTGTAACGGTAGGGCTGGCAACATTGCCTGTCATAAGATGTAGAGTAGTCTGTGTGTGTAATCAGCTTGTAGCACATAGTTAACCTTTGTAATAAATATATCTTAACATAGTTAACGTGTTAATTATTATTCAGAGAGGCTTAAAGTATAATAAGAAAGACTAAAGGTTACGGCACAGACATAAATTATTGAGCACTTCCTGTAGGGCTACAATGATTAAATTTGGCATGATTGTAGCTTTCCGGAACTAACCGACAGAAAAATTACCAAAAGTGAATATTTTTAATTTTTAGGGGGTCTAAAGAGGGGATAAAGGATTTCCCCATGTTATTTAATTTTATTTTTTTACCTATAATCTCATGTGTTAGGTACTTAGAATCGGAATAAAAAGTTGAAGTTCGGTATGTTTGTACGTTTTCGTTAGCGTTACGTGAGTAAACCATCAGAAATAAAACTTTCCAACCATAGAGTGGTTTTATGGGGAACTGAAAAATCTTTCCCATGTTATTTATATGGGACGTCTTCTACACCCCAAAATGTTTAGGCACTTCCAGCAGTATTAGAATCATGAAATTTGTTATGATTATAGCCTTCCAGAACTAACCAACAGGAAAATTGCCAAAAGTGAATATTTTTAATTTTTTAGGGGTCTAAAGAGGGATGAAGAAATCCCCATGCTATTTAAATGGACGTTTTCTTGGGATACAAAATCTTATCTTTTAGATAGTTGAAATAGAAGAAGAAACGATAGAATTATGGGTTCAAGAGGTGCGAGGCCGTAGGCCGAGCAAAGACAGTGTGTGGGAGCGAAGCCACCGAATGGGCAAATTCAGGAAATACGAAGAACAAGTTCACGAAATTCACTGTTGATGCAAAGGCTAGTCTATATTATAAAATTGAAAGTGACTACGTTTCTGACTCTTAATCTCTTGAACCGCTCGACCGATCTCGATCAAATTTTCAACGTACATGCGGTTCTGGCCTGGGAGTGTTTTTAGTTATTTACTTTGACGGTACAACTTAGGGGAGGGGGAAGAGGGGGACAAAAAATAAATAAAACTTAATAACTTTTGAACCACCCGACCGATCTTGACCAAATTTTCAATGCAGATAAGGTTCGGGACTGGGATGGTTTTTATCATTTCACTTTGACGGAGCAACGTAGGGAAGGGGATGGAGGGGGAGATATGCAAAAATCAATAAATATAAAAATAAAAGTGACTATGTTCGTGAATTAATTACTTTTGAACCATCCGATCGATCTCAATCAAATTTTCAACACATATAAAGTTCAAACCTCGGAAGTTTTTTATCATTTCATTTTGACAGTAGATCTTAGACGAGGGAGAGGGGAGAAGGGGAAATATATGAAAATAAATAAAACAACTCTTGAACCACCCAACCGATCTCGATCAAACTTTCAACATAGATAAGGTTTGGGCCTGGGATGTTTTCTTCATTTCACTTTTACAATGCAATGAAGGGGAGGGGGAGATATATATGTAAAAAAAAAAAAAAAAGTAAAAATAAAAGTGACTGTGACTTCATCACGTTTAAACCACCCGACCGTTCTTAACCAAATTTTCAACATAGATGAGATTCAGATATGAGGTGGTTTTCATCATATCACTTTAAATGTAGAACTTAGGGGAAAGGGAGGGGAGGGGAGAAATTTACAAAAAATAAAACTTAATAACTCTTGAACCATCCGACCGATCTCGATCAAACTTCCAACATAGATAAGGTTCGGGTCTGGGATGTTTTCTTCATTTTACTTTTACAGTACAACGAAAGGGAGGGAGAGGAGGAGATATATATATGTCAAAAAAGTAAAAATAAAAGTGTCTAGTCTTTGTGACTTTATCACACTTAAACCACCAGACCGATCTTAAAAAAAAAAATTAGCATACATGAGATTCGGACCTGAGGTTTTTTTTTATCATATCACATTAACGGTAGTACTTAGAAGAGGGGAAGGGGAGGGGAGGGAAGAAATCTATAAAAATAAATGAAACTTAACAACTCTTGAGCCACCAGACCTATCTTGATCAAACTTTCAACATAGATAAGGTTCGGGCCTGGGATGTTTTCATTATTTCACTTTTACGGTGGAACCTAGGGGGAGGGGGATATATATATATGTATGTATGTATGTATGTATATATATATATATATATATATATATATATATATATATATATATATATATATGTGTGTGTGTGTGTGTGTGTGTGTGTAAAAATAAGAATAAAAGTGCCCGTCTTTGTGACTTCATTACGCTTTAAGCACAGGACCGATCTTAATCAAATTTTCAATATGGATGAAATTCGGACCTGGGATGGTTTTTATTATATAACTTTGACTGTAGACCTTAGGGGAGGGGTGGAGAGAGGAGAGGAAAAATATATTAAAATAAATAAAACTTAATAACTCTTGAACCACCCAACCTATCTCGATCAAATTTTCAACATAGATGAGGTTCGGACCTGGGACGACAGAACTTAGGGGAGGAGGCAGGAGGGGGAGATATATAAAAATAAATAAAACTTAATAACTCTTGAACCACCGGACCGATCTCGATCAAATTTTTAAAACCTAGATTAAGTTCGAACATGAGATGATTTTTGTCATATCACTTTGACGATGTCACTTAAAGGAGTGGAAAAACATTTACAAATTATCGAAAATGACCGATATTAGTGTTGAATCTATAGTTTTAGAGGTCGCGGAGATGAACAGTGACACTTCTGATGCCATTTAAATCCAAATTGAGCCCCGCAAAAATTGTGGGAGGAGAGGGATATGTATATATATATATATATATATATATATATATATATATATATATAAAATCAAAATTATCAATATCACTGTCGAATTCATACTTTTCGTGGTCTCTGAGATGAACAATGGACACTTCCGATGCCGTGACCCGCAACATAGGAAGGAGAGGGGATATATAAAAATCATCAAAAATGATCGATATCAAGGAGCGCTTTAGTAATAGTAAAAAGTGACTAACGAAATATATTACTATTTTTCCTTAATTTAACCCTGCGAAGCGGGTAATTGATGCTAGTATATTTAAATAAATAATTTCATTTAATTCGAGAGATTTACTTAGCTGTTATAAATAAAAACTAGTTACGAAATTATACAAATAATTATTTCAAGATGGAGAAAATTGATTAGTCTGCAAAAAAAAAATGGTAAATTAAATCTAAATGAATTCGAATTGATTGTATTCCTACTTCTGCCATGGTATTAAATCACATGATCATAAAATTTCCTAACATTTTCAAGAGCGAATTTGGGTACGAATTAGGCCGACGTTTCATGCATGCGATAGAAACGTACTTTGCTTGCGATTTGGTAGCGTCTAAAGCCGACTATAGACATTTTTGGATGTTATATAGAACAAAATTTTCCAATCTGTACTTACATTTGTACAGTTTAAAAAAAATCATGACCCAAAAGCTAAATTTCTTGATTTTCATGACCGTTTTCTAATTTCGTGACTTTTTCGTGATATTCGTGACTTTCGTGACCGATAGACACCCTGCATAGGAAGAAAATAAAAATTTTAAATGATATAAAACTAAATAGTAAAAACAATTGTGGGAAAACGAATAACCATGAGGTTAGCCACAAACTACTTTTTTTTTTGTTTTTTTTTTTTTTTAACTCAGATTTCATTTGGGTCTAGAATTTTAGCTGAAGTCCGATTTTCATGCAGTTTGTGACAAATGATCAAGGAAGGATGGGGTATTTATGGAACTATGTTTACTTGTTTAAATTCATCCGGGGTAATATCGGCCACGCCTCAACGAAAACAGCAAATATCGGCCAGTGTACTTTACAATATTGGAATGAGGTGCGATGCTGTGTGAAGATTTGAGTTTTCTTCGTTAGATAGCAACCTCAACAAGGTCAATAAGAAATAGAAAACTGGGCCGTTGTATTGGGAATTGTGCTGTACAGTTCAGTGCTACTGTGTGAGTACGATCAGGGCGCAGTGAGAATAGTGTACTCTTTGGAGCAACATGGCTTTATCGTTTAAAGTTTTTGGAGAACGGAATCGGATGTTGCTATGCAAAGGACATTTAGAAACAAATTTGCCTCACGTTCTGTACCAGACAAGAACATAATATGATCGGTAGTGAATAAATTGGAAGAAACAGGATTGCTTTTGAGTAAGACAGGGAAGCATCGAATCTCGCAAACTGGTGTTGTGGAAGATGTCAGTTATTGACTCCTTAGGTCGCCCACGAAATCTCTCCATCTTTTGTCGCAAGAAACCAGCTATAGCTATTCAATATGTGATTTATGGATGTTACCACTAACACTTAATTTGTATCCTGCAATTTCCCTTCAAAAATCCAAAACCTCATTCCAACTGTAAGGCACATTGGCGAAAATTTGCTGTTTTCTTGAGGCGTGGCCGATATTAATCCGGATGAATTTAAACCTGGAAAAATAGTCTTATGAATCTCCCATCCTTTCTTGATCATTTGCCACAAATTGCACGAAAATTGAACTTCAGTTAGAAATTCTAGACAAAACTGAATAGTTTAAAAAAAAATCACCCTATATTTGTGTAAAATAGTACAAAAGGTAATTAACACTACTAATTAATGATTCACTCATCTGACATCCATCCTATTTGTATATTCCTTTGTCTTTACGGGCTTCTTACGTTAAGTAGATGAGACGATGTGTAAACATTCACTGCCTCTTGCATATACTAATTGAAATTTTCGAATCTACCTAGTTTTTATAAGTTTACAAGGAAAAAGAAGTTTTAGGCGTTAATAACCTATGAATAAAAGGAGTAAGCCGAAACTAGCTACTTGAGGGTGAGGTGCGTTTCTGCCAAGAAACACGTAATTTCAGTAAGATACTGGCAACATTATCGGAAGGCAAGTATACGCATAATAGCGCGAGATAAGGACTTGGGAATTGATAGTTCGAACTGTTAAGGTATGCAGTGCCAAAGGCAATTTGTAAAGCGAGTACTTGCTATGCGTGGCTGAATTTGCCAGTGTTAAGTGAGGTGATGTTTTAGGCATGTTTACGAATACTTAAACAATGTTATTGAAGTGATCCATGATAAAATGCATATCACAGTCATGAAGAGTTGCATCATGCATGTGGCAATATTGCGCTACGATATCGAATGGTTGCAGGACAGACCAAGTTGTTACATTCAGGCCGCGAGCCAACCTGACCATTGCGGTCATCCATCCGTTAGAGAGAAGTAGGTTGAGTTAACAGGTCTCCTATCCGCTAAGTTGGTTTAGCAATCGAACTTTCTGGCACATTTTGAAGGAGAAACTGTTTTGGTTCTTGTCCCGTGACAGGCACAGTGACCGAATTAACTAGATAGCATTAGAAGGTCGTTGATATCCATCATACTTGCTAACGTGAGCATGTGCTATTCTGGCCTGTTTCCATGATTGAAAGAACCCTTCCAAGTACCAACTTTCCCAGGGGCGGATTAAGGCTTTCGGGGCCCTGGAGCCGACTATATCAAGAGGGGATGTTACAAATAATTCCAGCGCATAAATTTTCTTTGCTGCCTTCCACAACCCCATAGGCTTATCGAAACACCGAGAACTATGCTGTAATATTTTAATATGCTCCAAGTTTACAATAATTAGTTTAATTACATTCATTATTAACATTCATTAATGCTCATATACTGCAGTGTAACACATAAATGCCAAAACACTAATAGAGTAAAGGAGATTTGGAAAACCTTCTAGATTTGTCTAAGTAATAACAGAGATTTTTCAAAGAAATTGTCAAGCTAATAATTTGGCTTGTAATAGAGGCCCAAAACATCTCACTCTCTCACAAAATACGTATCGTGAAGACGCCAGTGGAAGAAGACTTAACTCTAGCGATACAGCGAGCGGAAAAATATTAGCATGGGTCTGAAAAGTCTATAATATAACTTGATTGCTATATTTTAGTATTAAAGAAAGGGATTTTTGGGGGCCCTGGATCCTGGTCTCCATTGGCTCCGCCCTTCTCGAGGTCAACAAAAACCTCACCAATGACATACAATGAATAACACGAATTTGGGAAACAATGCATGACAACGCAGGAGATTACATCGGAAGCGTATAGCGTGACGTCGATATACGTTTAATGGCATGTTTCAACTATGTTGCCAGCAATTTATCTGCTCGCGTATTGCACAAGAAAATACACATATTTCTGAAGATTTCGTTGCAGAATATAAACTTAAATTATGTAACATATGATTCCTACAGTCATTACTTAAGTTAATTATAAACGGTTAACTGTTGTTAATTAGACACAGTTCAAAAGAAACCAAACGATACTAAATATTATTGCCTCTAATACATAAGGCTACTACTAATCTCAATCTCAGGGCAAAATTTATTTGACTGGAACGTGTCTCACATTTCAATTCAAGTCAAATCAATACTTGCCGTGTTGAATGTGTTGCTCCTGTAGAGTAAAGCAACTTACATTTCGATATGTGAATGACAAGTGTATTGTTTAGTGTCCCGAAATGTCCAAAAGATGTCCCTGACTCTCTAAGAAATGAAGGAAGTACTGTATTAAGTTCCGTATAGTATGGTAATAGAAAGCTTAACTTCTGATGTTTGAAATTGTGTTTATCAGATTGGAGCTCAACAGCGGATTTAAAGGTGGCTTCTAGATCACGTGTTAGTTCCTCACGGTTCGTCACTTGTGTTCTGGAAGAGATAGGAGTTTACATATCCCTATTCCTATTTTACAATATGAATTTGAATACACGCTATTCAAAATGTAACATTCTTTGTTACGGTTAAGTAGTTTAATAAAGTTTGAATAATGATTTATGATATTAATTTCGGTTAAATAATTTAATCAAGTTTGAATAATGTTTTGTGATATTAAAGATACGGTTTTAATGTATATAATTTTCATACTCGCATGGTCATTTAAACTATCAATCAGTTTTTCATCTCTAAAATTTAATTTTTACCCCCTCCCCCCCCCCAAAAAAAAGTGGAAATGTAATGTATGTAAACATTAGTATAATTATTAAAATAGTATTATTATTATTAATACCATTTTTGTAATGAACAGATCCTCGATATATAAGTGAATGTTCAAAATTGTTCAGTTTAAATATTTTGCTATTCTTAGAATTACTGAGATTATTAATTGCCGAATTGTTTTAAATTAATTTAAATCAGCCTCTCAAGCAATATTTTACATTAAACTTCATAACTGTCAGATTTGAAGAAATTCAGCTGCTATTTCAATCTTTCAAGTACTTACTTCATTGTGAAATATTATTGATTTCTTCTATTTTTGTATTTTGCAATATACGGACATACTTTTTTTTTCAATATTGTGTTCGTTCCTGTTAAGAACTTATTTGTACCTTCTTAAGCGTTTTTCCACTTTTGCTTTTAGGGCGGTGTTAGAAGGAAGCAACCGATGAGGCTAATAACTTGAGAGCTTGCCTTCCATTTGCTACATATGCGCTTCTGTTTCACATTTCGAGAATCTAATGGTAGTACAAGTGTTCATTCTATTTACTTTCCCCATACTAATCCCCTTTCTTATTACTAAATACCATCATTTAGACCAAAATCACGAATATGGTATTTTATGGTATTCAGTTATATATCCCTTCTTTTCGATAGTTTAGACACTTCTGGTGGAGCTCTAAACTTCACAGAACTGTTCTCCAAAGGTAGCGGGACGACATCTTGAAGAGAACAAACTTAAGCGTAACGTTTGTAAATAGTTCAAATATAAATTTTCTTCAACACTGACAAAAAAAAAAAAAAAAAAAAAAAAAGTTATTTCGGTTATTAGTGAACTGAACTGTCCTCGTTCTTCAGTCCGTAAGCAGTAAGATTGGAGAGGATTTATATAAAAACAATTTTTTTAAAAATCTTTAGTACAATCAACTAGTAGGCTTCTTAATACAGAATTTATGAGTTATTTAACACAAAATGGAGGACTACTATAACTACTCAAATGAAAAAAAAAAAAAAAAAAACCTATGTGTATTTTCATGACTCCTGTCTTGTCTGTGTATAATGCCCAAAGCTAGGAGTCTACAGTAGCTCTTACCTAACATAGGTAGTGCTACTAAGAACCTAAAAAAGTGACCTGTTTTAGCTTTTACCTAACAGCTAGTGCGGTTAATAAGCTAACAGAAAGACTTACTTTAGTTCTTAATTAATACAGCTACTGCAGTTAATAAGTTAACACAATGACTGTTTTAGCTCTTATCTAACATAGCTATTAAGCTAACAGGGTGACGTACTTTGCCATTTATCTAACATAGGTAGTGTGGCTAATAAACTAACAAAGTGAACTGTTTTTATCCGTATGGCTAGCAAGGGTATTTGATTAAAAAAAAAAAAAAAAAAAGTATGATTTCAAAATTAACAAGTTGAGAATGCTCCAAGAACATTGCCAGAACGAACTTAAAAAGAATGGAGATATGGAGCGGGAAGGATAACTGTCATTGTTCCTAGATGTAAAAGTAAATCGTTTTATCCGCACCTTCTCTTTCTCGCAAAAACTAGCAAAATGTCATCTCACTATGACTTACAGTTCTCGAGATATGGCAATATAAATATCTAGAAATTCCAACTGTATTGGCCAATATCTGGGGAACGGTGGCCAGTTGGCCAGTAGACAGTTAATCAGTGGCCACCGGTTACTATTTGGTACCAAAATGTTCACCATCCTCTCAGGTATTGATCAACACCAATATGATCTCTGTGTGACTTACGGTTCCCGAGATGGCTCCTTAAATCTCCCGAAATCGGAACTATCTTTTGGCCAATATCACGGGAACGGTAAGTCATATAGAGATGATATTGGTGTTATTCAATCTCTAATACAATGTGAAACACTTTCGTACCAATATTAATTGATGGCCACTATCCAACTGGCCACTGGCCAAACTAGTGGCTAGTTGGACAGTGGCCACCGGTTACTATTTGGTACCAAAATATTTACCATTTTCTTAGTTATTGATCAAAACCAATATAATCTCTCTATGACTTACGGTTCTCGAGATATGGGTCCTTAAATTTCTGGAAATCGGCCATTTTTTGGCCAATATCTCGGAAATGGTAATGGTGGCTCTATCGAATGCACTGTTCAAAATTGAAAAAATCGCAAATAACAGACAGGCAGACACAATTGAGTAACGTACTTTTTAAGTTCGTTGAACATGGAACATGGATTGTATATCATACTTGCGCAACTGAAAATTTATCAGGAAAGGAAACAAAAATATTACCACACATTTCAGAAAATAAGAACTAAGAAATGTGAAGTGGATACACGAACACTTTTTTTTAATGGCATGTTGTAAAATTAGCATACAATAGTATTACACAGTGAAATGGCAACTATGTAAGTACTGCAGAAATCCTATAGAAATTCAGATACTTGACACACACAGGCCTGTAAAATAACAGCTCACAAGTAGATGCAACGAACTCTGAAGTCAAGGAAAACGAAACAAGAATATTACACTAAAAGTGCGAGGAAGAAAGTTTTACACTCACTCGAACCATAGTAAAAATAACATGTCAAATATTTACAATTTACACATCTGAATTTCTAGATTTATGGCAGCTGAAAGCATATGTATATTAAAATTACAGTCTTCTCGTTATAACTTTTGTGAACACAACCATTGGTTTCTAACTTGCTCGAAAATTTACTCGTGCTTTGTAGATCATTTCACTTGTCTATATATATATTAACAGAAATATAGCATTGTTCATCAAATATAATAGCCACGAAAAGTGCACATCTATATTTCCAACTATACGATAGAAACATTATATTGATTTTAGGCAAAGAAAACTGTACTCGAATACGCTTATTCATTTTAAAGTTATTGCCCAGATGAACAGGGAAAGATGCATTTTTACCTTACATATTATAACTCATTTTTAAGAATTAGATTATTTACCAAATCACACAATATTTGTATTTGAATGTAATCAGTTCATACTTGTTACTGAGATTTAAATGCTTTATTAAATTTCAAAAACGTTTCCAGACGTTCCTAGAATTTCAATCCAAACCATAACGCTTACACAGGACCGAAATGACTTTAGAACTGGAAAAATTGTTGACTACGATATGAGTAACAAATAGACATACTAATCTGAATCTAACATTGCAAGGAGGGAAGTTCAGGAAGTACCTGGCCAGACAGTATGTCAAAGGCGTTGTCTGTATCTCTATGCTTTTCTGAACTTAATTATGTTATGTGCTCAATCATGTCACGAGGGGGATCAGACAAGAATATTTCATGCCAACTGTACAAACATATCAACAGTGCACCTGAGAAACTAGAAATTTTAAGATAATTTCTAGAATATTGATTATTTACAAGCCAAATACAGAGCGCACCAGATGGATTGATTAAATAACGAGAGAGAGAAAATATGTTTATATTCACAGAATTCATCACACTAAAGCTTCGGTAAAATGTTCACTTTAAACTAAACTTTCTTACCAACGAAACATTAATTATTTTTCACATTTCAGAAACACATTCGTCATAGCAAACCATTCCTAAATGTTATTCAACATTGTTCACATCTTTCTAATCGCCGAATATAAATGATGTGCGAAGTGATTAAAAATTACAATAATACATAAATTATAACCAAAATTCACGTCACGTAACGAAGCAGCAGCAACTTTGGCATTAAATCCATTATTTTAAACATTTAATTTAATCATATTTCAACAAAATACAACCAAACGTTTAATTAAAGCAGATAGTTCACACAGTAACTTGACAACCTGAGCTTTACCGAATTATTTCACCTAAAATAGATTCGGCACAGTATGTTCTCTTAGAATTTTACTTGTTATGCGTTTTGAGTCCAAAAAATTACACCCTCAAATCCTCTGTAAACAACACTAACAACAATACAGAACTCAGCACTCCCTGATCACACTTCTTTCAGTTCTAAAATCATAAACAAAGCTATCAATATTAAGTTCACGTATTCTTAATCTAAGACTATCGACTTCAGTCAAAGGTGCATCCATCTTGCTGAGAGCTTTGACGGTCCGAGATAAACAAAATGGAACACCTTGCAATGAATTTCCTGTCGTAGTTTGATCTTCCTGAGCTCTAACATCTCCTGAAGCGGCAGAATGTAACACTCCTGAATTATTGGGTGGTGACGGTAAGTAGGGAAGATCTCTTACCATTTCCCTCGCTGGTTGGCCTTGCGTCTTCTCTATAACGACAAAGTCATTATCTTCATTCTCTTTCACGTCGACGAGTGATTTAAAACCTTCTTGTACAGGACTTCTCTTTTTTCCTAGCAGCCAATTTAAACTCTCCATTTTAGCTGGAAAGTAAAATACCTTATTACTTCAATGACTCAAAAACCAATTAAGTAATAATAATACGAAAAACAACTTAGAATACATTCTCTGGCAAACGCACGCATTCTCACCTACAAACCCCACATAAAATTTACACTATATAGAAAATTTTATAAAACAGTTAAATGGAAAAAGGATATCCTTACAGAGGAACTCATAAAATCCATCAGGTCAAAAATTATCCAATATTACTTGACAGAAAATAAACAAATATAACATGAAATTGGTAACATCAAAATACCACGAGCACGAGGAACAAATTGAAATGAAATAAAATGAAATTTTGAGTTTTACGTCCCACGGTTATGCCGGTTAGGCTAAAGGAGACGGTGATAATGAGAAATGAGTGAAATGGTGGAATGAAGAAAGTGGAAGGAAACGGGAGAACCTCGAGAAAACCCACGAGCACGGTGTTTGTCCACCATAAAGTCCACACGGCGCGAGCTGGGATCGAACCAGGGACCCCGAGCACCGGAGCTGAACGCTCTACCACTGAGCCACCGCGCCCCCAAGAGGAACGAATTGAGTGCTTATCTTTGGTACAAAGAATCCTTGGTCTGATATCGGGTCATGTAAGTTCGTCGCCGACAATATTTTGTTTCTTGGGATTCTTCTGTTTCTCCCCCTTTTTCATTTCATCCTTTTTACATAATAATTCGCCTACGTTTGCCAACAGTCCCCTTTAGACTAAAAAAAAAAAAAAAAAAAGGCATAATCATAAATTAACACTAGCACCCAAATGTTGATAGCAAATTGATGATATATTTCAATGATCTCTTTCCTTCTGCTTCTTCCTTCAAGCATATATATATCATGCTCCTTGAGGAACTACACATTCTGATCAGTTTCCTCCACTATACAAGCAATATAAGAATTCTTGAATCACCGATATAAAAATTTCTTATCGAGAACTTCCTCCTAACTTTTTCCAAAAACAAGGCAACAACCCATCATAGTCTCAATGAACAGCTGGACTATGCGTTTAGAATTTGATGACGTGACCGGTATTTTGGGCTTGATAAACTTCGGAAAAATTGTTTTTTTTTTTTTTCTTTCTTTCTTTTTTGCACACTCTACGGAACTACATGTCAAAATTGATGAGCTCAACGTTAAAACGTAATTTTCAAAATTTTTGTAAAGTTGCTTCTGTATGCAACCAAAGAGTGTTTGAAATATAGCGCCAATTTGCCATCAATAGTTGGGGGGCTTCAGTTTTAGTATAATTTAAATTTTTAATTAATAATATGCATCCTCATACGTCATTACGTAACACTAAATCCTTTTGTCATTACAACTCAAAAAGAGTTATGAACTGTCAGAGAGCTTTATAGCGGAGTGATGTATATTCAGTACATTAGCTCTTATTGCTGCTACTTCTGATTATTTCCTAGCTCACGCACATTCTCAATTACCTCACGATGCTTGGTCAACACCAAACACTTCCCCATCAGCAATCAATACAATACCACACCATAAAACCACTATGACAGCCATCAAATTATCAGACTCAATTTCAGTTTGAAGGTCCTCATACTTTTTCCTTACAGTTTATAAGTCCTCCATTTTATTTTATGTATATTTTTAAAATATACTAAAATTCAGACAATAATTTTACAATTTTTCTGAAGTAAAATAATCAGTTTCCGACATAATGTTTATTGTTCATCAGTTCGCTGCAAAACATATATACAACACAACTAAAAATGTATTTCTTGACATCGCAGGCAATGTGAGTTTGGGGTGATCATCATCATGTATGTGGATTTTCTCCTAGTTCTCATGTTTTCTTCCATATTTTTATTCCAACAACTCTTTCATAATCATTTATTTTCATTAATCATCCTTTTCTTTAGCTTATAAACCACAACCGTGAGATGTAAAGCTGAAAGATTTCATTTCACCTGTATTTCTTGGCAATGCGGAGCATCCCGACAACACTTACGCTTACTACTGAATTAGACATTAGAACTATCAAGTTTCAGAAAATTATGCAGGCAAATCGTAACGATTTTCTTTGAAAATTGAAATGGTTTGATATAAGATAATAGGTAGATTTTTTTAAAAACTCTTTAACGCCCCAAGTTTAAGCTCTGAGGCTAAGGGAGACTGTGTCAATGTTAATGAACGAAATGATGGAATGAAGGAAGTGGAAGAGCCACGAGACAATCCACGCACACAGTAATTTTCCACCACAAAGCTGATAATAATAATAATAATAATAATAATAATAATAATAATAATAATAATAATAATAATAATAATAAGAAGAAGAAGAAGAAGAAGAAGAAGAAGAAGAAGAAAAAGAAGAAATGATAATGCTCGTCAGTTATTTGATACTGGTTTGTTTTTAACGTTAGCCTAATCTCAGAATTTTCCTGAGCTTATCTACCAGATGAAAGTCGGAAGGAAGATTAAAAGGTTTTCTTTAGGTGTATCAGAATCACGCTAATGTGTCTTATATGATTGTAATGTTACTACGTACGTCTATCCATTGCTACATACAGTAACTCTTGAACGAAAGGGAATTATCTTCATAGAAATGGTGAATTTAACGGTGGCTATCCAATTCTATACTTAGTATACTAGCAGCTTCAAATACCGTCATAGATACTTCATCCAGAAATGTAACCTTCGAGTGATCTTCTTCACTGTCTTTAACAAAGCTTATTGTTTAGTGATTTGAACTTCTAGATACATTCTGTGAAGTCATTTTACACGGGAATAATTAGAAACCAATAAAAATAAAAAAAAAAAAACAATCCGTAAGGATGTAGATGGGAGACGGTCATGGTCTAAATTTAGAGTACCATTCTGTCATTTATCTGGTGGAACTGAGGAGAAATCTCAGTCAAAGTGAGACGACCGGCAACCAGTAGAGAATCCAAGATCTCGTAATTGGCAAATTATGGATGGTAACAACTAGACTGCGCTCTCCAAGTAAGGATATGGCCAAGAAACATAACAATTACACGAATCAAAATAGTGATGAACAGTTTCTTCGTTAGAGTTGTCAAAACAAACATCTTCTCAGGTATCATATAATTTACTATTATACTTTAAAATAAAATAATGATGTTAATTACTTACTGATATTACTACGATTTTTTTTAAATTAGTCATATTTGAGCTACAGATGGGTTTATGGTACTTGTATTGAGCTGATTCAAAAGTATTTTCTTTTGCTTCTGATTTCAATTTATGTATAATATTTATTACATTAATGATGTGATTTAGTTCAAAGAAAGATTTCAGTAAGTTCGAAAAAATCAGTGTATTTTTCTCTTTAAATCCAAAACATGTTCCTTAACTCTTACTATAATACTGAACTTTGTCATGCGTATTTATTTTTTCCGACATTCACATACATTTGTTGATATTTCAACCCATGCTAGAGGTTCTTCAATGTTGTGAGATCATTTTGTGAAAACAAGGAATTTCTACCCCGTTTTTAGAGTTACATATTAGATTTTGACATGCCAGTATCTGATTTTAATATTTTTGTTTTCTTTAGGCACTACTTAATTAAAAGTCAACTTTTCTTATCTTTTTTCCCCTTCTTTCTTTCTTACATTCAAAATCTCAGCTATAATGTCATTTTTCAAAGATGCTAACAGAATGCTCCAGTAAAGGAATTTTTTCAAGATGCTGGCCTTGTCGTATGAAGCTTTTTAACTATCTTATATACATTATATATATTTATAAATAATATATGCAACCATACCATGTCAAATTAACACAAGGTTTCAGATCGAACCTTATAGATTTCCGCACCGTTATCACCAGTGTGCGGAACAAGCGGAAAGCTCGTTTTGAAATTACAGGTCTTCGAATTTTTCAAAATTTGCCAAAAATTGCATGAGTGACATCTGATCGATTGGTATTTGCGGATGACCTGAAGGATCTAGACACTGGGTAAGATAATTTTAAACCTCTGTTACAAGTTTTCACTTTCAAATGTGGAGTTGAAAATTGCGTTGTTCTTCACTTAAATAAATAAATAAAAATAAAAATCACATGAAAGAAATAGGTATATTTTAAAATCAAATTAACAACATACCAGTTTCAAAATGAGAACAATAACCTGGTTTCTGTCCATATTTGGAAGTTCAAGTCTTCTGTGAATAATGCTTACAACTTAGTTTGGAGTGAACTTAACAGGCTATTTCGGTTGTGATTACATCTTTGGCAGGCAAGATATACAGTCAACCTGTTGGTCACAGAGTTCTCATTTTATACTACATCCACTGTACGAATCCCGAGGACATTTGGCTTCACAGGATATGCAAAAGATGGAAATAGTACAGCCAGATAGAAAAACGTCGCTTCCACTCCATTTTTCTCCAAAATATATGCCACTTATCACCTATTGTAGATTGCAATTATTTATCCACTTATGTCTGCTACTGTCAGCTTATTGTCTGATTTGGTGAGTGTGTTCCAGTGAACTCTGGCAATACGAAAATACTTTGACAGAAAGCTTGGGAGTAACTTAAGATGCTGGAATGAACACGTGAAATTTCTGTCTTAGGGATTGTTGGTGGTTTTTGAACTGATCTTGTAGGAATGCTGCTGACACGGTGAACTTTTTTTGACTG
The DNA here is from genome assembly GCF_964235325.1 of Thermobia domestica. Classification (NCBI taxonomy): domain Eukaryota; kingdom Metazoa; phylum Arthropoda; class Insecta; order Zygentoma; family Lepismatidae; genus Thermobia; species Thermobia domestica. The sequence continues at coordinate 142,712,407 of NC_137465.1, read as the reverse complement.
AAAAATGTAAAATACACTCCAACAACGTTTGCCCCTTGCCAGTCAGAAAGCTGCCAGGGTGTAAAAATTATATTACCATATGGATGATGCAGACTTGCTTGGGCTTCCAACCAGTTGACTGTGGCACCAACTACATCACAAGGGAGCTATTGCAGTAAAATGCCATTCAGTCTCTATGAAAAAAAAAAAAAAAAAAATACCGTAAACATAAGTTTTAAAAGCTCTACTGAGCATTAGATTCATCAGAAAAGTGTATATCTTTTTCAGTCTAAACTGGTCTCTCAACAACACAACAATACAGTAAATTTCTGTTGGAAGCAGTACAAGCCGTAGCATTGTTTGAGACACTCCGAAACTACAATGTAACTGACATGCTCCATTTCTGTTTCCCTTTTACAGTACACTACAAATGGATGAACAGTCATTTGTTCACTAGTCCAGTGATAGCTTTGCGCCTTATCCTGTGCCACTAATGTGTAATTTTCTGAAAAATTACAATAAAAAACAAGCTCTGATTCTCCTAAGTTTCCGGGGTCGTGGTGACTCAGTGGTAGGGAGTTCACCTCTGGTGCATCGCGCCAAGTGAGCTTGTGGTGGACAAACACCGTATGCGCGGGTTCTCCCGTTTCCTCCCACTTTCTTCATTCCACCATTTCATTCATTTCTCATCATCACCATCTCCTTTAGCCTAGCCGGCATAACCGTGAGATGTTAAAGATTTCATTTAATTTTTTTTCTCCTAAGTTTCCTTTAATGATCTTCACACACGCACTTCGTTGTTTTGCAATGAAGTTACAATGCACCAGCACACACACAGTTTATCACAAAAGAAGTCAATGAACTCAGGTAATGTTTCTAAATCAAATCTATCCAGAGAAATCCACTGCTGAAAGTTTCACTTTCTACTACGTTTTTACCAAACCCTTGCTCAGGTATCGTCCTGATTTATTGATTCCCTGGATATAGAATATAGTTTCTCATATGACAGCCTATTGATCTTGAATTGTAATAACCTTTAAAAAGCAGTGTTTATGGCTTTAGTTTGTAATTTCTTATAGAAACGAATCTTGCATTTTCAGTCGTAAGTTTCATGTTTTTGTAAATGCTACATATGTATACAACGTGTGCCATTCCGACAAGCCATGATACAATTTTCAGCCCTCAATTCTGCAAATTTGGAAAAATCAACAACCATATTAGTATAGTTTTCTTTAAACAGTCTGTATGCTTTCATTCAATTGCACACGTGTCTTGGAAACTTTAATTTTCTGTCCACTACAATCCTTCAAAGATTTACAATCCTTTATTCCAGATATGGCTCTGTCAGATTTCAGAAAATAGCCTAATAGCTTCAGCAGTTTTTTGTGGTAAACACTTCCCAGGTTTCGGCTCTGGACTACCAAGATATCTTTGGTTTGTAGTAACTTTCTAGGTTGACGAACCATATAGTTTGAGGCATTGAACTCGTGCATTACATTCTGTAAATTCCGGGATTCAGGAAAGCATATTAAAATCATGTTTTGGTTTGTTGCTACCTGGATTTCTGAGCTTGGTCCTAAGATTATGCAAAATAGAACTGTTTAGTGTCTCACTGACACTTTCAGAGGATTCTAGCTGACTGTACTCTTTTACTTTTCTCTGTAGAATATCCCTTATATACTAACTTTTCCTTTTTACAGGAGACCTGCTCCAAATCCAGAGGACAAATTATGAAGGTTCTGCAAAGCCTGTACTGGAGAAGTAAAGTTTCCTTATCAGATTCAGATTTGTTGCATCCACAGCCATTGAGCACTGATCCACCTTCTCTGTTCTCTATCCCAAACACTTTTCTAGTGCTATTACATATTTTGGCCATCTTCGCCATTTCCAGCACAAATACACGCATCCAATGTGAAATATTTCGCAATCCCTTTGTTTGGCAGGCATGATTCACTTTAATAGACTGAAACAATGAGGTGTCTTATACTTTGCACTTTCCTCCTTTTCTGTTCTTTCGTATTTTCACACAAACACTTAGTTTTTCACTTTCCAAATTCCAAAGATGAACATGGCACAAGTTTTTCAAAGCCTTATACTAATCACAATAAAGGGAAAAATGAAATTAAGTTTTTTTATCCAGCTGGTCCATCTCCATTTTTTGCATGTCTTGGGAAGCCAAATGTTCTGTGGATTCATGCAGTGGATGTACTATGTAAAGTGAATTCTGTAACCTAAACAGGCCGATTATATACGTACAAGATTACAAAGATGTAGTCATAACCGAATTCCTTTTTGACATTAGTATGTTATTAATTTGATTTTAATCCATCTTTTTTTTCTATCATGTGATTTTTTTTTTCTTAAATCAAAAATCTAAATTAACCTAATTTTGAACTCCACGTTTGGAAGTGGAAACTTTGTAATAAAAGATCTCATGCTGATCCAAAAATAAAACTTTGGGGATACATTCATATTAGTCCGAGTAGTTTTCTTTTATATTTATTTTGAAAATTTTCAGTAAATGGCTTTTTGAAAAACTGAATTTCGAAATTTTCATTTTATCGATTTTTTTTTTTTTTTAAATTCCATAACGTCATGTAATCTGAAAGCTCTTTCCACAAGCTTTAAAATGACACCTTAACCAATCTCCTAGGTCTTTTAGATCAGTCGCAAATGTTAATCGAACAAATTATCACTTAGGCAATTTGATGTATATTTTGAGAAGTTTGGGAGACCTGTAATTTTGGGTTTAAATTCCTTTGTCAACCTGTGATTAGTTATATCAGAATCCATATGAACTAAACACACCGTCTTAGAGACTGACCCACTCGAATTTTGATGATTTTTCCGTCACATGAAGATATCAGAGCAAGATTGAAAAATACCAAATCTCAACCACCTAGGTTCATTGCCTTCTTGAAGTTCTAGAGTTCGAAAATTTCAATTACGGTCAAAAAATGCATATATTAGATTCTATAATCTGACATATCTCAGCTTCTAATACGATTACGGAACTGGAATTTACATAATTGTAAAGCTCTTGTTCCTCTCTCTCTTTGAACATACAAATCACTGGGATATACTAGTTTTTTTTTTTTTTTTTCGAAAAATTGAATTTGATTTTTAAATTCGAAATTCTCGAAAAAGGCCAATTTTGATTTTTTTTTAAATCTCATTTGTAGATATCACCTTTGGAACAATACAGGATCGGGAGACACAGGCTCCTAACGAAATTATGCGAATAAAGAAAAAATAATATAGTGTTAGTATTGTGTGTATGGTAACCGAGTCTATCTGATAATGGTTTAAATGATTTATATATGCATGCGCTAGAATTTCCTTGTACTTTAGTATTTGGCAAATAGTTCAAACTCTTAACTACAGTATATATCTGGTAGTGCTTTGGACGCCGTCTTCACGAATACGGTAAACACGACTAATTGGTGTCACTGGACTCTTTGTTCACAGAGTGGCTCGTAATAGAACCCACAACACGTCCATTTTATTATTATTATTATTATTTATATAAAAATGAACGTGATAGTCCAGCAGGGTGCGAACATTATACCCTCACCTGTTAGTAGTTACGACATGCCCAAGCCACTCTTCGTAAACTGAGTCACATATCCATTAATCTCACTTAATAGAAACGATGTGGGTATTGCGACTGCTAAGCGCAACCAACGAATTTTAACGGTTCATTTAAAAAGTACAGCTCCAATTTTTGCAAAAGTCAGACACGTTTCTTCTATTATGGCAACTCTGACATCTTGCTAGGAACCTAGGTGTCCAGGAACTACTCAGTTTGCGTTGCAGTGAAATAGTAATCCATTGCTTTCAATTGACGAAAATTTCTAGTTTCCGCTGCTCTCACGACTTTGTGAGCTGTTCTCATGTTAGAAAAACAGATATCATTTGGTTACTTGACCAATTTCAGACACACAGATGCCTGTTTTGTGCTGCAAGTTAGCAACGCCCCAAGCATTGTCTGCAGTTGGCGGATATACATATGAACTGTCAACATTATCAAAATCGTTGATTGGCAAAATACAATGAATTTAGTTATTCTAGTGCCTTATTACCTGTAAGTATGCAAATAGTAAGGAATTCTTCAAACGCTAAATAGGAATCACAGATTGCAGTAATTACGGATTTTGATTCTTAAAAACTAGTAGCGGCCAAGTTTCTTGTTCCGGTAGGCACTTGTCATCTTAGAATGCAATATGAGTAACTTTCGTTGATATTATTATAAGTTTATAGCGAGGACGACTGGAATTTTCTTTTAACATTAATTTTGAGTACTACTAATATTTCGTTGCTATCAAAGCAATGAGTGAAAGTAGCATCAAACAACCTAACGTAACATAATAGAAAAACATAAGTGAGTAATAATTTTCTTTGTATCAGGTAAAAGACGTTAATATTACTGTGGTAAGTAGGGAAAAAAGGTGATTCATTATCTATTATCATGCCAACTGAGTTATTTGTAGATTCGTGTATATTTTGTTTAACATTTGCATTAAAATAAGTAATAAGTAATCATCAACTATCTTGATATATTAAAATGTAAGTTCAACTTGTTCTTGGTGATATTATATGTATTTTTTTTTTTATTTATTTTTTCTTCTACGGTGATGTGAAGGTGTGTTAAACCAGGGTTTGCCCAAGTGAACCCAGCCCGAAAAAAACACCGGGTTTTTTCAGGTCGGACACACCTGAAAAAAAAAAAAACACCTGGGTTTTTTAGCTTTTCGTTAGTATATTATTGGTGCAATTCAGGTGATCACATTCGAAGTGATTTTTATCAGATTTTGAACTTTCCTTGGGCGAATTAGATGATTTTACGTTAAGGTATACAACATTCAACGTAAGACCTTTATAAGTTCTGAATGTACTGAATGAATGAAAAAAAAGCCGCATCTTAGATTGACATAATTATAGAACAAATTAATGTGTGGATTGTGCTTATAGCTTATTTGAAGTAAAATATGCTATTTTATATTTAGTAAATACTTTCCGTGGATAGTGTGCTCGCCCACTCGGCGACGCCGAAGGACATTATTCCTCATACGTCTGATGGGTTTTAGGGCCATACGTGCTGGTACTACTAGTAAATATGCAGTGTATTAATAGAACTATTAGTATTATTTTTTATTACCTTTGATAGTAACACAAGTATTCTTCAGTAGAGTTTGGTTTAGTTATTTGTTGCTACTTTTCAAATAAGCATTCTGTAGAATCAACAGCAGCAATAGCGTAAAAATTCTTGTCAAATTTAAGAAGCTTAATGTTCGGAGTTTCGAAGAGTACGTAACGCTTACTATTTCAAGTGCTGAATTCAAACTTCCGTACTAGTGGAAGTTTCGATGTGCAGTAAAGAAAGCTTGCATTTTTGGAAAATAATAATAATAATAATAAACCTTCGTCGCGAAAGAAGTGCCCGGGAAATTCCCACAATTAAACGCAAGAAGCATCGGAACTAAATACTTCAACAATAAAACTATTTGAAAAGAATGAAACCTTTCAGTTTTACGTACCACGGTTATGCCGGTTAGGCTAAAGGAGACGGTGATTAAGAGAAATGAATGAAATGGTGGAATGAAGAAACGGAAGAACCCAGAGAAAACCCACGAGCACGGTGTTTGTCCACCAAAACGTCCACACGGTGCGAGCTGGGATCGAACCAGGGACCCCAAGCACCGGAGGTGAACGCTCTACCACTGAGCCACCGCGCTCTTAATAAAACTATTTTACGCTCTAAGACATTAGTATCATTTAAGACACATTGAGACATTTACTTTATGAAATATGAATTATACAGGGTGTTTCAAAAAACACCGACAACGTTTGGGAGATGATTTCTGACACCCAGATAAGACAAAAAGTATAGACCAACCTGGGTGCACAAATGTTTCCTTTCGGAGTTATAGGCTGCTGAAAATATGAAAAGATGAACTTTAAAGGTCTATAGCGCCAAAACTATGGGACTTACCATAGTCGGGTCCAAACTTGACTTAGGAGCTAAGATGTGCACTATCCAAAAATACACGTTTTAGAATCCTGCGGTACACACGCAACAATTTTTATACAGGGAGTTTTGCCACGGGCATATAATTTGAAGTACTCACCAACTACCTCTATAAAAATTGTTGCGGAAGTACCACAGGATTTAGAAACATGTATTTTCGGATAGCGCACATATTAGTTTCTAAGTGAAGTCTTGACCCGACTTCGGTAGATTCCATAGTTGTGAAGCTATGAACCTTTAAAGTTCATTTTTTCATGTTTTCGGCAGCTTATAACTCCGAAAAGAAGCATTTATTCACCTAGGTTGACCATACTTTTTGTCTTATCTTGGTGTCAGGAACTACCTCCCAACGTTGTTGTTGTTGTTTTGAAACACCCTGCATATTTGTAAATTGTTTTAAATTAATTTTATGTGAGAACGGTCTTGCAATAAGTGCTCGGGAAATTCCCGTAATCAAACGCACAAAGTATAGGAAGTGAACTTTTACAATAAAAACCATTTAATTTACGCTTGGAGGGTTCACCTCCGGTGTTTGGGGTCCCTGGTTCGATCCCAGCTCGCGCCGTGTGGGCTTTGTGGTGGACAAACACCGGGATTGTGGATTTTCTTGGGGTTCTCCCGTTTCCTGCCACTTTCTTCATTCCACTATTTCACTCATCTCTCATTATCACCGTCTCCTTTAGCCTAACCGGCATAATCGTGGGACGTAAAACAGATTTCATTTCATTTTTTACGCTAGAAAATATTTAATTTTATTTAAGACAATTTGAAACATTTATTTTATAAAATATGAGTTATTGATTGACTTGTTCTAAATTAAATTAATATATTTGGTGTTCATATTTGGCGAATATCATTGAGAGTATTGGGATGATTCGATCTACATTTGTCTTTTAAGATGATTCGAGTCTTTTAAGTTTAAATTTTCAGGGTACAAGCACGAGACACACTAAATCTCCTGTACAGATTTTGGCGGCATACCAACGTAAAATTTCAAAATGGCGGACATTTTTTTTCAAAATAGCGGGTATCCACGCCGCAGCTTTCGATTTTTTACGTTAAAATTTTCAGAGTAGAAGCACAAGACACTCTAAATTAGCTGTATATAGTTTGGCGGCGATCCAACGTAAAATTTCGAAATGACGGTCATTTTTCAAAAGAGCAGTGGATAGAAAATTGTTGCAAGTTGTGACAATGATAATCTTGAAGTATAAATCACATTTTAACACTTTTACCCCAAAGGCATTGAAATATTTCAAAAAAAAAAAAATAAATAAATAAATAAATAAATAAATAAAATAAAATAAACCCCGAAAAAACCCATATGGGCCCAGGTGGTTTGGAATTTTTCAAAAAAGCCCGGTTTTTTTCAAACCCTGTGTTAACCCGAGTCAATATGATACCTCCCAAGATGACAGGTATCATGTGACGGAAAAATTTGGAACACTCTATATATATAAATAAATTAGATATTGTAGATAGATATGTATTTCATGGTATAAAATTTTATTTTTTGGTCGTATTTCGTGTCATTAGGAAAATGATGTCTTGGTTAGGTTAGTTTAGCTCGTAGAATTGTAGTATATTGATTTTTGTGTCATTTTGTATATTTTCTTGTGTTTTATGATTTTTTGTGGTAAAAACTTCATATTTCAGTGTTTTTCATGTCTTCAGAACATTTTCCTATCGAATTCTGAAGTTAGAAGTCATCTATAAAAGTTTCATAATTTTCTACGTAAATTTTAATAATTTCTGGTTTCTATATTTTCGGCCATCTTAACATAAATTCTTAAAAAGTCCTTTAAATCGAGCATTACTTTCTTCTACATGCATCATCTGACGTAAATGAAGAATTATCAGGTGTCAAAAGTTAATTGGTAGGTGTTTTTCATCTTAAATCACGATTTGCTCATCCTATTGTTGTCGAGATTTATCAGCCAATCCTCGTAATCATCTTTGTGAGACAGACGCCTTGAAGAGTAGCATCCATAGTGGATGACACGGATTTATTATTGTGAATAATTTTCGGCGGAATATAAAAGATTTAGGATTATTTTAAGTGGAAAATTAGTTTTGAAAGGGAGCCAAAGTGGTGAACGTTCAAGTTGGTTATAAAAAATCTAAAAAGGAAAGCCGAGTGACGGAACGGAAAGAAACAAAATTGAAAGGTGTACTGCAACGCATTACGCAACATGGCTCAAAATGAGAAGTGATGTGTAGGATGGTTTCGTACAATAATTTTTTTGAATTGCTGAAAGCTCTTAAGAATAAGAGTGGCAAAGTTTGTGGGAAATTGGGAAGTTAAAGCTGGACATGAAACTGTGATTCATTACAAAATAAAAAAAAAATAAAATAAAAAAAATAAAAAAAAAAATCGCAGGACTCGAAGTGAAATTAATGATTTGTTTGAGAGTTACAAATATCTACTTCAGCTTTCATATCGCACAGAAGAGAACAACAGATAAGAAATGTCCAGCTTCGCGTTTAGACAGGAAGATATTTTAGAGATGTATAATGTAGTCTATTACAGATAGAGTAACGTTATTCAATTAGAGGAACCCTCAGCTGCTGGTCTCAATATCACTAGCTGGTGTATGCTTCGTTCGTTTTCTGCATGTACAATTTCAGAATCTGAGAGGCACGGTTCCTTTCCCCCAGAACCAAAAAAGAACTTTAAATACTGCCAACAGGCAACCCTCCTACCGGCAAAACCCATCCGTCAACGTATTCTACGATCTTGCCTTATATCTTCACAAATTGTCAAGCAGGACATACTGCATAGAAAGAGGTCGGACGGTCAGTGGCTATTTTTTTTTTTTTTTTTTTTTTTTTTTTTTTAATTTGGTTCACAACACACCTTCTTCTCTTTCTCGAATATCCACATAAGTCTACATTACTGAAATATAAATTTGTACGTAATCAACTTTAACAAATTATTATAAAGATGGAAGTACATAAATATGATTACTTATTACGCCTAAAAAGTCTTATTGTTACCCATCAGCATCAATTAAACTAATTATTCTGAAACTGACTGATTGGATTTTGACATCTTTATTCGCACGGAAGCTATAGGACTCGGGACTTATTGTTTAAACTGGAAAGCCAGTTATTACTCTAATCTGTGTCTGAATAAACCACCACTTGCGAAGAGTCGAAAACGGGCCACGAGCACTGAATGGCGACAATGAGGAAAATCTTTTGAGTGAAGAAAACGAGTAACTGCAAAGAAAACTGGAGAGTGTTAATACTTTTCAATAGTGAAAAGCACTACTGGCAGAAGACAGCAATGAAAGAAAAAATTCTGGGGCATACTCAATCATCTCAGAAAAGGGGTTGTATTGTGGTGTTTTCTAAAACAAGACAAGCAATATTTTCTATAGAACGAATTGAAGTGTGCACGTGAAAATCGGTGGTCAAATTATTGTAGAAAAGGTTTGTTGAATGGGCGCTACGAAATACAATAACGGTAGGCGGACAAAGAAATAGACAAATCGAAACTTGAGTAAGGAAAATTCAACTGAGGCAGAAGATTCGACAGGATCTTTGGAGGTTTAGAACGCGGAGTTAACGGTAAGTTTTTGTAGTTACTGTTCTTAAACACGACAAAGACATTTAATTATACCTAATAAATGAGCGAGTGTTCTCTGGGACGACAATTATATCAGACTGCTCTAAATCATACGATAATGTCAACGATGAGAGGTTAAACATTCCCGCATGAATCAGTGTGGAAATCCTTTGCACAGAAAACAGTGGAGATGTGTACAGGAAGAGTCTAGAATTATTGGATAGTGAAGATTGGTCGGTGCATACGCAAGAAATTGAAAGCCTTTGGCGAAACAAAAAGTACCTTCCCCCTGTAATGTGGGAAAAAAAGTGTGAATATTTTGAAGGCTATTTTGTGTGGAATACCTTTTTAAGGAAAGACCACTAACAAGAATCGTCTACGATTATCTGCTGGAGAAAGGGGAGCTGTAGAAGCCAAAATAGTACGTTCTTTGGAAAGTGAATCCAAACCATCTAACTTGTTTGGTGAATATGTGACGTTTTATTGTTTACTAATAACTAGAAAGTAAAAACATAACCTAACCTAACCTAACCTAACCTAACCTAACCGCACCCCACCCCATCACCTAATAGAACGTGACAGAAAATCAGTGAACTTGAGGTAAAACTTTTTAAATTTTCGCATCTTATATTACTCTTTTGGTTGAAAACGAGGACGACGACCAATTTCGGAATAAATGTCAAATTGCGTACACATTGATAACATGGGTGCAAACCGATATGAGTGGAAACTGTTACCCGCTATCCAATTATCCAATAATCATGGCAGAAGTACAGCAGGGAGATCCGCGCAGTAGTCCGGGGAGGTGCTCGTAGGAAGTAGTCGCGTCAGCGACGGGGTGCAAGTGCATAAGCGAGGATTGCGCAAGGAACACCTAATACTACGTAAAGTCTAATAGGTTAGAGGACCTTCAATGATTTTATTCCTGTACGGATACGTATACCCTACGTCGTTGACGCGCCTGCAACCCACGGACTCATCCCCTCGCTATTGGCTCGGTCCCCCTGCTGCGCTTCTCCCCTGACTCGGTTATATATCATTCGTACTTTTTAGTGGCCATCTAGTACAAGTTGGTTTGAGCTTTATGGACTACGCCATACATTTATTCATATTGAGCCCTTCTGAAGTAATGGAGCTCCTCATTTAGTACCTGCTCTGTTAAAAGAAATACAAAGCTTTAACGTAACCTGAAAATATAAGAAATGTGTCATGATTTCATACAATCGTCTGCTCGAGCAATCCCCATACAACTTCTAATAGCACTTGTCATGCTTTCATACTAGTAACGTTTCACTTGTAAACGTAAAATACAGTTTGTGTAACCGCCAGTGGAAATTAACACCTAATAGAATCATTTTTCATATGCACTCACTTATTTTATCTACTCTAAAGCATTTGTGATGAACTTACAGTAGTAACCCTACACTTGTAACCCTAATATACAGCGGTATTAACTTGTACAAAATGTTTCTTATAAATATGTTGCTTCATACAAAGTATTCAGTTTTACCTGTAAATATTCCAAAATGTGGTGCGCCAAAACTACACCAGCACCCAGAAATGTTTCACCGCTAGAAGTGTTATTCAGTCGTCTCTAGATGCTCATTCATTTCAATCCTAGTACAGCCCTGATCTTCGATTCGCACTTGTAAACATGAAATACCAGTTTCTTGCATTATCAATAATTCCACTTACAGTGGAATTTAATATCCTACACAATCCTCTTTCATGAGCACACTCATATTAACCGTAAAATAACCCTTTTTATGACTGACTATTCTTAATCAGTTCCTACTTCCTTCACAATAGAGCCGGACACTGTCGAAACTGTGTATGTACGCATGTAAAGAAAGACAAGTGAAGATACAACGCACCACCTTGTGCAAGGAGGTTACTACGCATTATAGTTACATTACACATACATAGGTCTATTTATGACTCATTTACCTCCTCTGTTTTTATGTTCGAAAATGTTTAACATCTGGTGCAGAATAAAAATACGGGTCCATTTTTTTTTTTAACAAAACATGGATATTAATTCGCAAAGAAAAAATATGATTTAATATTAAACTACCTTTAAAAAAAAAAAAAAAAACAGCAAAACCACAATCACAAATTCTTACATTCAACACCAACAATCTTGCCCCTGCCCGCCCTGGATTATCCTTCACATACTTCTCTCTTCTTCTTTTTCTTCTACGATTTATATTTCTTTAATTATCTATCTATTCAGCCATGTCGACAAAATCACTGAAATTGTCTTGTGTAGTCATTGATTATAAAATTAGTAACTGATTAAAAATTCGAAGTAGAACTGCAAGATTACAAATAGTTATGACATTCCCTTCTAAGAAAAAAAAAAAAAAAAATTAGGCGAGTTGCATACACTCCTAGTTAAAAAGGTAAACCAGACAATTAGCATGGAAACTAGAATAGAATAGAATATCTTTATTGTCGTTAAACATTTGTTGCAATAGACAACGTCAATAGAGTATACAAAATATATACATTGAATATATAGGTGCATAACTAGTCACTTTTTATTTTATAATTATTTCTCAAATTCTAAAACGCTATACACAGCTGTTTCAATGAGCAAAGATTTACAGTGTTTCTCAAAGTTTCTATTATAAAAACTACGCAACTACTGTAAAACTACGCAACGGAATACTAATGCTAACGGGATTTACGAGTAAATAAATAAATACATGTTTTAATATAAATATATGGAGAAAAAAGGAAAAACGTCGATGGTGTTTTTCAACCACCTGTTACGACTTGAGATGTTTTAAACAATACAAATGTCACCAAAGACTTGTTTCTGTTCAGAATGAAATTTAGCCAATTCAATTTATGTTGCTTCAATTCATTAATTGATGTCAGAACTTAAAATTTATGTAAGATATTTAATGATAATTACAGTAATGAATGAACTACTTTATATTAAATCATCAAGCAACTAGGCCCCTTCTACAATAACAAAACTTCCATCTGTTGCTAGGGAGGGGAAAATGTTTCCCCTCTTCTTTGAATTTTGACAACACTTTAGGGTCTTTGTAAATTTACTTACTATATAAGTGTGTTGAATAACATAATACCAGCACAAACCGTATAACAAGCACTTTAGACTAAACAGAATTAGGTGCACAATCTTCAAACAGAATATCAATAATAGGTTGTGGTTGTTAATAGTTTAATTTAGAAATATAATTTTGAAATATTCAACCAATTAAAATTTTCTATTATGGTAACGCCTCAAGAAATTGTTCTGTCGATAGTTAAGTAATAAAACCGAATTAAATTTTTGTTAGTAATCAGTTTTTCTTTTTTCTGAATGTATAACATGATAATATGGACAGAGGCTCTTGACTATTGACCAAACCAAAATTCACTAAAACAGTCACATTAATCACTTCTAAAAAAGGATTACAGAAATTTTACAATTTCGTTCACTAAAGACGGATGGATAATAGAGATAGTTTGTCCTGCTGACGCTTAAATGTTACACATTATGCAAATTATAATCAATAATCTAAATAACCATTCCAAGCACATCTGTTGATCAATTTAATGAATGTTTGAACACTCAACGAGAGTGGCAGCAATAAAGGCAAAGCGTGACCGGGCTCTCCGAAGAAAACTCTGAAGCACTAGATCAAGGTGACCAGACGTCCCGTTTTATCCGGGACAGTCCCTTATTTTCAACCGCTGTCCCGTCTTTTTCTGATTCTCAAACGGGACACCTAAATGTCCCATTTTTAAGCAAACATGACCCAGATGTCTCGTAATTATTATTCAAAATATAAATGGTCAATTAGGGATGCGCTCGAGTCGAGACATGTCTCGAATCTCGACTCGACTCGACTCGAATTCGAGTCGAGATTCGAGTCGAGACACACTTTGTAAAATTCGAGACGAGTCGAGACAAACGTATTTCTCGACTCGAATTTTCGAGTCGAGACTCGAATCGAGTCGAGACAGCTGCTAAAAATCTCGACTCGACTCGAATGTCTCGAAAATTTTTCTATAATTTTTAATATTATTTTGAAGAAAGTGCTCGATCAGAAACACTCGGCACGAGTATTTCGGAAACTGCAGGACTTGTCAGGTGTTCGAGAAGTGCTGTGGTGATTGTCTTCAGCAAGTGGCGAAACCAAGGGGAAAAGACGTCCAAATGTCGAGGGGTTGGGTGCCCCCACCTCATTACAGATGTCGAACGTTCTAGTCTGGGCAGATTGGTAAAACAGAACAGGCGGCGAACTGCGTCGGAACTAAGATCAGAGTTTAATGCCGGGCAAAGTACAAGTGTATCTGAAATAGTTTTGTCAAATTTCCGGAAATTTTGAACCTGTTTTTTTAAAAAAACGTTTTTTTTTCGATTTTCTGGAAAAATTGAAAAAAATAAATATGTTTGTATTAGATTAATTTTACTAGTAATGATATCTTTTTGTTTTTAAACACGGGAAAAATTTAAGTTCAAAAATTTCAATATTGCGAATATTAAAAAATAGCACTCGAAAATAAAATTATTCCAATTATTATCTATATATTAAAATACTAGATTTACGCGTGTATGTTTCTCCTCACAGAAAAGTTTATATGTTTGTCTCCAATCCTTTCAACAATGAGACCTCGAACCCACAAGTGCTAGAAACGTGCCGTTTTCATTTGTCGATTCCAAATTTTATGTAAATTGTCCAGTTCTAATTGAATATTTTTGTAAAAAAAAAAAAAACATGGCCATTAGTTCTTTATTGCATTTATAGGGGTACACAAGAAGTACTGTGGGGGCGCGGTGGCTCAGTGGTAGGACGTTCACCTCCGGTGCATGGGGTCCCTTGTTTGATCCCAGATCGCGCCGTGTGGACTGTGGTGGACAAACACCATGCTCGTGGGTTTTCTCGGGGTTCTCCCGTTTCCTCCCACTTTCTTCATTCCACCATTTCATTCATTTCTCATCTTCACCGTCTCCTTTAGCCTAACCGGCATAACCGTAGGACGTAAAACTAAAGATTTCATTTCACTAGAAGTACTGAAATTTTTGAAAAAGTAAAGCATCATACCCTACGAGTTATATATTCCAACATCACATAGTTGTATATAGTGGTTGTATATCTGTCAGGCGTTTGTTTCATGGCCAAATGATAATGAAAACGAAGGATAACCATTTCTCCAGTCTAAGATTAATCTGCATTGTTTGGAGAGTTTTTTTTTCATTAAACACCGTTTATCACTGACATAATTAATTGTGTGTGTACTTTATTTACTTATTAAATAATGCATGCAAATGCATGCATACGCGATATGGGCATTCAGTAAATGGAAACTTGAAAATTTGAACTCAATTATCTATACAAGCCGGCTACGAGTCTTTTGTTAGCTGGCTACGGGTGCAGTGCAAACTACTCTTTGGATTGAGCTTCTTACCGGATGTGTAGCCTACCGAAGGAACACACAGATGTTATCGAAACTATTGTGCTTTGTGTTTTTTTGTATGCTTTGGCAGAAAGTTCTGTAGATATCGAAGCCCGCCAGTGAAGCCATATCTAGCACCTTGGTGCTAGATCTAGCATAATTCACTCCCATCTAGCATCTAGCATCTTGACTTTAGCATCTTGGCAAAATCTCATTCTTTCCTATGGAGAACAGAAAAAGAACGAAAATTTAGATGGCTCACTGAGCGTTGGTAATTACCCTTAGTTGAAGCGATGGTTGGAGTAATAAAACCAGTTAGTATTTCCGCTGTTGTATTGTTGAATTCACAGAAATGTTCAAAAATAAGCAAAACGTGACTCTGTACAAGATGTTTACTTACCCATAGTTTTATTATTGTCAACTGAACCCTGAGTGTCTGGGATGTTTCTGTCCCTTCTCACTTTACAACTTGAGAGGGGAGGGGGGTATGACCGAAAAGAAATGCTTCAGTGCTGCGTCGGAAGCGGCATGTTTTGTATATATTTCTTCCCTGATTCTCTTTCCAATACAGAGAACCTACTCTTTAAATGAAGAAAGAACCCTGAACCCTTCCCAAAATGCAAAAATGAATGATGCGTACAGATAACAAATCTATGGATGAATCAAATAATGCAGATACATGAGATGATGACGTGTGTCTTGTAATTGTTATATTAATATCCACTGGATTAAGTGAAAGTATAAAATGGATTTGATGACTGCCAAATTGACGTCACCTTGGTAAGTCATTATTTTTTAATATTTAGTAATATTAAATTAGATTATAGTTTAGCGTCGTTTTCAGGAGCAAAGCTCTACAAGACGTGAACGTACAGTTTAAAGTCGGATTTGAAACACATGAGCTCCTACCATGAATCAAACCTCGTTCGAGAAAGGCGCATACGCTAACCACATAGCAACGGGGAGCTCAACATTTAGTGATATGTATATTAAGTTGTAAAATTATATTCATTTAATTTTCACTAATATAATCTTCACAATGTAAAGCATGCGCTAAGCACGTTATCTTGTTTAAAAACAAAAAGCCTATCTCTTATGTTTCCGTCTCGCGGTTGGACTGCGGGATGATAGAAATCCGAAAGAGATGTTTTTATTATATTTTGTGCAGTAGATCTGCTCCTTCATAATCTCTGTGTTTGATAAAAATGAACCTCCCTGGCTCACGAAAATGTACACGTAATATAACAAATCATGCACATTAAATGCCAGACTAATATAGCAAACATTGAAGATGCCCCCCTAGAAAATTTTCTTCGGCCGCCCATGTCTGGAGGTACACAATTTCGCAACTTAATGGATACGATGTGGATGTATTCAAAGTCTACTGATTTACCCATAAAATTTAAATTTTATAACAATATTCTCAGTGAATACTATTATGGAGAACTATTTTT
Source organism: Thermobia domestica (assembly GCF_964235325.1). Lineage (NCBI taxonomy): Eukaryota > Metazoa > Arthropoda > Insecta > Zygentoma > Lepismatidae > Thermobia > Thermobia domestica. The sequence continues at coordinate 142,695,960 of NC_137465.1, read as the reverse complement.
TTTAATTCGATCGCTAATTTTTTTTTTCACCAGGTCTCGGTAATCGTCTGGCACGAAAAATGAAGTTTCTACAAGTGTTTCCCCAGCATTTTTTTTTTTTTGAGAAAGGGGTCCTCCAGGAGCGTTATTGAGGGTGTAATTCCTACGTTTGTTATATACATATATAGATATAGATAGATATAAATATAGAGATACTGCGTATATATATATATATAAAGATAAGTAGGAGAGGGTCTTTAAAATTAGTTCGGAAAGATAATATGAAAATCTGGCATAATTTGCAAGAATCTATCTAGTCTAATATATATAAAATAAATAGTTTGTTTGTGTTTGTCTGTTTGTATGCGGCCTGGGGACCAGACGAGTGGACCGAGAGTTACCAAATTTTAGTCAGGGGTACCCTGGCCCAGGCCCCAGATCAAGACGAATCTTTTTTTTTTTTAATTCGGACCAGGAGGTCTCAGGGGGCGCTTACAGGGACATGTAAAAGTGGTAGAAAATTGCCGATATTACTGTCGAATTCGTAGTTTTCGCGGTCGCTGAAAACTCTGATCACATTAACTTACAAATTCACCCTATTCGGGCCGGGGGTCACCGGGGGGATCGGATACCGAGAGAAGTAAAAGTAATCCCAAATGACCGATATTAGTGTCAAATCCATAGTTTTCGCAGTCGCTGAAATCAATGGTGACAATTCCATTAGCGATGATATGCAAATTCAGCTATAATTGTATGCTGACCGGGAAAAATCTTTAAGTTTCTACGTCCCACGGTTATGCCGGTTAGGCTAAAGGAGACGGTGATGATGAGAGATGAGTGAAAGGGTGGAATGAAGAAAGTGGGAGGAAACGGGACAACCCCGAGAAAACCCACGCACACGGTGTTTGTACACCACAAAGTTCACTTGGCAGGGGCTGGAATCGAACCCGGGACCCCAAACACCAGAGGTGAACGCTCTAACACTGAGCCACCGCGGCCCCCAATGAGGTTGGAAGCTGGTCAGTCATGGCGGGAGGTGGCACATGCCATAGGAGTGGCACAAAGTGTGATTTCCCGATTTTGGAATCGATTTCAAACAACTGGAAGTGTTCGAAGAAGACAAGGACAAGGCCGTCCACTAGCAACTAAAGCCAGAGACGATCGTTATCTGTTGTTAACAGCCCGTCGAAACCAGAATACAACTCTGCTACCGCGAGCCTTCCGAACAACAACAGGACGCATAATATCTACTCAAACGGTCCGCAATCGCCTTCGAGAAGGTGGTCTCTACGCACGTAGGCCTATGGTGTGTGTCCCATTAACTGCACGACACCGTGTTGATCGAAGAGCGTAGGCGGAGGAACATCGTGGGTGGGGACGCAATGAAGGGGGCAATGTTTTGTTCTCTGACGAGTCTCGATTCAGTGTAGAGCCTAATAATCGACGTGTTTTCATCTGGAGAGAGTGTGGAACACGACACAATTCCATGTTTGTGCGAGAAAGATCCCAGTATCATAGTGGTGGACTGATGGTGTAGGCAGGAATCAGCATTGGTGAGCGTACTGAGCTCCACATCATCCGAAATGGCTCTTTGACGGCTCTCAGATATAGGGATGAGATCATGAAAACTCTTGTTCTTCCTTATGCTGGTGCCATTGGTGATTCGTTCCTTTTTATGGATGACAATACTTGTCCTCACAGAGCTCGGTTAGTGGATGAGATGCTGAGGGTATCGCTCGGATGAAGTGGCTAGCATGCTCTCCGGCTCTCGTTCCAGTTGAGCATGTCTGGGATATGCTTGGCAGACGAATTGCCGCTAGGCCAGTAAATCCAACAACCATTCCAGAGCTGGAAGTCGCTCTTCTGGATGAGTGGCACAACATCCCCCAAGAACTCATCGATAATCTGATTGAATCCATGCCACGCAGGTGCGAGGCTCTGTTGGCTATTCGAAGTGATCATATGACATATTAAGGAACAATCAGAGTTGTTGCTTTGCCTGTTTATGGGCAGTTCGAGAGATGCACACATAACCGTCTTGTGTCATGAGCCATGTGAACAAGGTTTTCCGTGCCCCAACACCAGTATGTGCCCCATTTTTCTAGTGTATCTTAAAGCATTCCTTCTTGTATGATATATATGAGTCAAACACAAGCTTATTCATACACTATCTTTAGGTCTTGTGTGATATTTCAGCTGAACCCCTAATTTTTTTTTAGCGTTATATACAATATAGTGGCGGATTCAGGATATGATCAAGGGAGGGGCTAAACCATAGTTTGCAGTTTTATCCAGTGTAAAGCAGGATTGAAGCCCATTTTATGCAGTGTATACTTGAGTGTGAAGGGGGGGCTATAGCCCCCTTGGATCCGCCTCTGTATATATATATATGATAGAAAATGGCCTCGAATCCATACTCGCTGAGATGAGCAGAAGATGCCGTTTAAATCCACAAATTCAGCCCCATTAGTACTCTAAGGAGGATGGTGACATGTAAAGATAATTGAAAATTATCGATATTAATGTCAAATTCATAGTTTTGGGACTCCACAAGTTCATTAGTGACAGTTTTGGTGCCCTTTGTGTCCAAAATGAAACGTATTCTCCCCGTGCGAATAATGGATATTTTGCTAGTCTGTGATAATAACTAACGGAAGTTTCATTTAATATATTTCTCGCTGCTCAAATTTACTCACTTGTGCGGTATATGTGTGTAAAGTAGAATTAAAACCTGTTGCTTTAAATATTTTTCCGTTAGCGAAATACATTGTATATACAGTAGGACGTCGATAATCCTAACGTCAAAAATCCTTATGCGGTCCCTAGAAGCTTTTTACATTTTGTCTTAACGCTAGCGATAAACAAACAATAGCGTGTCCATCGACGTTATGTGAAGTCAGTGTTTTTACAAAAGTTCATTTATATGTAATTGTTTGTCATGTATTTTTATTTTTATTTTTTCTTAGGCCTGTAAGTTTTAAGTGTGACTTACAAGAACAGTGTTATTTAGAGTACAAGCAAGTTCTTCAGAAACATTAAATGTAAATAGCCTTACGTACGGTATTGTAATTACTGTATGTACTGAATAACCATTGTATCGATAGAAGAACATACCGTACAGTATGTAAGCCTAAATGGCATTTTCTTGGTCATTTTCGAAAATCCGAACAATTTGAAAATCCGAATACCTCTGGTCCCAATTAGTTCGGATTTTCGACTTCCCACTGCATATGTTGCAGACATGTTACAGCAAGTAAGATTACTAGCATCAGGCTAACAAATAGTTTTTAAACTACATTTTCCTGTTTTTGCCAATATTTCCGAACAAACGATTTTTTCTAATGGTTTCAAAATTTCCGGAATTTTACATAGAACAATCAAGATATCTCTATGAAATATATGTTTGATTTAACATATTAATTAAAATGATTCTGTGATTAAATGATGATTCTGATAATACCCAAATTTTCCGTTTTTTCCCCAGCTCGGAAAAACAGTAAAAAAAACTGTTTTTTAACCCAAAATTTCCGTTTTTTTTCACAGGCCTTCACAACACTAATCTGAACACACACTCCTAACGATGGCGAATGTTAACACCACGACATCGGCAACTATAACTAAAATGAACACGTGACCATTGCCACTAGATCTTGGCACAATGGCAGAGCGTTGCATTGTCTGATGAATCCCGATATCTTCTTCATCATGACGATGTGAGGGTGCGAATCCGTAGTGTTCATAGGGAACAGCTCCTTGACATCTGTACTGCGGGACGGAGACAAACTGGCTGCGGCTTAATTATTATCTGGGGAACATTCAGGTGAGCATCTATGTGTCTAGTGGAGCTTGAGCAAGGCACCATGACGGCCGAGGTATCGCACGCTGCTTGCAGACTACGTACATCCCTTCATGACGGCCATGTTTCCCATCGGTAGTGGCATTTTTCGACAAGATAATGCACCATGTCGCAAGACCAAGAGTGTGATGGAGTGGTTCGAGGAACACAGGAGCGAGTTCCAAGTGATGTGCTGGCCCCCAAACTCTCCGGATCTGAACCCAATCGATCACATCTGGGATGTGATTGAACGTGACGTGAGGGTGCATCACCCCCTCCCCGGAATTTACGAGAATTAGATGACCTGTGTGTGCATATGTGGTGCCAACTCTCTCCAGCGACCCACCGAGGAACATTGCGACCTTGCCAAGACGCGCTGCCGTTGTTATTCATGCCAAAAAGTGGATATACTAACAATTAGGAAGGTAGTCATAACGGTCTGGCTGTTGTGTGTGTATATTTTAACTCGTATATTTTGCCTCGACTCGAATTTCGAGACGTCTCGACTCGAATTCGAGTCGAGTCGAGACAGAGACTGTCGAGTCGAGACACGAGTCGAGACAGCAACATATTTTCGAGTCGAGACACGAGTCGAGACAACATTTTCTCGAGTCGAGTCGAGACAGGCTTAAATCTCGACTCGACTCGACTCGAACGCATCCCTATGGTCAACGCAAATTCTACACCCTTCCGTACCAATAGTCATTGGGAAGGTTCAGTTGTGTCTGGAATCTCTGAATGTTCAAATGGGAATTGACTGTTCTGTGCTTCAAGTGGAAATTGAGGTGGAATTCTGAGTGTTCAAGTAGTTAAAAGTATTGTTCAGTAGTACTTAAGTTAGAAACGCTGTGTTATCATTTTTACTTGTGTATTTTGTGAATTAAAAACACTGTTGAGTCCCAAAATGCAATGTGGAATACCCCTCCCCTTCGCCGATTCGTATGCGTCCCGTTTTTGAAAGTAAAACTTCTGGTCACCTTGCACTAGATATAACTAAATTCTTGAGCGGGCAAAAATGTTCGTTACAATGCAACACGCCTCAGTTTTTCTAAATTTACTCTCCAGGTTAGTTCAACCATTTGAACTATGGGCCAACAATATTTTCACTATTATCCATGAATATCCAAGCACTAAAATGACTGCACAATCTTCTAAGCACTAGAGCACCAATGCAACTAAGAATTTTAATTAAGGTTACTGATTCATAAAGGGGAAAGTGCTCATGCCACTCACCTTGGATTACTATTGACATCTAATGATTTATAAATTGTTTTGACTACATCATTTTAACTGTCAATATGAACGAGGTCGAAATCAACGTCACCTCATAAAAAATCATGTATATTTCCCAATAAACATTGTTCAGAAATGAAACATATAATAATCACTACAAAACATTATACTTATAAATTATCATGCAGAAGGCCTGACCAGTTTAAACTTATATTTTGCTCTATTTTACAATTTCAAAGGATTTTGAAAAGTTATAATTTGCCTCCCACTCGAAAATTCGAGTAGAGACATAAGTTTGTCTCTACTCGTCTCGAATTCCACATATTGTGTGTCAGTGGAAGAGTACTCATTTCTGGTGCATGGGGTCACTGACTCGATCCCAGCTAGAATCAAGTGAACTTTGTAGTGGACAAACACTGTGTGCGTGGATTTCCTCGGGGTTCTCCCGTTTCCTCCCACTTTTCATTCTACCATTCCATTCATTTCTCATCATCACCGTCTCCTTGAGCCTAGCTGCCATAAACATTGGACGTAAACTGATAGATTTCATTTTTCCTCAAGGCCTGTCTCGTTTTCAAGTCAACTACATATAATGAAACATTTATTTTAAAGTCCCACAATTATGCCCTTTAGTCTAAGGGAGACGGATGATTAAGGCAAGTGAATGATGATGAAATAACTTATGGAATGAGAATGTAGGATGAAACGAGACAACCCGAAAAAACCCACAGATACCATGTTGTCCACCACAAACTGACTTCGCAAGGAATCGAACCAAGAACCTCATGCACCAGATGTAAACGGTCCACCACTGAGGCATCGTGTTCCCATTAAGTCAAGACCAGATATGCCTCAATTCGTGTGCATCCCTATTGAGTACAAGTTAATCAGTTCACCGATAGTTAAATACTTCATGTTCGTACTCCTACAGTGACTCAGGGTGCTGATACACTTTGACATGCTCTTGAAACCCTACAACATTGGTATAGAGAACACAATTTTACCGTTACGTTGCGCAAAAGCAAATATATTATCTTTAAAAAGAACGGAGAAATGTATTTCCCCCATTAGTACTTAAGAACTCCCAACCTCTACTAATGATTCAAAAAAACTTATGTCGGTTTGACGCGGATTCTCGTCTACTTTAGAATGTTCGACTTGCTTTCCCTTCAGAGCACAATCTGTTCTGTCTTCTCATTGAAATTAATACCAAACGATGGGGCATGAATGTAAACTCACAACTATACATTTTTCGTCAGTATTTGGAATTCTGGTTTCTTTATGACATCCCATCTCTCTCATTTTTTCCCGGGAGGCCGAGTGATACGTATGTTAGGATCCAACTCAGTAGAATTCATTCTCTATTGCAACAACATCGAAACACGCGGAATAAAGCGCTCTTTGAAGATGTAGGAATTATTTCTTATCTAATTCGTGCGTTTGATGTGGCCAAACTTTTCATTTTGAAATGAATGGCATATTAGCATTTTGTCAAGGATGTCTGAAGAACATGGTAAAGAAAAAAATGTGGTGTAATTGTGCATCTGACTGAATGTATCTGTTGACGTTAGCTTTCCCAGAAATCATGTGTGCCCAAATGTATTGGGAGTTTAACCAACCTTGGGCCCCCACAAAAGTTTGTCTGGCAACCTAGTCACATTTTTGTCCACTCCACCGTCATTTGCGAAACCTGAACTCAAAAGGTCCGGTCTTAGCGTGTATAAAATTTTGGATAATTCCGTGCATATATCCACGAAAAATCGAAATTTTGAAGTAGGCTCTTTCCGCCTTATGGGGCGTTTACACTTAGTCGATTTGCGTTCGATTCAGTTGAATTGACGTCACTTTCAACTTAATCGACCGTGTAAACGGGACTTCAACTTAATCGCTTGTTGATCGAAGGCGACTAATCGACTGGCAACTGAATTAAAAGACGTTCTATTTTCTGTGGTTGAAATAATTGAACACATCCATCAATGTGATTCGGCTTAGTTGCTTCGATTTAGTGGCAAATGCAGCGAGTCGATTTAGTCGTGCGACTAAATCGACTAAGTGTAAACGCCCCATTATGCAGAGTCGTTTCGAAGTATGATTAGCGCCATACTAAAATACTGACTACTGCAGGAGACTTATGTTAGTCGTACTCTTTAGTGTGGCACTAATCGCGCATCAAAACGACTCTGCATAAGGCCCTTTATGTCTAGTTTTGGGTTCGTATTTAACTTATCTTAGTTTCAGTGTTTTCTGACATCATTATAAACTTTTGTTGATGTATGCACATACTACCTCTGCTTGAAATGATCTTAAATAGCTTTAATCTATGGTTTTCTTTTACATTAATTGAAATATAATGATTTGAACGTTTTGAACGTTTTATGTAACAACTTAGCTAAATCCAACAATATCGATACTTTTTATTGCATATGTCACTTGTTTATTTTCTGATTTATTCTTTTGTATTTATTTTAGTTTTTTTCCTGTTCCTTTTGATGTGTAATGTTTAATATTGTATTCTTTTGACAAAGGTTAGGTGGTAGAGCATCCATGGCTTAACCTAGCCTGCTTTAATAAAGACATTTTCATTTCATTTCATTGCTATTCCTTGGGTTCGGTCTGTTTCAAAAGATTTTCTCTATTGGTTATGAAGAAGAAGAAGAAATAATGAATAATGAGAATATGTAGAAGAAGAAGAAGTAACTGAGGAGGAAGGGTTAAATTTATTAGTTGGGTTAGTTTCTTAAAAATAATTTTTAAATTCCTTTTCGTTGATCTTTTATTTTTATGTTACATTTTATATAGAACATTCTTAATATGTCACCATTATTAGTAGTAGATCATGTTACATACAGAACGCTGTGTGAATTTGGCATACCGGAAGATCCCATACCTTTGTGTTGTATGTGGGATCGTGCAGATTTAGAATAGTACGTTACATTAAAAATGGGTTAAGTTCCAAATTTGGTCGTTCGTTTCTAGCAAAATTTTGGAAACGAATAATTTGCTTGATAATTTATTAATATATAAGGAGAATGAAAGATTTGTTTATTTTCTTAGGGTAAACTTTACAAGATACGCTCCAGCTGCGCATCGATAAGTAGGGCCCCTTTTAAAAGTATAGTAGAGTAGGGTAGGAGGGTTAAGTTTAGAGTTACCCCTCCGCTTTTTATAAAAATCAGGAAAATTTACAGGAGAAATGAGGTAAGAAATGGTAATTTGAAGTTTTTATTTGATGTTTAAGAATGTAAGTTCGGCAGGAGAGTTATGTTTAATACGAGAAAAGATATGTGGAAGTTAGTACTATTTGCCGGATGCGGAAGTATTGTGGAAGGTTTCAGCAGCATGGTAGTTGTAAAATATGGCGAATATGGCGAACAGGTGTAACGGATGCGCAAAAATAATGAAGAAAACCTTTTAAATTTTTGTGAAACACACGGAGTACTGAAATTAAGTGAAATGTAACAATGTTTAATACTTTAAGCACTGTTTTTTATATGTTGCAAAGTCCAAGGGCAACTTCAGACTGGAGGGGCAACTCTAAACTTAAGCCCATAAATAAGTAGGGTAGGGGTTAGGAACGGGTTAGCTTAAGGGTAAGTAAATTTTGATCCATTTTCATAAAATTATTAGTTTGTAATTTCTCGTGGTTATAGTTAAGGAGCCGTACTTCCCTTTTAGGGAAGGAAGAGAAACGCCATACTTTCAGGAATTATTCATTTACTATCTAGGATGTTAAAAAGTAGGTAATAGACTGAGTTCTTGCCCTTGTTCTTAGGGTGTTTTTCTAGGAATATCTATTTTTTCTATCGTATAGGAATAATAATGTGCCCTTGTACTTAGTGTATGACTATGTGCGGGGGGATTTGAAAACAAAAATCGCATGTCCCGTGCACGTGGATACTTCTTACTGTTGCACTACGTAGAAAAATGATTCTATTTGGTGTACAAGTAGTAATAGAACACAGAAGAAACGGAGATTACGCTGTATTCTCTCTCCATGTTGGAGTGTGAATACAACATGATCTGGGTTTGTTGTGTGTCCTATTACCACTTATACATGATATAGAATCATTTCTGTAGGTAGTGCAACAGTAAGATGTATCCTCGTGCACGGGAGATGAGAAGTAGCTGTTCTTAACTATTACCCTAAGAATAAATGGTAAGAAATGCAGTAAGCAAATAACTGTAAAGAAACGTAGAGAAAGTTATACTTTTGAATGTAACGGTAACATAATCAACATGGCGGCAAGGTTCTAGAACACAGGTCCTCCTTCCTATTTAGCTGTAATAAATACAGAATACAACGTGCCCTACGGGAATCTAACCCGCCTTCACTCGCTGACGCTCGCTCGGCAATACTATGTGAATTAAGTAGTATTACACTTTTTGCCAAAAACTAGGCGGATGACCAACTTTGGAATAAATGCCGTAAAAATAATCAATCTTTCATTTTTTAATCTAAGTGATAAGACACTCTGAACTGCTATTATTTTGGTATACGCCTAAAAAATTGCGTTCCGATAGATAATATGCCTGCAAACTGGTACACCAGGGCAATCCTATCCTATTTACGTGCTATCCTACCCTATTTTAACCAACTATTACATCATTAAATTTACTCGTATGCCTTCGAAGTTATTTCTTGTAAATTAAGTTGCATTCATGGGCGGAAACTCACTTTACAAGTATGGGTACGCGTCTGGACGTATGCAATTAAATCGACTGTGCAAAAATCTCACCAATCTGTACTAGGTAGCTACAAGAAGTGAGAATATTATCTAACCGAATCTGGACAAGACAGCAGAAAGAGGCCCGCATAAGGATGTGTTCGGCGGGAAAAGGCTCGGCAACAACGGAGTGTATTCATATGAATATGATAGTGGATGTGAACCCGCAAACCTAACTTCTGTAGTGAACGAAAATCAATAAACTTATGAGCAAGTTGGCCCTCCGCTTAGTTTTTGGCTAAAAGTTTAATAATTGGTTGCTTTCTGTATCAAAGTTTAATATTTAATTCACACAGTATTGCCGAGCGCGTGAAGGCGGGTTAGAGCCCCGCAGGGCACGTTGTTTTATGTCTTTATTACAGCTAAATGGTAAGAGGACCCGTGTTCTAGAACCTTGCCGCCATGTTGATTATGTTACTTACCGTTACATTGAAAAGTATTTTTCCACGTTTCTTTACAGTTATTTGCTTATTACATTTTCTACAATTTATTTTTAGATTTATCAAACTATGACTTTTACTTACCTTTAATAGATCTTTCTGATTATCACCATTTTGTTTCACAAACTGTAATAATGTTACCTCATATCCAGGACTGCGTGTCTGTATACCTGCAGTTATGTTTACAAAACTAATGCTCATTACATTCCCACAATGTTCCCTCAGCTTGCCAAATAGTTCCATATTTAGAACCACTTATATAAGAAAATAAACACTACTTTCGCTCTTCTTATAATTATCACGGATGACCAACCTTGGAACTTAACCCAAGTAAAAAGATAATGATTAAAATTTTCGTAGCTTCTAGTACGCCTTTTGCCGAAAACCAGGCGGACGACCAACTTCGGAATAAATACCTTTAACACTATATTGCTAAACATAGACAAAAAACAGGCTTCCTTGATCATGCATTAATACTCTGATGGTGTTTTACCCGCAGCGATAACTGAAAATGTGAAAAAAATTACTGGGAAGAATTGGTGAGAGTGATTGTAGAATGTCATACAATAAGAAAAGAGTAGAAACTAATGTTTATAAATATTGGTTATAGTGAAGATTTCTCCATTTTGCTATAGCGGACGTTATCACATTGTAGAGGGAGTATATTGAGAAAATGCGGGCACTAACAACGAGGAAAATCTGCTGAAATTGTGCAAAAGACATGGTTAATTATTGTTGGGACGGGGTGTTGAAAGTACAGTAAAGATGTTAAGATAAGAAAAAATAGAGGAAGTTACGGTACGTTTTCATATGTAATGCAGAGATCGTTGGTGTGAAATGTTATTGCGAAAAAGCGGCGTAAAGGGAACACTTCTAGCGTACTAGACTATCAGAGGAAAAGATGCTCTGTTTTGGTCCATAAGGAAGACATGATAAAGTGAAGTGTTATGTGAAATGATTCTACATACAAGTGATGATAGAAGTGGCGCAAAGCACGTGTTCTTATACCATATGAAGTGCTTCTGTTATTCTCGTGTATGCGTATACCCAGTGTCGCTGACGCGCCTGGTTGGTACAGACGCATCCCCTCGTGTTGATTAGATAGCATTCCTACTTAGTAGAAATTTGGCGGGTGTTTATAAGTTTTTTTTTTTGTTTTGTTTTGTTTTGTTTTATAGTCAGCCTGGACCCAGTAATACAACACTATCTTACGAAACATTTTCTAATGCAAACGGGGTGCATTTCGTGCTAAAAAGATATTCCATGAGTGTAAGTGTGCCGCCCTAAAGTAAAATAGTAATATACACGAGATGTAACCTGACCTAACATATCAGCAGAACTGACGATGCTTTTGACAGGCGATTTGTAAATTCTTACCAATTACTTGTGTTCATTAATTAGCGAAACTACGGACTAAATGCCCTCTGCTGGTGGAAATTTATATTACACAGTCGTCTTTGATATTTACTCATTCGTCTTAACTCTAATATTGCGCTTGAAATGATTTCATACTCGCAAACATAAAATTTTGGTTTACTACATTGTGAAAAATGCCTACAATAGTGGAATTTAACATTCTACACGATTCTCTTTCATATGTACTCATGTGGCGGGTTTTATCGGGGTACTCCTGTTTCCTCCTACTTTCTTATTCCACAAATTCTTCCATCATCATTCATTTGCCTTCATCATCGTTTCTCTTACCCTAAAAGGGCATTACCGTGGGATGTTATACTGAAATATTTATTTCATTTCACATACACTCATTCAGTGTAACTAAAATTACCATTTATTGACAAATTATTCTTAATCAATACCGGTACGATACAGTAAAGAAGTACAGGGTTAGGTTAGTAAGATAGGTTAAGTCAGTAGAGTAGATTATGTTAGGTTAATAGGATAGATTAGGTGGTTAGTAGGGTAGCTTAGTTTAGGTGAGTCGCTTAGATTAATAAGGTATGTAAATTTATGTTAGTAGAGTAATAATTGTAGGTTATTACAGTTAGTAGAGTATACGGAGTTTGGTCAGTTAAAATCCATTTCCATTTGACGCAAGGAGCTATAGGCTTATATTGCTTTTTTTTTTCTTTCTTTTTTTAAATAAGTTTCGGGGCTGCTTAAAATTCTGAAAATTGTGCCTAAGCAACTTTCCAGTTTTGATCATCTATATTTCCTCCGTATTTGTTCGGTGTAAGGACTTCAAACTTGTTCTGTTGGACTTTGCTTGTCAAAAAGTTTCTAAATCTGCCTTACTGCCCCCAAAATCTGAAATTCAGAGTGGGAGTGGGCGCGGCTGCCCTCCTTCCCCCACTGACACCCCTGTTTAGTAGCTGTCATATGAAACTAGCCCACGCCCTTTCACGTGGTTTTAGTTTCATTTATTTAGTACTCTTGACTGCGAAGATATTACGTTTTAAAATAGCATTAATTTGCAGAGCAAAACTGAACATTACTGAAAATGTACTTATATCCATTGTGCTCTGAATGTCCCAAATATTGTTTTTCTTCAATGCAATTATTGAGTTAAACAAACAACAGCCAATACACAGGCTTGCAGCAAATATTCTAAAGTTAGCACAACATGAAATGTGCTTGAAACATCACTTTTGGAAAATTTATTATTTTAAAATAATTTTATTAGCATCAGTATTCCGAAATACCAATCAAATTCTTGCAACTAAAATTTCACCCATCTTTAGGTGATCAATTGAGTAAAAATTATGTACATGTGTGTACAATTCCAATAACAATACAATTATTTGAGCCAAATACCGTAAAAAAATATCATATTAAATCCAATGGTTATTCAAAGTCATTTTGCAAACCACTGGTGTTACACAAATTAAATTAGGTATTAAAAAAATATGGGTTATCAGTGACACTCAAAAGTCATTTCCAAAACCGCTGGTGCTACAAAAACGAAATTTAATATATTAAGATGCATTATCACCAGTGTACTACGAAAATATTTAATCTTTTTTCGAAAATCATCTTGAACAAGAAGTGGCCAATAAAAATTCATTAAAAAACTATATAAAAGCCATTTTTAGTCAAACGATTTTATTTCTGTTATTAATGTTGCACTAGTCAGTATATACAGGATGAATCTGTAATACTGGTTGCAAGTAAAGAGTAAAAAGTCTTTACAAATAAGTTATTACACGATTTTGAAATATGTTTTAAACTGTTCAAAATGTTTAAAACATGTTTTTTTTTGTTGTTGTTGTTGTTGTTCGTGTTTAAAAAAAAATTGTTTAAAACATTTTGAACATCTTTTTCATGTTTTAAACACGTGTTTTGTTCTTTTTTTTAAACTATTTTTTTCCAACCCTGATATATACACGCCCTCAGCAGTTACTTTTGAAGTACGGAAATTAGTTGTGTTGAAAACAGACGAGAATCAAAACTATGATCACATGATCGTATATGGTACTTTTTCATTAAAATTATGATGCGACGTTTGAATATTAAATCTGAGTCTGTAAAATTTCCTGTAAGTGAAGAAAATAATGAAAAACAGAAAACCGTTAGTACTTGCACATTTTTCCACACCATCGTTTTGAAGAAAAAAAAAGAAAGAAAAAAGTTGCAAGCATTAAGTATTTAACTACGAGTTCGTGAACTTTGTCAGCTTGTTCCTGGAAAGTGTACTGAACTTTTAAATCATTGTAGATTCACACATACACGGGATAAGGAAATACATGATCACAGAGACGTGACGATAACGAGTAATGACCACCCACTTCTCTTTATTTTGCAGAAACCTCCCGCAAGGATTTTCCAACTATTTTTTTAGGTAAGTGAGCTGTTCCTTCGATGTTTTATGAATTAGTTTGTAACTGAAATATGCAATTTTCTTTTGCCGATATCGTACATTACTGCTCTGTAATTATACAGAGGTATGGAATTTTACAGGTTACCTTTACCTGGTCCGTTCGGGATTCGTCAGCAGACGGCATCATTTCGAGATGAACTCGTATCAACATTATTTCTAAACTCGTAAAGATGGGTACCGTAGTTCGATTCCCGGTCAAGTAAGTTTGTGGTGAACAACATCATGTCCGTGAATGTTCACGAGGTACTCCCATTTTCTCATTCCGGCAATTCGTCCATCATCATTCACTTACCCTAAAAGGTATAATCGTGAGACGTTGTACTGCAAATATAAAGTGGTTGATGTTCCCTTAAAATAAAATAAAATAAAATATTTACCTTTGTATGTTGTTATTCATTCTAGCACCGAATGTTTCAGTAACTGTTTGCTATTACTTTTATTTTTAGGGGAGTAGATTTGAAGAAACAGAGAATCTGTCACACTCATCTTACCTTCCCAAAGTCTTTTCACCAGTTATAAAAAAAGGGTGTACGTAAAACTTCGACATAAATCATATGAAAAAGCAATAAATACTTAAGTTTTAATCAGAAACGTCTGCTATTTACAATTGTCTTTTGGTCCCATCCTTGTTGTAGTGTTGCCAATTCATGAGTCGGTTCAATTCTTTTTAGTCATAAAAAAAATGCTAATGTGTTAGATTTGAATTCCTGGATGTATTTAATTATATAACTTATCATATCCCATTGTTTATCTGATGTAGCATTATCCACTTTCCATCACTCGTAATAAACCTCTTCAGAAATGTTTCGAATTCGTCACGTTTCAGCAAGGATTCGCACTATTGAGTATTAGGGATCCAGACCTAGATCCGAAAACTCGGTTCCAGAGCCGGATCTTAGGAACCGGTTCCAGACCTGGACCCGAAAACCCGGATCCAAAAGCCCCCCCAAAGACCCGTAAAGGAGGCACGAAGTTCACCTTCAAAATACAGCAAAGAGGACCACGCGCTTCTGCCCCCCAGAAAAAATTTTTTGGTCCACCAGTAGGTGTTTAGCCAAATGAGTTTGTCAGTTTGCCCGTTTAGCCAATGAGTTTGGCAGTTACCCAGTTTGTTTATCCAAATGAGACAAGTGGCCGCCGCCCGGGCACCTGCCTATCGCTTCCACCATTTCATCTAGCGCAGTGTTCATAGCCTGCCACCAGTCGGATTTAGCGTAGGGATGGCCACAAATTTCCAGTTCCGCGAAAAACCGGTTCCAGACCTGGGCCCGAAAACCCCGGTTCCGGAACCGGGTCTTAGAAACTGGTTCCATACCTGGATCCGAAAACCCGATTCCGGCCATCTCTATTGAGTATATGGGTCAATCCATCTGAAGTGGTCCAGAAATGGTGAAAATGGTTGCTCGACCATCTCCGAAAATTATAAAAATTTTAATGTGACGAACCGTGTGTATGGGAAGGTCAATAACGTCATTTATGTTGTCGTATGCGCAAGTGTTCCTAAATGGCGGCCATCTTTGTTGTCGGTGGAGTGCCAATTTTTGCATTTGCAAGCGTTTACGAAAATTACAATTGCTCAGGACGTACGAATCAGACGAACGCCAAACAAAAACGAATGTTTACAGAAGATACTGAGGTACACGGAGAATATAAACTTTTGCGTCTAAATAACTATGCAGGGTTGCAAATCAATACATGAAATCACCAGAAAAACTACACAAAATTACACTATTAAAGGGGGTGTATTTTGGAATGGCATAAACTAGGGGGTTCGTAAGTTTTGTGTTGAATATTATTGCATTTAAAGAATCTGTAGAAATATCCACAGCTATGATACTACTGGCACTGTAGATTTATGGGAGTCCGAAAGTTGAAGTTTGTGATTTTGATGCCATTTTTGGGGCGTAATGTCTCAGGGGGCAAAGTGCTAAAAATTGCTTCCGGCAGGATTAGAATGATGAAATTTGGCATGATTGTAGACTTCCGGGACTGACCAATAGGAAAATTTCCAAAAGTAAAAATTTTAATTTTTAAGGTATCTATTTGGGGATGAAATAATTCCCATGTTATTTAAATAGATGTTTTCTTGTGACAAAACATCTTATCTTTTAGATTGTTGAAATACGAAGAGAAACTTGAATTTTTGTAGAATTGTAGATTTTAGACAAGGCCGAGCAAACGCGGGGGTCTGGGGGCAGAGTCCCCAGTTAGCCAAAGACTAGTCTATCCTATATAACGCAACATTGTGAACATATTAACTTCCGTAACAGTGTTTGGATTTCAATATTACTTTGTTGATACATTAAATGCCTTAATACTGCGGTCCAGTTCGACGGTGTATGTCGTGGGAGAAAGGGGGAGCTAACTCCCTTACCATATAGAAGTGACAATGATCATGGAGCTAGAAAGATGAAACAAATGCCACTCGCAAGCTTTTGCAAAACTGAACACAAACAAAAGCGGGCCTAATTGCTGCATCATGCATAGTTTTTGAGATTAGCATGAAACATAATCCAAACATTTAAATTTTTCCGGGCTACGACCATCGCAAGTGCTTTCTTATCATTTTTACCACGTCCTCCCTTTTTTCTCCATGTAATATCAGTCATGATTTTTTTGCAATAGTTTATTCACATATAGAATTACTTTGTGGCATAAGCAGCAATTTTTAGTACTTTGCCCTCCTGAGATATTACGCCCCAAAAATGGCATCAAAATCACAAACTTCAACTTTCGGACTCCCATAAATCTACGGTGCCAGTAGTATCATAGCTGTGGATATTTCTACAGACTTTTTACATGCAATAGTATTCAGCGCAAAACTTATGAACTCCCTAGTTTATGCCATTCCAAAGTACACCCCCTTTAATAGTGTAATTTTGTGTAGTTTTTCTGGTGATTTTTTGTATTGATTTGCAACCCTGCATATTTATTTAGACGCAAAAGTTTATATTCTTCGTGTACCTCAGTATCTTCTGTAAACATTCGTTTTTGTTTGGCGTTCGTCTGATTCGTACGTTCTGAGCAACTGTAATTTTGGTAAACGCTTTGCAAATGCAAAAATTGACACTCCATCGACAACAAAGATGGCCGCCATTTAGGAACACTTGCGCATACGACAACGTAAATGATGTTTTTGACCTTTTCATACGCAAGGGTCATCACACTCAAATTTTTATAATTTTCAGAGATGGTTGAGCAACCACCTCTGGACCACTTCGTATGGATTGATCCATATGTTTTTAAATCAGATCATTAGATCTTTTTGTAACGAGCTTTCTCCAACCTTTGTTTGATAGTGGATGTTTAGGACATTGACGATGTCATGACTGCTTATATACCGGTCTCGCACGGCTTTTGCCAGAATATAATCTACTTTTTCTGTGATTGGTCGCCCAGTACGAGAAGCATCGACAAGTACGAGGACATGGAAATTTCCAGAACGAAAGTGGTTTAACTATTTTTTGACTGTTGCTTTTGATAACGTATCTTGCCCACGTTCTTTACGAGCCTGCGGAGCATTTGCTCCTTTGTCGAAATTAAATTTGTTCAATGCAACGCAGTCTTGGGGAAAATTCACTCAACTTCATGGCGTAATATCTTACGTCTGGTTAAAAGAATTCCAACACTTTTTGCACATCTACTAGCTTCAGCTGTCAGATGGCATTAAACATGACCTGCTGCGACTCATATGCCCTGAGATTTGGGTTGTTAATGCCATCTAGCTAGCAAAGTACTCAATATTTTTTAAACTACTTGATACAATAATTTTTATATTCTGTCAGGTAGTTTTCTAAAGTTATGGGGATTATTTTCGCTACTTTCTGCATTCAATACTAAAGTTTAGGCGAAATTGGTAAAGCTATCCAAGAATACCTCAAACACTCGCCTAGTTCCTCATCAGTTTTTCCGTCGATATTTGGAGAGAATCACTTGGTCAGTTATCCCCGGTTGCGCACATACTCTAAATCGTTCGACAGACAATCCATTTAAATCTCCGTGACTTAAATTAATTGTCTGTTGAATGATTAAGATTCCGAAAGATTCTTCTTAATCAAAATGTAAAGAAAACCTAAAGCACCAATAAAAATTGGTAAGTCACTTTTCTCACCGATAAAAAAGTTATTACTAAAATAAGTTAGTGCAGCACTAACGTTGGGGCTACATACATATATTGTTTTAAAGTAAAATCATAAGAGCTATCTATAACTATTGGGAAAAGTAGGTGACCATAAGTATCGATAAAATCTACGCAATATTCATAATTACCATTGTCGAGATACACAAAAACATTGAGAAGATTGTATTGTAAAAAACTAAAATATAATCGATTCTGTGTTCCAGAGGATGAGTGCCCGAGTGTTTAACTCGAAATTAATGAGGAAAAAAAAAAAAAAACGGCGAACGAGGAAAATTACAGAATACAATACTCCAAAGTATATACATGTCACTCGATATTTATACGGTTATAGATCAAGACACGTAAAGTGGGCGAACATGTGGCTTATATGGGAAAGTTGCATGGAATGTAGAGTTTCTAGTGGAAACCCTTGGAATAAGAGAATTCTGAGTAGAATGAGAATAAGATGGGAAGATATAAAACAGGATATTCTGGAAGGAAGGGAGTATCTAATCCAATGAAGATCTGTTTCGCACAGGAGATAGGACTCAGTGACATTTTATGTTTGTGTGGCGACAACTCTCCGGGTTCCTTAAGCCATAGAGTCAGTCATTTGCGCCTTCACGTATGTTTGTTTTATGACAGCTTTTGAATTGGATTTTGATTAATATCACATATATTTTGCTTAATAGTCTCAATTCCTTAGTGTTTTTTAAAAGAAACAATTACTTTCACTAAAATGCATATAGCCTACTGCAGTTGCAATAGCGGTCCGTTTACAAGTAGAAAAAATATAACATTTACCATTTCGTCAGTTTTTCCAATTACTGCGTAGCAGCATTGACTGGAAAAGTCTTTAATTAAAATAAACACTAATCTTGTACCCCGAGAGATTGTTTCTTCTTTTACTTATATACCGTAATTTTGATTCTTTCTGGAGTCTTCGTAAATAACTACTCTTGCTCCTGTACGTTGTCTTGAATGCTTATCCTCGAGCGGAACTTTCTTGAAACTCCAGAACTACGAATCTGGTAAAAGTTTTTTTAAGTTCGTAGAACCTCACGTCTACGCTTTTGGTTTTTTGTTCTTGAAAATTGAATTGTAGGCATGTGAATTTAAAAAAATAATTATTTACAAAAGTGTACAGCTAATAACGGTAAGAAACTATGTACAAATGTTCAAACATACATTTTCTTGTAACGCTACTGCGCAAAATGAGACATATTTACTAAAAACATTTTCACACATCCACAATCTGCTTTATGAAATAACTAAACTGAAATACTCCTCTATGAAAGTTTTTGTTACTCTATTTTAACTTTTTTAAGAATCAAAATCTAAATGCAAAATAATTTAGTGGCAACCTTTCTGTCTCTTTCAAGTAGTCTGTCTTTGGGAAGAAAGCTGTTTGTGCTCCGAGAAAAACATTACTTTAAGCAGAATAGAGAACCAGTACCAAATTTAATTATGTACAATGGAAAACTTTTTGAAATGTTCGTACTGTTATGACTAAAAAATAAAAATTATTAATATTTTAAACCACTAATTTTTATAATTTCTGCATTAACATATAATGTCATCTATCTATGGTTCGAATTGCCTTTTATCAAGATTTAGTAGCGGACTTTTTTTCCTAGACTCAAACACTATTCTATCCTGAACTCAAGCACGTGGAACAAGGATGAACTACCTTAATCCTATTTATCTGATGTCCTTTCTCCCTAAAGTGGCTGGATAAAGCTAAAAAGAAAAACTCCTCACTCGAATCTCCACGCGTTCTTTCACACTAGTTGAAGTATTCCCTTTCGTCATATCTAAAAAGAAGTTAGAGCATGACCAAAATATTTCGTATGCGCATAAAGTTGTTAACTCATCCTTATAATAACTTTTCAGTTTGGGTAGCGGGTTTTCGAAACTGATCTTGGATTTCACGGAAATATTAATACCGAATTTAGATCCAACTTTGGGCAATTTTTCAGAAAAATTAGGCCAATTGCGTGAAGAAATCCTTTTTTGTATTTTTGGAGAGATATTTTTTGTGATTTATTGGCCTATGCAGTTTTTTTAAGGGTGCAAGCATATAATCCATTTTGCCTTCCTACATCAAATAGTAACTATAAATGTTTACAAAGTTCAGATTCTTTGGGGATGTTGCGGAAAACTCATAGAAAGTTCCTCCATAAGTTCACGTTTATTAGACGAATCCGCTGAAAAAAATAAAATAAAAAATCCACTGTGTATAATTAAATTTGGTTGTGTTTTCCATTGTGCTTAAAGCTCTGTTTTTCTCAATATAAACAGCTTTCTTCTCGAAGCACAGACTACTAGAAGAAAACAAAGCTTGGCACTAAATTATTTGCAAGAGGGCATTAAGTTTTTAATTTCCAAAATTTAAAAGGAGTAACAGAAATTTTCATTAGAGATAAACTTTTGTAAATAATGATTTTTGCCATTTACATGCTTACAATTTAACCTTCAAGAACAGAAGCTCGAAAGTGAAGATGTGTGAGATTCTACAAACTGTAAAAACAGGTTGATGTTTCGTCAGATTCGTAGTTTTGGTGTTTCAAGAATGTCTCACTCGTGGATGAACATTCTAGGAAGAGTATAGCAGCAAGAGAGAAGTTACTTAGAGATGGTCGAAATCATATAAATAAAAGAAGAAAATTCTTTCTGGATAAAAGGTCAATTCCTATTTTAATTATTAATATGTATCCTGTACGTCCATTAGCAAATAGAAAAGTCTTCATATACCTGTGGAGAAAGTAGAGCGAAATGGTAGTCGCGAAGGTAGAGCGAAATGGAATGAAGTCGAGAGTAGAACGACTTCTGTTATCTTTCCCAACACACACTAATTCACCTACAGCTTAGCTTGAAATTGCAATAGAGATAAAGTTATGTCTCATTCCAATGACAGTGGAGTAAGCTATCAAACAATGTATGGTATGTACGGAAAAAGTAGGAGAGATATTCATAATTTTTTCCAACAAAATTTCCCCTTACCTCAGCTTTTCCAATTTATTGTATCAGAAAAAGAAACTATGAAAAAAACGTATCTTTTCTACTCTCCTACTGCGACCGTCCCTAATATTAAATATGTAACTATTTGAAAACACGTAAATTCAAGTTCTTTGAATGTGACAATTGCACTATTGAAAATAATCTTTTATCGTAATTGTTCATGTTTTATTTGTTGTCAGGTCTAGTTGTACAGTCCGCAGCAAAAAACCTGCAACGTGAACATGTAACTTTATTGTAAAACGACGAAGTCTTTTGGTCCAAAATAAGTGTGCAGGGGAGGACGCCGAGATTTCTCCTGCGTGATTCGTGCCACTTAGATGTTATATTGATTTCCTGCGCTGTTAGGCGCAGTTTCACAATAAACTTACATGCTCATGTTGCAAGTTTTTTACTGCGGACTGTATACATAACAAAGTTACTTGATGAATATTGCAAATTTTGATAAAATACTTACGTTTTGGAATTTCGAAATTTTTAGCTCTGAAATGTAAATGAACATGCAAAATAGCTGCAAAAATGAAGTGTACAGAATTGTTGTATATAGTTTGATTTTGGTAGATGTTAACTAAAATTTGGTGTGATTTTTCATGATGCTGTCCCATCTTTTGTCGAAGCAGCTTTTATCTAAATTTAAAGCTGGATTTTGTGACTTGATGTAAAACCCTTCGAAGACATTTCTTTCAATGAAGGATGAAGATTTTGAGTAAAACATTTACTACTTTAATATTGTAATTGGTTGAGTTGATATGTTCCAATAGACCGGAAACAGCTGTTTTCTCATTGTTGAAGTCTCTGATGTGTTATTTTATCCTGGTCTTAATGTTCAGTTTTGTCGTACCGATTTACGTTTCCGGGCATTCACATTCCGCCTGATTACGATAGTTTGTCTATGAAATAATTCTTGTATCCTCATACAGATTTTCGTAAATTGCCGGATGATTTTGTGGAGACGTTTACTCCTAATCCTAGAGCTAATTTTCGTATCCTCTGTGTAAAGCCTGGTCTTAAAGGCTTAGGTTCATAGTCAAATTTTACATCAGGTCAAAAAATACAGCTTTAAACTTAGATAAAAACGACTTTGACAAAAGACGAGACATTATTAAAATCACAGTAAATTGGCCTTTATTTATTTCTTTTCTTTCGTTTGTATTGTTGACATGTAGCAACAGTACTTAATTTTCCTTCATGATTATGATTTTACCAACATTTTAAAGATTTATTTATCTGTGCGAAGCACAAAGAATAAAGTATCTGAGACTAGTTGGAATGTATAGGTTTAGCATATACAAAGTGCGCCATAAAGTAACAGAACTTTTACAAAAACAGCTAGCTTCTTTAAAAACGTTACCTTAGTGAAAACTCCTTTGTCTAAACTTCGTAGTAATATCTGTTTATACTAGTTTGATACAGTTTGTATCTAAGTAAGCCTGTGACAAATGCATGTAGTGTGAAATCGCCGCACGAAACACTCATCGAAATAAATCAACTTTCTAATAAAGTTTTGTTACAAATTGGATAAATCTTTTACTGAAACGTTATAGATGGTGAGGACACTGTATAATGATGTGCGTTATCAAGAAACCGATGTATCAATGGTACAGTTGTTTCAGATGTGGACATGAAGATGATCCAAGGTCAAAATTCTCTTGAACGTCTAGGAATGAGGAAAATATGGAGGTATTTCGTGCACTTAATAGATATGTAACCATGCAGCAATTGTCAGCCATGTTTCAATCAAACGAAGAAAAGTTTAGGTTAATGTAACCAAGGGGTTGAAAATGAGGAAACTGCGTTCATGTTTTGTAAAAAGTTCGGTCATTTATGGAGGTACCTTGTAAATGTCTGTCAATTTAACTGTTCTCGAAATTTATATAAACATACTTCTCATTCGCTAGTAATTAGTTGAATATTAACCACAATTTATCTTTATGTATTAATTTTGAGTCTTTTTCCATACATTGATGTATTAATAATTTCCTCCTCCAGCCATACAAAACTACAGGCAGATTTTTAGAACTCTGAAAGATGGTTTCATACTCGTATACTTTGACATCTGATTCCTTAAAAGTCTTTGCACTTTCAAGTTTTCGATTTGCTGTGGAGTCTTGTCTGAAATGAAATTAAATCTTTCGGTTTAACGTCCCTCGAGTATGCCCTGTAGGCTAAGGGAGACGACGGTTGAAGCAAATGAATGATTATGGAATAAATTGTGAAATGAGAATGTGGAAGAAAACAAATACTCCGAGAAAACCCACAGACACGATGTTGTCTACCACAACTTATTTGTTCAGGGTTCGAATCAGAGACCCCATACACCAGAAGTAAGCACTCTACCGCTGAGCCGTGTTGCGCCCCGTTCTTGAGTCTTGTTCATGGAGGATAAAAGTGAGAATGAAAGTAGTAAAATCATCAAAGGAAACATAAAGTAATGGACTCACCGATGTAGAGCAGTATAGAAACACCTCGTCGATTGTTGCCGGTCACGCGTCAAATGGAAGTGGAAGGAATTTTCAGAAATCAAAATTTAAAATAAGTGACATGATGTTAAAATTCTTGAACGTGTTACCATATTCTGAAGGATTCTTCCATTAATTGCTAAATTGAATTTTTTGCAGCAAATATGCAGCGTGAAGAGAAGCAGCTGGAATCAGCGTTGGAGGCACTTATCTTAAAAGTTAATGATCTGAAAAGCTCCATTGCAGCTATGCTTGTAAAAGTAGAACGAGAATATGAGACTTTAAATTGGCCAACGTTTCTAGATAATTTTGCTCTGATTTCGGGACAGGTAAGTAGCGTCATTAGGCGAAGTCTGGAAATTTAAAGGTGCTCAGCAGTCTTTTAATAATATTGCGGCAATCAGGAAAGCAATACTAAACTTAACCTGCATAATTATTTAGAATCTAGAAAATACCACATAGTGAAATGGTCTGTGTTGTCGATTATACAGTAAGATTTTCGTATGCTTAGTGCTTCAATGTCAGTGGAGTGAAGAGCTTACAGAAGAAAAAAAAATGAATATAAAACTGGATAATAAATAATGTGTTTACGTACGCTTGTCACATGTGCATAAAACATAATTTTGTTAAAGAATGTATAAGTGTGTGGTAGTTAGTTTTCTTGGAAAAAAAGGAAAAAGAAAAAAGTTTCTTCGTGTTAATACAACAATTTATGTAAAGTGAAATAAAATATCTCTACTGATGTTAAGGCACGAAGCATGTGAAGCTCTTACTGCATAATATGATTTAAGCTGCTGTGGTCCTTGAAAATGGATACTCACTAAATGATCTGAAATATCGAAAATTAGTTCATCCTCCTAGGAATACTAAAAGACTAATACAATTTTTACCTGAGTAGAGCTATAATTATATGTTATTTGGTATGGACAGGAGGAAATGTCTCCAGTGAGGCTTTTCTTCTGATTTTAATGCTAAATATTATTGGGAGTTTAGCAGTTACTGATGTGTTGGTGAAAAGTGTTCAGTTTTAGTGATTGGACGCTGCATTGGAAATGATATGTGTACGTAATTGATATAAGGGTTTTGTTAGTTAATGTAATGGTAATGGTAGATTGTTACACAAATATTAGACTCTTAAATAATTAAATATTGAAGGATATAGGATTTAGATTTCTGAGCTTTCGGCATCTATAACCATTTAACCCGTTATGTATAACGGATAACGTCCCTCGGCGAGCACATCATCCTGGGAAAGGGAAGGAAGGAAAGATTGGGGAAGGTAGAAAGCAGCCTGCGACCTAAGTTAGGTACCACCCCGGCATTTGCCTGGTGTGAATGAGGAAAACCTCATTCAGGATGGCTGGCCTGAAAAAGCTTTTTACACTTTTTCGACCGAGTTCTCCCACCGGGAATCGAACCCGGGACCACTCGCACCGAAAACGAGAGCATTAACGATTACGCTACGAGGGGCCACTTAAATATTGGAAGGTTCAGCAGCCTTGGCAGTTGATGAAAATTACACATTTAGTGAGTGGATTAGTGATTCATTTGTATATGATGTTCAGCTTATGAATAAAAAGACTAGATTAATTCGAATATTGATTATACTTAAGTTTACAAGTAGCAATGGTACTTAGTGGATATTAGAAGGTGTGGTTTTTGGATAAGGCTACGTACATGATCCTACATGAAGTTTTCTACACATAGAAGTTTTGTTTAATTTGAATATACTCTTTTATTATTATGAATATGAATATATTTTCATAATCATCATCAACCGTTTTCAATACGGTGTGTTAATGACTTCTTCAATTACACCACAGCCGTTTATCTTAAACAAATATATTCATTGATACTCTGCAGTATTTCTTGATGCTACCATTCCGTCTTGTATGGTGTTTCTTAGTTCGCATGTCTTTGATATCTAGTCAAGAGTTGCATTTCTTCCTCAATCATAATTTCTTTTTGTAATATGTAAGACATAGTATCACTTCAATGCCGTTATTTTCACGATAATATCTCTCACTGCTGTTAGATTACTGGTTCGTGTTATTAGTTTTCTATCTCATGGGATATGCATGCTTCCATGTTTCGTTGTATAGTATGCAGACAATGAAGTCTACTTTGTCGAATCCACGTGTCAACATATATGTTGGATATATTCATTGAATTTTTCCGCATCAATCATTGTCACTTTCTCCAACACACTCGAGGCTAACGTAATACGTTTGTTAATTCCTTCAGTGTTGTCATTCATAGATACTGTGTGTCTTAGGTAGGCATACGAATTCACTTCTAATTCCGCATTTTCAGTTTCCTATCTACGAATTTCCTCCTCATTGATAAATCATTTTCGTTTTTTCCATATTCATCTTTAACCCGATTTCCTTGCTCTTCAAATTAACTTTTATTGTCATATCTTGCGGATTTGTGATGATGATTGCAAAGAATATTATCAGTGAAATGAATATGTGTTCCCTCCTCATATTTCACCTTTTCGTTTTTTCAGTTCAGAAATCGAAACATATTTAGATACATTTGAAAAAAAAAAAAAACTTTGGAAGAAACTATGTTGTCCTAACGATCCCTTTCTCGTGTTTTACTGTCTTTTGCTCATGGCCGAACGGTGACTTGTTTATAGATTTTGGGGGGCCGCGGTGGTTCAGTGGTAGAGCGTTCACCTCTCCTTTGGGTTCCGGTACGATCTCAGCCTCCGCCAAGTGAACTTTATGGTGGACAAACACCGTGTGCGTGAGTTTTCTCGGGGTTATCCCGTTTCCTCCCACTTTCTTCATTCCACCATTTCATTCATTACTCATCATCACCGTCTCCTTTAGCCTAACCGGCATAACCGTGGGACGTAAAACTCCAAATTTTATTTCATTTCTTTTCATTTCATTTATAGGTTTTTGTTATTCTTGTTGCTACTGATTAGATAGTGCAGTTCATACTCGCTTCACCAATGTATTAATTCTCTCACTATTTAAATATGAACAATTCTGTTATATCCACTTCTAAATCCAGCCTGTTTAGTTGGTTTGGCAAGGTCTTTTAATCTGTATGCCCGAACTTTCGTAATACTTTCTAAATTACAAGAAGGCAACTTGTATCCCTGTAATTTCGTAGATCTTCTGTATGCAACGATATCACTATGATACCTCTACTTTGCGGAAACCCGATCTCTTCATAGATACTTTGATCTTCCAATAGCATGTCTAATGTAACTCCATCTTCTCAGATATTTTCTTGCAGCGCAGAAAGTATTTTTGTTTTCTCGTCTTCACTCTAACTTCCAATCGCTTGTGTAAAACTTTCTGAAGAACTTCTAAATCTCTTGCATTTTTTTCTTAGCAGTTTTTAGTGCATGTGCGATTCCTTTTGTTTCAGTTCATGTTTCTCTTGCGTTCACTTGTTAGGCCCTCCTGTGCCTTTTCAAAGCTGATGTTGTCTTCAATTGTTCTTGCCTTGTTGCTTGGGTTGAATTTCCTTATGCATTAGTGTATTATATTGCAAAATTTACGTAGCCTATCTAAATATCATATAATATTGTCATTTCCCTTTTTTCTTCGTAAGATATGTTCCTTTTGAGATGCTCTTCTCACTCTTCAGAGTCGTAGTGCATTATGTTTTTGTAGCTGTTCCTCTCAAAATTTCTGTGATCTTGTTAGCTTCTGATATATCAGTACCTTCCTCTAGTGTTTAATTACAGTACGTTGAGCAACCTTCTTTTGTACACATTTTTGTCGCATAAAAGCTGTCTTCTTTCCAGGTGGATCTTAAGATACAATTTAAAAATTATCTCCTTTAAGAAGAATTTGTCTTTAGACGCAATCTTTTTATTAAGCGCATCTGTAGACGCTACTCCCGATTCAGCATCGTCTTGGGAGCTCATCTTTGCTCCCCATTAATAAGGCTAACAGGCGATAGTCATTTGCTATGCTGTAACTGTTCAGAATATTGCGGTGTTCACTCACATACCTTTCGTTTGACCTCGTGTAGTCAGTTTCTCTTGTTCAACTTAGGTTTCTCCATGACTATTTTCTGTGATAGTGTTTCTTAAAGAAGGAATTCATGATTAACATCTCAGCTTTGGGAAATTTGCGAACATATTTCCAGATTCGTCTCTTTCGTCTTACGAAGTTTTCTGATTTTTCGTTTGGCTTTTGTTGTTCATTGTGGAGATTAAGGTTTACTAGTTGATTTCTCTGTTGTTAAACTTTCTAATTTCTTCATAGAATTTCGAATTCTTCCATTTCCTCTGAATAGCTTGTAGAGGTCATACACGTGAATCAGTAGTCAGTTCGATGACAGAGTTTGTTACTCGACTAGAACTATGTAGGAGTACGGTGGCTCAGTGGTAAAGCGTTCATCTCTGGTGCGAGGGGTTTCTGGTTCCATCCCAGTCCATGTAAGTTTGTAAGAGACAACATCATGTCCGTGAGTTTCTTCGAGGTTTTCCAGTTTCGTCCCGCAGTTTGTCCACCTAGTCTTTTATAGTAATTCAATTTCATTAATCATCCGTCTCCTGTAATCTGAAGGGATTAACTGCGGGACGTTGGATTGGAAATTTCATTTATTTTCATTTCGACTAGAAGGTTGTGTATAAAAATGAACTTTACGTAAACTTTGGTTTTTAATGGTTATTTTCACTTCAAGAGCACATACAAAATGCTGCTTGAAGGGTTGAGGCTGATTACTTTAGGGCCGTGAATTCCCCATTTATTATATAAAAAGAAGCTGGTAAATAAAGTATGTCCGCGGAAATTGCTTTGATTTATCAAGCATAGCCATATGCAGTTAAAAAAAAAAGTATATATGGTTATGTATGTTAAGGTTGTTGCGGACTGTTTAATGCTCGTCGTTTGTATGCGTGTAGATTATGTTATGTATATTGTGGTTTTATCTTGATTGGGGACGTGAGGATTCAGGATTATCTTCAATCTCGTTAACGACAACCCGATTTAATCTGAACAGAGATATGCAGCTTTCTAGCATCATGGGAGGAATTTTCTTCTTCACCAAGTGCGAAGAAGTGTTTCTACTAATTCTAGTAGCCAGTAAGGTAGCAGTATCAGAACAGTAGGGTTATCAAGTCCCATAGCAAGAAAGTTACCGAAGCCAGAGAAAACTTTGCTAAGAGAGGATGAATTTATTAGCACAAATGGCGCCTGAGGTCAGATGATATCAATGTACTTGATATTAAGGAGCCAGTCATTAGTTTGCCCATATTGATTTTTAGTATATAAGTCTGGGCATCGTGCTGTCTAAGCTCATTTTGTGAGCATTGAATCTTATTCTAAAACCGTTTTTGCACGGTCTGACTTTTTATTAGAATTCATTTACTTGTAGAGCCTATCTAAAACCTGACTTTTGAGATTTTTAACTGCATTTAAATTTGCTCAGCCTATTTATTTATTTATTCATTCATTCGTTCTAGTAAAAGGTATCTTTCACCTTCTTCGCGTGCTGATCATCATTATACTTCAATTAGTGAAAAAATACGTGTGTGATATAGTAGTGTTCAAGTAGCGGATGAGGAAAAGCATTGTATGGGAACTACCTGACTGTTCAGTATAAGTAAGAGATTCTAGACTTACTTCTTACATTATTCGAAGTCTATGTTAAAATATTTTAAGCATTTTCCATAGTAAGACTAATAGTTAATTTCAGAGATAGAGACTAACAGTGATTTACTCCTCAAACTTATTCCTGAAATTTCGTTATATTGCTGCTTTGCACGTTAATAATGAAATAGTGTTTAATGTTGGCTTGAGACTGCAATATTTGGCAAGTATTTTTACTTATAAAAGCAAGTATTTTTACTTATAACATCATACGTCTTTGGATATATTAGTTTGAATCTTGAAATTGCTATGTAGACATTATTGTTATATAACTGATACCTCAAAAATCTAAGTGAAGTACTAAAGTTGTCCAAGTTAAGATCTAAATAATCTGTGAACCAACTAAAAGAGCTATAGCTTTTATTTAAAATTGCAAGAAATTGGTAAAATGTATGTTTAAACTCGACTTTTTACTATTTCCGTTAATGTAAAGCCGAAAAATCTTGAAACAAAAAATCCAAACATATCCCATTACAAATTTGCTAGACTCGGATTTGAATCATTCTGAGCGGGGGCTCTTGTGATTCGGATCCCACGATAAGCTATAGACAAGGTTCTTACAAATCTGGAAAACAGGGAAAATGGTGCTTAACCTGGAAATCAGGGAAAATTTACGATTCTTTTCTCAGGAAATGAAACTATTGTGCGTCTTACATATTTGTTAAGATAAGCCAATAATTCACCCATTATTTGTTGAAAGAAGTACTACAAATAAATGATTTTCGTTTAATTTTAGGAGTTGTATTTATAGTATGTAAACTTGTTAAGTGAAGTAGTTACTACTTCATGAACAGTTGTACAGCGGGCCACAGAAATTCTTGAGATACAAAGACCATGTGTTAGGCAACCGAACTAAAGCCCGTTACAAGATTAATTACGCCTGGTAGAGTAGCTAGAACAGCAGCATGAACTTGCCCCACCTGTTAAAAGAACAGATCGTAAAGTGTGTTTTTGTGTAGAAGTGAGGAGAAACGCTGGCTGACGAAATGACAAAAAGGAGTCTTTGCATACTTGTACTCACAGTACACAGCACAGTACCAGAAAAAAATATACGGACACCAGAGGCGCCGATGAGAAGATAACAGTCGGGGAACTTAAATAATCTTATAATTAACTCAAATGAGGGATTATACAAGTTAACTTACTTCAAATGACTATACATATGTGCGTATCAAATAATATACGGATAGATTATGCGATATATGTATCAGATTATTTTTTTAAGATAAACACAAAGCCTTGCGCTGAGTTTAAAAACTATTAATAGTAGTCCTACCTGGAAATCAATTAAAGCATGGATTGATCATTCAGGGGAAGAACCCAGCCCCTAATGAAAATTTTGGTGGTCTAACAGGGCCTGAGCTCCTAGGTTCCGGAGCCACTGATTGATACGTAATGTTACTTCGAAAGAAGAACTTGTCTGATTTCATATTCGTTAAATAATTTTTGAAAATGTTAAATATTGTTATACAATAATTTATTTGTAAATATTAAAAATGCAAAATTCGATAGCACTTAAACGAGTCGGAGAACTTACCCGTACTAGGCGTATTTCTACTTAGGTTGCAAATATAACTGAGGGTTCGTGATTTGTTTAATATTTGTGCAAATTTACACATTGGAATTTCTCATCTCGTTCACCTCTGGTGCTTGGGGTTCCGGGTTCGATCCCAGCCCCCGCCAAGTGAACTTTGTGGTGGACAAACACCGTGTGCGTGGGTTTTCTCGGGGTTCTCCCGTTTCCTCCCACTTTCTTCATTCCACCATTTCATTCATTACTCATCATCACCGTCTTCTTTAGCCTAACCAGCATAACCGTGGGATGTAAAACTCAAAGACTTCATTTCATTTTTTACTCATTCTGCCACACCGTCACTTGGTAAATTCGCGCGTCGTACGATATATGCGGCGAGTAGAAAACTTTAAGACGGTTTTCTCCGTTATTTTTGGCCATTGCGCTCTCCCAGTTTGTAATATTAACTCTTTAAGGTTAGTCTAAAGGGATGAAATAGTGTCGTCAAAAAGAAGTACAATTTTACGTTCGCAGGGGGCATAGCTTTCAGTTTTTACGAAATTTACAAAAATAGATGGCAGTGTTGTCGAACCCAATTTGGAAGATTGAGTTAGAAGTTTACCTCCCCTTTATTTTTTTTCCTCGCGAAGGATGGGGCAGAGGGTGTGGGATGTCGTTTGTCTGCGACCTTCGTAGGAATTTTCTTTTTCGATACTTCCATTCCTCTAAGTAACCTGACACCACTGACCACTGTCTAGTAATCTGCAGCTTGTACGGAAGAGGAGTTTGAAGCTAATCGTTCCATTTCTGGTATAAAGAACGCTGAATAGCGAAAATGCCGATTGCTGAGAACACTTTTTTTATCGGTATTTGCAGTATATTGCTTGTCTTTTTTCACGTGATACTGGACTTGCAATGAAATACATTTGCTCAGCACAGATTTAATCAAAATGTCATAAATGACAACTCAAATTGAACACAAGAACCCTCAGTGGTGTATACACAACGTTATAAAGAGGAGTTCAGGCACACAAGTTCATATCGTATACCATTGATCTGTACAATATATTAACGGGTAAAGTACAAAAATTTGAATTCTTTATCCAGCATAGGAGTTTTGAAATGCGTTACTCCTTTAAACCTTCATGTACTATCGGTGTGGAGTCATAACGCTATTTAGCGACGAAGACAATATAAATTTTCCGGAAAATTTTCATCGCTGATTCCACATTTCAATGCAATTATGGAAAAAACACAAAGAATTTCATTTCTCACATTAGTGATCCCACAGATTTGAGAACGTTGTTTATCAAGTGAATTCCCTTTTTTAAAAAATGATTTTTAGTCTTGAAACTTACTGTATTTTCAATTGGAATTTCCTTCACTAGGAAACAATCATGTATCTTTAGAATAAATTACTTATTGCATTATTTTTCTGGATCTCTTTTTGTCAGTAATAATTCTAATTAGTATATATTTAATAGCATGTGAAATTTCAAATTAGCATTACAAGGGGGTCCGCAGATCACTTCCCGAATGAACAGGGGGTCCGCGTTATCGGAAAGTTTGAGATTCTGGGCTAGTGCATAGATCAACATGAAAGATCGATCCTCACAGTGTATTCCATTACCCAACATAATCTCACGTCCAGGAAATATAAGGGAAACGAGACCCGTACTTTTTATTATTTTTTTCTTCGGATGAAGAAAACAAGTATAGTGAGATTTTTTGCTAAGTTTATTGTTATATATAAAAACTGTACTCTTACATGTTAGAGAGTATATTTTTATATATGAACTCCCTTCCTATGCATTATGAGATGCAGAAAAAGATGAAAGGTGTAAATTCGATTTTTTTTGTTTGTTTATTAAGAAAGCATGTAACGTAAATACATGCAATGAAGCAATAGCGGTGGGCGTCAGTGTTGTTTTTATGGAGAAAAGAGCTGTTACAGTGTATCCATTTTTTTTAAAAAAAAGTAGTAATTTAGATACTATATGTCTAAGCTATGTAAACACAAAATAGTCTATAAGCTATTGCTTATATGCTTAGCATAAGCGTTTTCGGCGCAGGAGACTCGAATTTGATTCCCGGTGGGAGCTCATATGGTTTGGATTCCACTTAAGCCGTAGATTAACGCCCCCTTAAAAAAAAAAAAAACTATGAGAAACCTCTCCCAAAATATGTACCTACATCCACTACTGCGAGTAACTTTTGACTCAAGCATCGGTATACATCATACGATTCACCTAGTTGCGTAAAATGGAGTAATTTTTGATTTTACTCGCAATTTTGAATATATGTATGCACAGAATGATAATGCTGTTGCACGACTGTGTAAAAATAAATGCATCAAAAACAATATATCGGTATTTTGATATGTGTATGGAGCCTCTCCCTTTTTAAATTTCGATTCAAAACCAAAATCAATCCTTTGTTATTGACAGCTTTGAAAAAAATAGTTCGTTTCGAAACAATTCAATATATATTTACAAAATTAATTTGGCCAACTTCACACTGATCCCTCTTTTAGACTTCCAAACTATGCTGTGCATAAGGGGCGCTGTCGGTCTCTTGACAAGTATCAGAGCAAAAACAGCAAGAGATATCGTGATGCGAATTTTTGCAATCAATTCAGAATACCAAGGATAGTTGCCATCTCCTCCGTTAACTCTCTAATCAAACCTGAAGTGGTTAAAATTAGACACTTCCCGTTTCAACGTTTATCGCCACAGAACGAAAACGGTAACATACCGGTATATAGAAAAGCGGTATTTTGAAAACTATTTATCGTTTCAAGGGTAAGTTCCACTTGCTTCGTTAACTCTCTTTTAGTACTGGGAGTGATTCAAATTAGCTATTTCCGGTTTAGGTTTCAACTTTTTCACCATAGAACGAAAATGGTAACAGATAGCAAGAAACAGTTTTTACAAACAATACAGCGTCTCAAGACAACATAATATGACTATCCACAACACTACCAAAACAAGAAGTAGTTCAAATTTACTATTATTTCCGGTTTCATTGTTTATGACCATTAGATAGCCAAAAGCTTTTTTTTTTTTTTTTTTTTTGGTAAACGATTGAGCATCTCAAGACGACATGTTATGACTATCCACAAACTCTACCGAAACCGATATTGACTAAAATATACTATTACTTCTGGTTTCAGTACTGATTTTCGTAAAGCAAAAACTGTATATGCTATCAAGATGTGGTTTTTAGCAATTGATTCAGTACCGGTATCTTAAAAATAGGTTTGATTTTCTTCCTTAGGCCTCTATTCAATCCGAAAGTGGTTGAAATAAACGATTTTTAGTTTCAACCTTTATCGACATAGAATAAAAACGATAAGTGACAGCGACTAATGGCTTTTTGATATGAATTCAGCGTCCGAGTAACAGGTTCTATCTTTGATCTTATTACT
Source organism: Thermobia domestica (assembly GCF_964235325.1). Taxonomy (NCBI): domain Eukaryota; kingdom Metazoa; phylum Arthropoda; class Insecta; order Zygentoma; family Lepismatidae; genus Thermobia; species Thermobia domestica. Next base: position 142,661,753 of record NC_137465.1, on the reverse strand, counting down.
CTATTGCAACAAGTACTTACAGATGCACTACTTCATATTTGAGTATTCAATTCACATAGTTTGGAAGTCTTAGTTCCACACTGTGAAACGATATTCACTTATTTTCAAAATTTCGATTCAAGGCCCAAGCATATCTTTATACATCTATCTATCTACCTATCTCTCTCTCTCTCTCTCTCTCTCTCTCTATATATATATATATATATATATATATATATATATATATATATATATATAATGTGTGTGTGTCTGTATAAAGTATCTATATACATATGTATTATGTAAAAATTTATTTTTATATTTTTCAAACAAACGATGGCTTTAGATTTTGAATTCGCCGAGTCGAGACAGCATTTTCTTCATACGAGTAGAAACAGACTTAAATTTCGACTTGTCTTGTGCGCGTTCCTAGTTTTGAATCAAATTTTGAAAATTGAGGATAGGGTGAAGTATTAACTTTATTTTTTAAATATTTTGTTTTTGTTTGTGAAATAAATTATTATTTCTTCAAAAGAATCAATCACAAATAGAATACAAATGATTGATTTTGGCTTTGAATCAAAATTTATTAGGGGACAATTTCACACATGTGCATCTAGCGTATTTCTAATTGTTTTGAGTGCTTTAACATATTTTAATATGTTATAAAATTTGCTAGGGATGCGTACGAGACAAGATTTCTGGCTGTTTCGTCTCGAAAATGTGCTGTAAAAGTGATGTCTCGACTCGAAAAATGTATATTTGTCTATTGGAAGAGCCGTGTCTCGACTCGAATTTTGTCAGGAAAATTCTGTCTCGACTCGTCTCGTGCGCATCCCTAAAATTTGCACTGCCTATTGATTTTTGCCAGTCATCAACCGTTGCCAAACTACTTCTGTTAACTACCGAAATTTAGTTTCGACAATGCTGTATAACAGCGTTTCCCAACTTTTTTCAACTTGCGGCACACTACGGGTCTAACTTGAATTCTCACGGCACACTCATAGGTATTATTATTATTATTATTATTATTATTATTATTATTATTATTATTATTATTATTATTATTATTATTATTTGTAAATAGAAAATACCGTCGTATTTGTTTTCTTTGATTACTGACCTCCTTCTCACAAAGAATAAAGCTCGATCACTGGTTTTCCTTCATCGTAAATCATTATACTTAATTTTCTTTCAAATTAAAAAATAGAAAACAATTCCAATGAAATATAGAACTCAGTCTTTTAAAAAATACACTTTCTTTTTCGAAGAATGTATCCAACCTTTCACAAGGAAGATCACTAAATTACGAACGAACAAACAAATCTCTTGTACTTTTAAAACAGAATTGCGGTAATTTGTATGAGTGTTTGCTTTGTCGAAAGGATATAATGAGATTTTAAAATTTCAAGTTACGAAATAATCTGGAACAATAAAGAAACAATAATGGTCATAACAGTGATAATTAATACTTTTTTCAACATTAAAAATGAACAGATAAATAACACAGTGTGAAACTTATAATTTATTAACATGGTTAATGTACGTCACAATTTTAAATATTAATAAAATTCTGTTTTCGAAATACAATCTATGTAGTAATAATGTATGTAAAATAATATATTACAATTACAGTATTTTTCATTGTAGAGGTTCATAGTAATGTGAAATTTAAAAACACATATTTCCTGTCTTGCAATTAGGTTCCTATATAATTAATAATTTTGTTTTCATTTCCTCGCGACACACCAGCGGCCCATTCGCGGCACACCGGTTGGGAAACGCTGCTGTATAATATGGCCAGTTTCTACAATGCTGTTGTATAATCGTTATTCCAAAATGATGATTCAACTTACTTGAAGCAGCATATGATATGAAGAAGTGTCATAATTTTAGTAAGGTCGGGAATATATAACGCACTCTAATTTTTCAGAATTGAAATGGTAACAAAATGTTCGGCTTATATTACGGCCAATACGGTATTTGATTTATCATAATGCGAGCTTGAGTTGTATATGATGAAAAAGCAAAGATCAGGTAGAGAACGTCACTTGTTTTCCATATTTAATAACAAAGGTAATTATTGACAGCACACAAATTTGATTATCGCGGGTTCAGAAACCACAATAATTCTGTGATAGAAATTCTACTTTGAAGACCAAGCCAAATAACGAGTTTGATACTAGACAGTATATTTAAACATCGTTTGTTTGGAGAATGCGAGAACGAGTCTATATGAGACGTGTGGCTACATGCTTATCTGCATCCTAAGTAGGGCTGTGCGATATTTCGATATATTGATCCATCCATAAGACATTTTCGAATATCTAAACATCAATACCGAAATATTTACGAATCTATGTTTTCGGTATTTGATATTTTCAATATTCAATGTTTTCTTTTTTATTATTATTTCAATATCTTTCCATATATCTGTTTTTCGTTTTTCTTATAACATGTTTGATGTTGCCATATAGATAATCTACCACTGATGGAATAGGTCACGAATTTCGTGTAACATGACTCGGAAGAGACACTGCAATGTGCAATCAGACCAAGAAAGACCCATGACTGAGAAACCACGACCAATCATCCGGAGTGACCCGATGATTCGATAGAACCCAGAGATGGAACGTCATATATATGAGAAGTGTGTGTGAGGCTACTAATGCAGTTCTAACAAACCTGATTCTCTCCTCTCTCATCGCCTTTTCACTAAATATAATTTTATTTTTCGATTGCTTGCTTCCTTGTGTCAAGTGTTACACTGAAAGATAACTACAACGCTTATAAGGGTACCAACATTCAAAATCGCAAAGAAAAGATAAGTCACATGTTTGTCTTATGAGAGATCGTTAATGTTTAATCGACCTGTAAAGCTTCTTGTTTAGAACATAAAAATTACCGCTGAGGTTAATCAGTTTTTGTTAATTCTTTTTTGTTATAGGCTATAATCAAAAACCACATGCTTGAAGACGAATAAACATGAAATTATATTTGAAATATTCAAAACATGGTATCTTGATTAAGAAATGTCACATCAAGAATCGGGCAAATTAATGTTCTAGCTCAAGCAGTGAACATCATTAATGAAGTATAAATAAAATTTTTGCAGTAATTCTGCAGAGCTATTTCGGTTGCTTCTCAGTCACCAGGTGTATCTGAGTTTCCGGATATGATTTGGTGTCCGGGTTCGTTCAGTCACCGAATCAGACCGAGTCTTAGAAGCGAACCCGGACCCGGATGACTCAGACTAAAGTCGAGACCCAAGTGGCCCATGTCCCATTCCATCACTGTTATATGCATAATCGAATAGTCCGATTTCTCAGTAATGCTTTAATTCAACAACACTTTTGGTTCCTTTCTGGATAATTTTTAGTTTCCAGTAACGATAAGAGAAGAAAACATGGTGACTGTAATGGAAGTGAATGATCATGATAGAATTGGCGGAATGAGAATGTTTTTGGAAATTGAAAAGCCCCGAGAAAACTGCGGCTACAGTGTTTTCCACCACAAATTTGCGTTGGCGGGATCAAACCAGGGATGCCTGACACTAGAGGTGACGAGCGCTCTACCAGTGACCCATCGTATCGTCCTCCAAGCGACATAGATTGGTTGAAATTGGAAGTGATTACTTATCTTATTAAAATCTTATGATCTCAGTCTCTAAGCGTCTATATAGTTGGGAAAGTGAACAGATTCTTATACGAACAATACTCGAACAAAGAAAGGGCTTGGAAATTCAAAAGTGGAGAAGAGTAATACATTTATTTTAGTTTGTCTTTTGATAGTAAATGCACAAATTTGACATGTGTCCTCAAACGAGCACATACAGCGCACAAAGGGACTACGATAAAAAAGAGACGATTAAAAAAAAAGTTGATGAGGCTAAGTACACTTCGAGAAATAAATGCATTTCATTCATTGTCAATTGCGAGTAATCTTGGGAAGATTAATAAATTAACTGATGATGCTTTTGAATACAAATAATCGTGTTTGAGGAAATTTCAGAAATATAATTAATAACTTTTTTTAAAGATAACAAGCAAGTGTAAACAATCCTTGGTTTAATTTTATTTATTTATTTAGTTAAATATTTTTACATAATTTCATAAGATCAGTATAGCGGTGTAAAAACAAAATAACTCGAAGGTTTTTTGCTATCAGCGGTGAGCGGTTTATCCAATCTAATCCAGTCCATTTACATGAGTTTTATGGATGCAGTAATAAGACATTGAAACAATATTGTTTCCCCTCAACAACACGCGGTGAGTTGTCATAGCATGTAGCTGCATTTGCTCGCTTGAAAACCGTATTGATTGTATGTATCAAATTTGAAACCAAAATTTTCTAGTCGCAGTTTCAGTTACATAATTATTCTAGATTGTTCATAAATGTTCCTGAGAAACCTTTGACTGGTTGGTATTTGTTTCCACATATAATGTGTAAGAGAAAGGTGCGTGTGAATGTATAGTTATATTGTGTGTGTGTGTTTAGTGTTTAGAGAGAAACTCACAAGACGGTCGTGTCCAGTGTCTTCAGAAGCATGTTGTCCCTCCCCTCAAGGACAGTGAAACGAATTGGAGGGAGAAACGAAATTGGACACTTGGAAAGAAAACAGATGTGAAAGAAAGCGGGGGAAAACTGTGGGTTCGGTTAAACTGAATATGTCCATTATTTTAATAACCAAAACATTTTGCATAAATTAAGTTGGTTCACAACAATGGTTGGTTTACAAACTTACAACAATGGAAAGAATAAATTGTAGTAAAATTTTTCATATAAAAACTCATAGATCACTTGGTCCTGTACTAAATGACAGAATTTCAGAGACCTAGAACAAGCGATGACGCGAGAGGTATCTAATTCCTCTACAACAATTAAAAGCTTACAACAATGGAAAGAACAAAATATCGAAAAATGATTACCTTATGAATCATACACTACATTACGGTATACCAAATGCCGAAATTTCAGAATCTTAGAATAAATGATAACGGGAAAAGCATTGGATTCCTTCAACAATCAAAAGTTTACAACAATGGAAAGAATAAAATGCTGTAAAATTTTCGCCTTGAGTTTCATATATTACTTCATTTTGTACTCATTGACAGAATTTCATCGTCCTTGTGCAAACGATAACGGGAAAGGGATCAGATTTCTCCACAACAATTAAAAGGTTACAACAATGGGAACGAAAATACATAATAGAATTTCAAAGTCTTAGAACAAGCAGTAACGCGAGAAGCATTGGATTACTCTCCAACAATTAAAAGCTTACAACAGTGGAAAGAACAAAATTACGAAAAAATTTCAACTTGTGATTCATACATTAGATCACGCTATACTAAATGCCAGAATTTCAGTGTCCTAAAACAAATGATAACGGGAGAAGTATAGGATTTCTCTGCAACAATTACAAGCTTGCAACAATGGAAAGAACAAAATTTCGAAAAATTGTCACCTTGGAACCCATAGACTACATCATGCTGTACTAAATACCAAAACTCCAGAGTCCTAGAACAAATGGTAAGGGGAGTGGCATTGAATTCCTCTGCAACAATTAGTTGAACTCAACAATGAACGAGTCAACAATTCGAAAATCTGCACGGAACAATTGCTGCGTATAGTCATTATCTTCAAACAGACTGACAGTGAAGAACATAGTTCAGTATTTGTAAAAGTTATTAGTCATTTTTGTAAATATTAATTAACATTGAAAAGATAGGGCGATAGCAACGCCATCTCTTATCACAGAAACAAACTTTTTGTGGCTTTAGACCATCCTTAAACGTGCACTACCACCACCTCACAAAAAATGGCCCCGAAGTTCACTTACCAAACTCTGCCTTCTCTTTGTTAGAGATACTCATCTCAGGTAAGTAAACAGAAACAAATGAAAAAAAGAAGGGTAATGGAGGCCTTGAAAGTAAAACGTAGACAAATTTACCAGTGTTCAAAAGCATATTTTTTAAGGACGCTCGACCCTAGCAATAGGAGCTAAATACGTGGTTCCGATTAGTTGAAGTTAGCCGCTTCTCGCTACCTGTCATAAATATAGCAGAAATGAACTACCTACTGCTGTCGGTCTTCGTGGCCGAGACTGCTAGCACAACTGTTTAGTAATTATAATTACTTTTGGCGTTGTTTCAAACCCGCCTCTGAAAAACTTTTTTAATTCTTATTTTTTATTAAGTTTCCATAACACAATTTCCATTAAAATATTATAAATAATACTCAAAAAAGTGATTTACTTACTTATGCGTGCAGTTTTGCTACACGAATCCATAGTATAGGTAGTAATAGTAGTAACAACGGGTCAGAAGCCCCGCAGGGCTCGTTTTGTTCCAGCTTGACTGCCATGATGTTAATTTAACCTCAGCAGCTTCTTCAATTTTTTTCTTCTTTAATTCCAACAAAGTGAATTTTCTTCTATTACTATAATACACAATACATACACTAGAAGGTTTGGACAATCGCAAACTGCAATCAATCAGAAACGTGTATTTAGTTCCTATGGCTAGGGTCGAAGGTGAAATAAAAATGTACTATTCAGAAGATACTGTCTACAATGCAGTAAGTAGACTGGGTCGGTGGATCGCAGTGTGTCATGGTGGGTCTCAGTGCGTCATGGTGGGTCGCAGTAGGTCACATGCTGTTGACCCTCGACCTACTAATTCACTCAGAAAACTCGACCCACCGACTCACTCCAAATCTGATCTGAGGGTGGGGTACTTGGTTCGATCCCAAGGCAAGTAAGTTTGAAGTGAATAACATCGTACTCGTGGGTTTTCTCGGGACACACTAATTTCCTCCCATTTTCTCCTTCCACTAATTTGCCCATCATAATTCACTTGTTTTAATCATGGTCTCCCTTAAGCTAACAGGCATATTCGTGGGACATTAAACGCAAAGATAACGAAATATCAAAAATGCCTAAAAGACAAGATGAGTTGCAACGAAACTTTGTGTAGGGACAATACGCAAAAAATAAATGAATGTTTTTTTTTTATTTTCTGTGGAAAAAATGGTTTTAGTGGACAAAAGCCCCCACCCAAAATTTTGAAATTTGACGCCCGAAAATCAAAACGTGGAACTAAGCGAACGAAATTGTGTACAGAAATTTAGACCCGAAATGAGGGAATATGTGTTTTATATTTTCCTGGAAAAAAAGGTTGGGTGGGCACGGATTCCGGAAAGCCTTTGATCGTGAAATATCAAAATTGCTAATAACAGTATGTCAGAAGTGCCTAAAGGTCATGAAGAGTTGCAACGAAACTTTGTGTAGGGACAATACGCAAAAAGGAAACGAATATTTTTTTTTAATTTTCTACGGAAAAACTGTTTTAGAGTGCAAAACCCCTCCCCAAAATTGTAAAAGTTGACGCCCTAAAGGTAAGAAGTAATTTACTGAAGTGAATGTAATGGCTCACATATATTGTATACATAAAATGAGGCAATATGTGTTTCGTATTTTCCTTTTTTTAAAGAAAAAAAATCCAAACCTTTGATTACGAATTATCTAAAGTGCTAATAAGTATACGTCAGAAGTGCCTAAAGAAATGGAGGATTGCAACGAAACTTTTGTAGGGACAACACACAAAAAAATAAGTAAACATGTGTTTTTAGCTTGTGCGGAGAAACAGTGTTGGGGCCAAGGCCTCTTCCGCAAAAAGTAAATATTATCGTAGAAGTACGAGAAGGAATGGATCAAAGTGATTGGAATTGTGGTAGATATTGTATATGTAAAATAAGGCAATTCGTGTTTCCCAATTGTCCCCATGTAATCTATTTCGTAAATATATTCATATCACGAGTTATATTGTAGTTAGCACAGTCGTTGTGTAAAAAATATTCTTGACGCTTCGTGCCTACATCTGTTGACAGTGTGAAATTTATAAGGGGATGAGAAGGAAATCATTTTTGGTAATACTATATATTACTATAACCAAAGGAGATTACCCCTTATTCCCCTTTTATTAAGCGGCGAAAATCTGTCTCCAATAGTGGGGGGAGGGTAAGACCGTTCCCATATTTTTTTAAAGCGATGTTCAAAATATTTATGATGTTGAAAAACAATACTGTGGAGAATCAGGGAGTAGAGTTGTCTTGAACATTGTTAGGCGTGCAGATTTGAGGCTTATTCTGGGTGATATCAATTTCATCTCATTTTCCTTTGTGGTAATCCGACACAATTCATCACATTTCTCCCCAAAGAACACATTTCAAATCGGATTATTGGGTGCACAATGCCTCAGTTCCAAGATTGGAGGGGACTTGTCCCCCTCATCCTCCCGTGCCATTTGTGCCAGTGCTTGTAATATACACACACTGTTAACAGATGTAGACACGAAGCATAAGAACAGTTTTTACACAACGACTGTGATAACCATAATATAACTCGTGATATCAATAAATTTACAAAATAGATTATATTTTGTTGCCAGTTACCATGAAATATTGAAAGATTTTGCAACTGATTTGAATATTTATATTGTTTTAATTCATTATAAACATATTGAGAATTAACATTTTACTTCTAGCTACAAGTGGCTACTTTATTGGTTGAAGCAAAAAACAAAAAAAGTTGACACCAGCGAGAATCGAACCCGTAACCCTTGGAACGTGAGTCACAAATGCTTCTGACTCTGCCACACCGTCACTTAATAAATTTGTGCAACGTACGACATATGCGGCGAGTCGAAAACTTTAGGACGCTTTTTCTGTGCTATATTAGGCCATTGTACTCTTCCAGTTTGTAATATGAACACTTTAAATGTTCACAATCACCTTGCAAAAAATGGCCCCGATGTTAATTTACCAAGTGTGCTTTCTCCTTGTAAGTGAAAAAAGAACTTCAAGAATTTTTTGATATCGATATTTGTAATTGCAATAATAGCAAGATACGGAGATACTTTCGTTGAATCAGAAAAGAAAGTGGTCTGAGGCACTATATGTCTATTTTTGTTTTTTAATTTAAATTTGAAGTCTCTCGACTATAGTATTTTATCACGACAGAAATAGTGTATTTCGTCGTTATTGTAAACATGTGTTATTTGCTTCATAAACGAGTGTTTTTTGACTCTTACTTAACAGAGAAGTCTTAGCATAGTGGTGTGAGCATTCGTTTCGTAATTCTGGGGTCCCGGGTTCGATTCTCGCTGTGGTAAGTTTTTTTTCATGAACTACAATATTCATACTTCTGATGTGTAATAAAATGAAAAATGCTCAATTTCTTTCGGTCTTACAAGTTAGAGTGGAGACGACTTTCTTCACAGGGGAAATACTAGCAAAATGACGTCACATGTCTGTCTACAACTTTGATTCGTACTGTGGTGGAAAACGTAACGTGTTTAGCAAACAATTCATGAATACGACCCCTAAGGGTCATGCTTAGGCCCAGTATGACTCATAAATGTGTCTGAAACGGTATTGTTTCCGAGTAATTATTCCGAACGTCTTCCACTATTTCTCCTACTGCTAGAAATAATAATATTTTCGTTCGCCATTTCCAACACGTTCCATATATCCGTTCAACCAAAATTTGTAAATAGGAACTATTCTTTTTATATTGGTACGTATATTTTGTTAAAATATTAATATAACGCATACATAATCCAAAGTCTTCTAGCCAATGAAAGCTTATTACTATGTATCATGGTGAGGACAAATCCTACTTAATTTCTGTTTAGACATACGAAGTTTCGATATGGATGTTGTCCAGGAGCTGACACCTTCTTTCTCCCCTCTCTTTCCTTTCGGATACTAATCGCTATTATCCTTTCTTTTTCTTGTTCTATCAACTTCAGTACGCTTATTTACATTGCAATAGGACGTAATATTGAGATCTTAAATTTCCAGTAATAATAATAATTGTATTAAAATTTTTAAAGTTGCCTAAAATTAGACAAAACTTACGGTTAAGTCGGGATTTCGGGAGGGTGTCTGGACCTCTAGGACACACCTCTGCAATTATCACAATTTTAAACCAAACCGTTCCACTGAAGTTTCATGAAAGTATTCTACTGTACGTTTTGAGGAAGATAACTTTAATAAAAATAACCTAATATCACTGAACAGTAAGGCATATAATAAACTAACTTTTAGGATATGCAGAAGTAATTATGAAAGCTTTATTATGGAAGCCATAATAAATTCAGTGAGCTCCGAAATACAAAGTAAGAAAATAGCGTGTAAGATTGAGTCTACAAAGCAATTGTTACTTAATGAATGGACATACACTATTTCGAGAATCGAGATAAAACGAGAAATGTTTACGATACTTTTCATCTCGTCTCAATTTCCATCTCCAAAGCAAAACGATAATTTGAGTTAGCCTTGTCCCGTCTTAAATGTAAAATGTTAACTCTCGTCTCAATTTTGTTTATTTTGTTTCAGAAACGAGATTAGAAATTCCTCTTCTCGTGAGCAACACTAAACAAAACCGAAATATTCTTGCCAAATGTTACATTTCTGGTTGTAATGTTATGCCCTGAGCGATAATAAGCTCCTAACTTTTAATCTTCTATGACATAATAATTATTATTATTAGTTTATTATTATTATTATTACTATTATTATTCCTGAAGATTTGATAGTTCAAGTATTGAAACATCCGAGTATTCAAATATCAGAAGAAAATAAAACGTGTCTCATCGCCGATCAATCGCCACCAAAAATTCTAAAGTAAAAGTTTTTTAAAAAAGTACTGGTCATTCGTGGATCCGATTCGAGTCGACTACCTTCAGATTACTGGTCGAGCGCCTTGACCATTTAACCACGATTACTACGCAGCAATTGATTTGTCTTTAGTTGGTTTACGAGTATAATACACGCGCCGTATTTGATTCAAAATAAAGGAGTTTTGTACTTTGTTTTTAAAAAATCTGTAATGTTGATAATTTAGTGAATACAGTGATATAATGCCCTCCGAGTCAATGACATATTCCTGTGTTTGCCAATCAATCTGACTATTAACAAGCTACTGTTTTGAGCGAACAGAAAAGGCTCTTTATTTAGGCGAGCCGGAAGAAGTGACACTTTAGAAGAGTGGTTAGAGATGTAGTTTTCTAATCTGGCGGCCCGGGTTCGATTCCTGCCTTCGCCGTTTATCCTTTTTAAAATGTTTCATTTACAAGGCTGAGCTCCAGTTGGATGCTGCTAAATGAAAGATAATCTCCAGTGGAGAAATTCAGTGATGTAATCCTGAAAATAAAGGAAGGAAAATGAATGGAGAAAACGAGTTACAGATTTAATTCTGTTAATGGTTCTATATTAGATATTATCCGTTAATTTCGTGCATTTTGTTTATTGACACTATATTCTCCCCTTTTCTCTTTGTGTCTCAATGTGTAAAATTTCACAAATATTATACAAATCACGAACCCTCAGTTATTTTTGCAAATTAACGGGAAATAGGCCTACTTTAATACGAAATACTTTCTCCAATTCGTTTGAGCGTTATCGAATTTTGGATTTTTAATATTTACAAATAAATTACCAATAGTTAGCATTTTCAAAAATTATTTAACGAATAATGAAATCGACAATTTCTTCTTTCGAATAGTATTACGTATAAATCAGTAGCGCCGGAACCTAGGAGCTCACGCCCTCTTAAACCCCCAAAATTTTCATAGGGAGTTGGGTTCTTCCCTCCAAATGATCCATCCATTCTTTTAATTGATTTGCAAGTAGGACTACTGTTAATAGTTTCAAAACTCAGCGCAAAGCTTTGAGTTAGTTATCTGTTATCTTCTCATCAGCGCCTCTAATATCCGTATATTTTTTCAAGTGGCTTTGTATAGTTTTACGTGTGTATCATACAAACAAGAAGTATTGTGAGTACAAGTATCCAAAGACTCCCTTTTGTCATTTCGTCAGCCAGCGTTTCGCTCCACTTCCGCACGAAAACACTCTTTACGATATGTACTTTTAACAGTTGGGGGCAACTTCACGCTGCTGTGCTAGCTACTACCAGGCGTAATTAATCTTGAAGCAGGCGTTAGTTGGGTTGCCTATCTCACGGATTTTGTACCTCAAGAATTTCTGTGGCCTACTGTACACATTATTTCTGATATTAAGAATGTAATTTATGAAAATATTTTGATTTTTTATACTTCACGTTATAAATGGTGACATTTCTTTCTGTTGGGAGCATAATAGTATAAGAGTACTGTTAAGTAAATGAGAGTAATTTGCTGCTACTCAACGCTTTTTTACACCGTAATAGACTAAACATTTTTTTAGAATATATGATAAAATTTAAATGCCGATGTCCAATGAAGAAGACTGAGGGCAAGCTCTAAAAGTTAAAAGTAATCTGAAAGCCCCAAAGAATGTAGATATAGGATTCGGAGCAGAAAAAAAAATACATTGGGAAGCTTAAAGATGTCAAGGAAATAGACATGTGTAGTTTCTTCAGTGATTATCAAAAATTTTTGATAGGCACTACTGAAAAAAATACTCGAAAAATGTCCTCTTAGATATCCTCTTACTTGTGCCATTTCATGTCTTGATCCTAAGGTTTTCTTGCATAAACCTAAAATTGTCCGGATAAGGATGACGAAGTGCTTGGAAATACTACATCAGTCGTTTCGTCTCGATAATGTTAAAGCAGAACTAGTTCAGAAAGACTTTCAGCTGTCTAAAAGTTCCTGTTCTTTTCAGAACCTGTTCTTTTCTTCAGCTGTCTAAAAGTGTGTTGGCGTCTTATTTTAATTCAGATGGAAGCAAAACAAATCTTGATGAGTTTTATAAATCAGTTCTAAGTGGCAAAAGTGAATTCAAACATTTTTGGAGTCTTGTGAATATGACATGGATTATTTCACATGGAAATGCAAGTGTATAGTCTGGTATTTCTATTAACAAGAGTTTATTGGTAGAAAATTTGCAAGAGGCTCTTTCTGTATCCCAACGACAACTGGTAGATTGTTTGGCCTGCATAGGTGGAATTAGATGTCTCAATGCTTCCGAGCCAGAACCCTTTCCCCCACTCATTCACTCATTCTTCTTGTAAAAGGTGCGAGAACAAGATACAATTCGGCTTTGGAAGAAAAGAGAAAATGAGAGATCTCAGGCAGAACTTAAACGAAGGAAAATGGCTAAGTTTAAAGAACTAGAAAAAAAAGAGGTGATGTAAGAAAAAATAATTCGAATCTAAAGAAATTGAAAGTCAGATCAAAATTTTAAAGCAGTCAATCTAAGTAACTGAAATAAGTAATCATAGCTATCAATTGTTAAAAGCTTTTAATAGTGTTCCTACGTACTTAATACCATTTAAGTTGTTTTTGGATCAAAAGATCCAATATATTTCAGGCAAAAATGTTCTTGTAGGTTTTATATCTGAAGAACTACATATAATGTAGCCAAGTCCGAACTCAGTATGATGTCACTTAACTCAGTATGATGTGCTTATTCGGTAAAAAGTAAGAAAACCCGATATAGTGACCGTTCAAAAATTTAGTTGCCTCTGATCCAAAAAATCCAATATATTTCATTCAATCTAAAAATTTTCTTTTACGCCTTATATCTGGAGAATTATATATAGTGTAGCCAACACAAACTATCACTTAACTCAGTATGATATTCCGTAAAAAATACGAAAACTCGATTTAGGGGCCGTTCAAAAATTTTGTATCTCCTGGTCCTAAAACTAATTATCGGCCAAAATCACAATCTTTTGATCCATTTTTGGATCATTCCTAAAATTCTTGTAACCTTTTAATATGTTGTATAATATGTATAACATAATATATTTATGTTTTATTGTGATAACAATTAGGATCTATTGCAATAACTGAAAAAAAAATCGATACAAGAAAATAGAGGTTAGGGAATTGGCATGGGCAGCTATAGTGTTCGCTTCCCATAACTTTTATCATGTTAAACTTTCAAATATTTTTGCGTTTGAGGGGAAGAAAATCCCAATTTGCATTCTTACAGTTGCATATACATTTAGACATTATTTTGAAAGGTTTAACTCATTGTTTCATTTTCTCATTTTATTAAATTCGAAGAAATATTGAGAAATTCCATTAAAGTATTGGTTTTTCGTTTGTTTACTAGATTTTTAGAAGCGCGTCTTATTTTCTTCGAAATTAATAGAAGCAATTTGTTGACTTTTTTTTTTTTTTTTTTTTTTTTTTTTTTTTTTTTTAAGAATTCTTAAGTTAGAGCTGCTCATTGGGGAGAAGGATGGCAATTTCTTAGTTTATATAAAGAAATTTAACGTCAATGTGTAATATTATTTGAACATGTCTTATAAAGTTTCTTGACTAGCTCAAATAGCAGTTCTTTGGTTAGCTTACACTGGCTTGTTTACTATTACTAGCAGCGTTCACCCCGCTTCGCTGCGGTCACCCCGGAACGCAATAAACCTTGTTAATTAGATAATTTTTACTTTTTCGCTTTCAAGTGATATGATAAAAACCATAGTAGATTCCAGTAAATGTTAACATTATATCGCCTGTCATTTATGTTAACCCGCCGAGTCACATGGTCATGCGGGTTGCATATAAATACGTTTATTTTTACCTATGATGAACTAATAACAAAGGATTTGTACGTATGGACACTTGAATGGTCAATTATCTCAAGACACTGGTAATTAAAAATTAAAGTGATATGATAAAAACCATCTAGGGTCCAAATCCTAATAACCCCCCAAAAATGAAAGAAATTGGTTCAGCCGTATTAGCGTGATGAGTTCACAAAGGATTTGTGCGTTCTCTTTTATATATATAGATTAGCCTTTTGTATGGCTCTGTGTCTACTGTTTAGTGTTGCAAAAGGAAAGTTGCTGATCTTTTGCAGCACACAGATTGAGAATCACTGGCCCGTATCACAAGATATGTATATATATATATTCATCTTCGGTGTTAAAGAAAGATGTTTAGCTCCAAACCAACTAACCAATTAAATTAATTGCTAGAACCTAAGATTAGTACAGATACAACGTTTGACAAATACGGGGTTCGTTCTTCACCAAACCAGTCTTTGATTTTCTGTTTTTCCCAATATATCAAGGTTATTCTCCACTCTTTGTAAGACAGGAACTTTTCAGGATTTTTAAGCCATTGAGTTAATTAAATGTTTTTATTAACAGCATTTTGAACTTGATTTGTCTCGATCGTTTGTCAAGTAGTATACGTGTCTCTCGTAGAAAGTTTGTGTCATAGTTAATAGAAGACAAACGACAATAGATACAGTCTGGTTAGTTGACAACAGTGTTTTTACGTACACAGTACATAAGTAAATAATTGTTTCAGCAGAATAAAAACTATCTGTTGACAACAAAATTGTGTACGTTAGCGCCATAGAACTTAGTTTTTCCTCGAAAACTACCCGTGAGAATTTGCCCTCAAGTATCTTATTTTATTCCAAATCGATGTGATTTTTCGATATGAATATATATTTAAGGATCCCCGCCTTCAGTGTGTATTGCATCTTTAAAACACATACTATTGTTCATAAAGCAGACGATATGGAAGAAAACAGGAAGACACGAAGAAGACGCGGTGGAATCCAAAGCTGGACGAATCACCAAAAAATCACCTATAAAAGAAGACCAGGAGAGGACCAAATTATCAGTTGACCACTCATCTACTTAACCTACAATACCCGCTCCTGAAGTCACATTGGACAAAGGAGTTTTCCTACCTACATAACCTCCGGTAGCTGCATTGGGCGAAAGAGATTCTTAATCATAACCCATCTCCGGAGGCTACTTTGGATGAAGGAGGATCCCTATAAAACGTCTCCCATAGTTATGGAGATTCCTTTATAAAACCTTGGAGACTGCATTGGGCAAAAAGGTTATCCGTACGTACCTAATTCTAACCTTCATCAACCGAAACCACTTGACGTGTGCTGAGCATTAATATTGAAACACTTATTTTGTATCTTACAAAGAAACTTTTTCATTATTCCGTATAGGATCATTTTTATAATAAAGTTGGTGAAAGGCTAATCCCTGACTATTATTGACTCTACCAAGAGACATCACAATATATATAATCTTCTTTCGACAATAATAAACAAGTACTAAAGTTTAACTTTATCAGTTTTGGGCTATATCTCAATAACCATATTGTTTTGTGTCGTGTTGCTAGTGTCATCATTATCAATTTAATCTTAGTAGGTTATCGTACAGCATAAATTTTTAAACTCGAAAGCTATACATGATGATTTACACTCAAACATATAATTTAGTTTAGCTCAATGAGATCTGTCCATTAGTATAGTCTCATTTTTGGACGTTCTCGCTCCGTATACGCTAATAATTCTGTAGAATTTTAGTTTTCGAAAAATTCGAGAGAACAATTCTTAGTTTTTTATAAATCTATTTTCGTTGGTATATCTAAGTATAGATATTCTTAAGCTATAAATACAGTATTCATTATTGTTTCCTTCTAGATATGCATTCGAATTACATTGCATACCTTATAAGTTACATAAGAATGAATTTTTCCAGCTGTCAGCGTTGTCGAAGGTCCTGCGAAACGAGAAGACACCAATATTACGAAATCTGGTTGTACTCCCATTGTTGCTTAGTCCAGATAGAGATGAAGAATTGATCCGATTGACAGAGAACAGAGTGAACACCTTTGCACACGATTTAGTTCCAGATTATCTTCGAACAAAACCGGATCCTGATGCTGAACACAAAATGTTGCAATTAGAACAGAAAGCTGCTATTATTACTCCAGACAACATTCAGGTAAATTTATTTTCTTATTTATTTGTGTATTGTAAAAGATCAATAATTTATTTACCTTTATTATTATTATTATTATTATTATTATTATTATTATTATTATTATTATTATTATTATTATTATTATTATTATTATTATTATTATAGAAAAGAAGTCAAGTGTTGTGTATGTATGGAAATTTGTTCTAAAATTTATAATATTCTAACTTACTGTAACATGTGTATGTAGATGAGATAGCATATGTTGGTATTACAGATTCATGTTACGAATTTATTTGTATTTATTTATTTATTTATATTTATACACAAATATGTATGTGAACACTTTAATTTCCATAATCTATAATTCTGATGCTGATTTCAGCTATACGCTAACACCTCAGTCATTTTCATATAAAACTATCTGGTGAGAAACCCAAAATAGAGATAACAAATAGTGAGTTCTGGAAAGTCATATCGCTACAAATGTTAGGAGTTAGAAGGGCCTTAGGTCATACCGTAACTTACGTCTTATCGAAGTTCATAAAGAAAATAGAGTAAAAGAAAAGGAAAGAAAGGAAAAAGATCCTTTATCGCCTTCACACATTAAGTATTTTTTAAAATGCTCGCCACTTCGTATGGCCCCAGAAACATGCTGTCATTCAATTAGTATATATGTGTGTTTACATAATTACATTATACCAGCGTTATGAAACCCTTCTTCATCTAAGGTTTTAGGCTATCATATAAATATAAAAACATTCTTTTCCTCTTTCCTCCTCGGTCTGAAAATCATATTTACTTTGTCCTTGATCTGAATATCTTATATATCTTCATATCTACTAACTATATGACAATGAAATTTGGTAAAAATATATCGTAGGACAGGGTACCAACAATTGGCGTCTTAGCGAAATAATAATAATAATAATTTTACATGCGGAAGTCATATGTATAGTATCATTCAAAAGCTTGATTCATTTCAAAGATAATGAACGATAAGCCATCCATGTAAGATGACTGGAGTAGAAGCAGCATGTTTCTACGTTAAATCTAAAATTACCTTTAAAAATCTGTAATTTTTAAGAGTTAATATTTGAAATTCACTTTTATATCTTAGTTTGGAATGAGATATTTATTTCGAATTATTATTCAAGCGGGCCATATGAACTTTTTGTCATTCGATTCGATTGGCATTTGTGCGTCTGTCTCATGATACGGTAAAACCTGTCTATGTTGGCCACCTTCGGTTCCATGAAAAAATGGCCAACTTACAGAAAATAATGTGATTGGTGTATTTTTTAGAATAGGATTTATAGTATTACTTGATTGTAAAATTTTAATAAGCAGTGGCACGACAGCTACTTTTATCAGTGACAAATAGATTTTGTAGATACCTTTCGATAAATAGTGAATCAGTTATTAATAACAAATTTATACATGGTGGTTCATTCTGGACGTATTTCTTTTGGTCTTTTTTGGCATATATGTACATTCTAATGTTGTAGTTAACTATCTCTTATTAATGAACTACAAGTGTTTCCCTCGGAGCAAAAGATTTTGAGAAAATCTTAATCGAATTCATATCTCAAAACCTCCGTTACCTTTTGACAAATCGTCAGGTGCCAATACTTGACAATAGAGAATTTTAACCTTGAGAATTTTCCAGAGTTACTAAAGCTCCCCACTGATAAAAGGAGCCGATATAGCTAATGGTTTTACTAAAACAGACAGTGTTAACAAATACGTACAACCATTTCCTGAATTCCTGGACGTGCACTGAGAAAAAAAAATCGTATGTGGCGTACGTAAAGTCGTATGTTACATTTGTAAATCCTGTAGTTTTTTGACTTAACATACAGCAAACGAATAACTGAAAACACATGTTTTATAATACTTTCTGTATAAGTGTTCCATTTATACGTATTTTTCGTAGGAAATAATATAGGCGGTCAGGATCTCACATACAAATGGACGTATATAACATACAGCTGATGAAGTTAACATACATATATGCATGTAATATAAGGAGGACTGTTAGATATCAGACATCCTGCAACGGCATGATATAACGTCTAAAGGTAGTGCCTATTTAGCATACGGATAAAGTATGCTTCGTACTGATTTCTGTAGTAAGCAAGAGGATTCCGTATATTTGTACAATATACCGCTGTCCGGAGAACGATTTTTTTTCATTAGTCAGCAGGGTTGGCAGGTTTAAACCAGCTGATTAAAAAAAAAAAAAAAACAACTGGTTTAAACCAAAAAACGAAAAATGTTCTTAAAAGGGTAAGTGTTCGTAACATCTTGATGAACACACATTTATGAATTATCACGTTTCACTCTCGTATATTATAGTATTATATTCAGACCTAAATTTCCCATTCTTTACTCAAAACTACAAAAGCACTTTTTTTTTTAAAAAAAAAAATAAGTTTATGAATGTTTCTTTTGTGATTTTTTTATAGTTTATTATTATTGTTATGCAATTGCAACCGAAGAAAATTCTAAATATTGTTTCGTTTTAATAATGTTTATTGTTTCGTTTTAATAATGTTTACTATTGATAAAATAAATCGAAATGCCGTACTTTTTGGGAGGGGGGTTATACAAACCCTACAAGAGGCATTTATTGAAATCAGAAGTATCTTTGGTATCTATTTATGTATAAATTGGTCAGAGTCAAAGTGGACTCAAATAATTCTATCTTTATTCACTTCTTACTGATATGCAAATTAAGTCGTCGTATTTATTTAACTTGGACTAATAAAAGTCGTAGTCAACTAACTTGGACTAAATTAGTTTTTCTGTACTCTGTAGTATTTTGAAATTGTTCATATGTAATTCTGTACAATGATTTCACTTCTGCAACTGTTTATCTTTTTGTCCTTCTGAAGTGACTCTTGATAATTATATTAACGAGTATGTAAAAATCAGTACACCGTATTTTTTATCAGGAGTCCTTCGTGAGTGAGTCGGCGGACGTATCTCATTTATGCCTAATTAGTCCCGGTTTCGAGTTCAAATGGAGGACTGTTTCTCTCGGATGTAAGCCGAAAAGCCGTTTGGATTCCACTTTAAGCTTATGTGACCCCTTCCAGCATAACCTGGTTGTTGCATAATAACACCAAGGCGAAACAAACTTATTAATGTCCATATGTGATATAAATACATCGAGCAAATTATTTAAACCAAAAAAATCTAGTTTAACCCCCACCCCCAAGAAAAAAGGTTTAAACCAAAAGCTAGTTTTTTTTTGTTTTTTGTTTTGTTTTGTTTTGTTTTGTCAATAAAAACCATGGTTTTTGCCAACCCTGCTAGTCAGTGTGCTTTTTCTTTTTCACATCTTCCTTCACCACCCCTTTATCAGGGTAGTGTTCTGGCCATTGGCCCCCAAGAACAAATTGTGGGAATCCACGTTTCTTTGTCTCTAATCACAAAAACAGAACATTTGCCTCTCATATGGGAATACGAAAGAGTTAAGAAAAATAACAAAATGGTATTTTGCGTGGCCAAGATACGCAGGTAAAGTTATCATTATCATCGTAGGGTAAACATTGCTTTAATGCAGTCAGCTTCCAAGATAGACAGGTGGCCAACGTACACAATAATAAGCAGCGAATGTCTTATGGGAAAATGCAGGTTCAAGATGAACTAGGTCAAGATGAGCAGGTGGCCAAGTTGACAGGTTTTACTGTACATACAAGATTTCTTCCAATATTAACCATGTAAAAAATTCTCAATTATGTGAAGACTTAATGTATAGTTTATTTATAGTATTGTGAGTATTCCTGCAGTTAGGATTAAAATATGCCAGAAGTGAAAGACGGATTTACTCCCCCTTTTTTTAAATTTAAATTTGTTCCACTGTAATTTTCCATAAGAAATGTTCTATTTTAGAGTTTTTAAATTTTTATTTATTCATTTATTTTTTAGTTTCGCGGTAACTTCTATAATACTCTTTCAGTTTCGATGCAATACTATATATGTTTTCTGTGATACTTTTCAGTAATCCTCAATGATTGGGATTAAAATTAGTCAAGAATGAGAAGTGAGTATAGCCCCCTAAGTTTGTACGGATTACTTTCCCTCCACCTATAAAAAATCTGATCCACGATATCTTTCGTAAAAATATTAGGTTTTCATTGGACATGGCGCATACTTCTTGAGGTTTCACAATCATTCCCATTGTTGGATCTAAAACTCATTGGAGAACGATAAAGTGGCCTTATCTCCCTCCTCCCCCATACCATATTTAAAGAAATTATGATAACTGTCTAAATATATTCTGTTTTGACATATTATAGTATATATATTTAGTGAGGTTTTCATATAATCTCCTGTATTTGAAGTTGAAATCAGTCAAATATGAGGATCCCATTCCCTTTCTTCCAAAAGCTTATTTAAGTCATTTCAGTTGCTTCAACAACTGAACATAGTGTGTTGTTTGGAGTCTCAAGACTTACTCCTATAGTTTGGGATTGAAAATAGTGAGAGGATAGATCGCTCGCCTCAGTAATAGTCAGCATCACCAGTTATTGCAGTTTTTTTCTCTTAATTTGTAGATCACATATTTGATTTGCACTTTTTAGAAGTTTTATTATAAGTTTCTAATGTGCAGTTCGTATCTGCCATTGGTCTTATTGTGACGGGAACAAGTAGCCTTGCAGCTGACGTCTATGTTAAACTTTAACTAATCAATCAACAAGTTATTGAAGCAAGCTTCTGTGATTCGACTCGGTTGATAATTATGTGTCTGTCCGTGTATTTGTTTCGCTGCAACTCTCGTAAAACTAATTCGATTTTCAAAGTCGGTATATAGTTTACCCCGATTTTTCCACATAATTAGTGTTTGGTGTTGCAATCCGTGATAAATAAGAGGATGATGTGTGTGAAGCCGTTAATTCCATATTGAAAGTTTGAGCATATGCATGCAAAACAATTTTCCAAGATAATATTAGTAAAAATTATTTAATTTCGACTAAACATATTGTGCTGGTGCTGTGCCATCAGTCTTAGCTCACAAGGGACATCACCCAATTGTCCGGCTCCGATTTCAATGATTTTTATTTTGCTGATAGAGGACATGTATGTATTATTTGTTATGACAAATTTTTGCCATGGTGCATGTTTTCTATTTTTCTATAATTTTTAAGAGTTGTGATGTGGTTATTAGAGATTACTGCAGAAATCCCTTACTATCCTTTGTAAACGAAGTGTTAATGAAAAACAACCATGTAGATACATATAAGACCTAGGGGGAAGTCGTATGGTAGGTATGACCTTGACGGCAGCTATCTTCAAATCCGCCATTTTGAATTAAGGTCAAGTTTTTGAAATGGGAATAGGGTAATATGATACATAATTTCGGAGTAGAATTTACTCAGGAAGACAATGGTGAAATTAGTTTTAAGATTTGCCCATTTGGGGAAAAGTTACAGGCATATTAATTGTTTATACTTACTATGTGCGTAAGTTCCTTACCTCCGCTTCTAACCCGCGTATTAATGATAATAAGTGAATAAAAGCTACAGTAATACATATTGTGCTTAGAGGGAAGTGATACGGTAAGAGTAACCTTGACGGCAACCATCTTGAAATCCACCATTTTGAATTAAAATGGTTTTGAAAAATGAAAACCATAGCATGTGACACCTTATTTTAATAGTAAATTTTCCCAAAAAGCCAATAGTATGCTTATTTTTGTTTTATAGTTAACCAGTATGAATTTAGGACTGCTTCTAATGTGCCCCAAACGTCCATTATTCGATCTTTCAAATTGGCAACACACCTAATTTTCACCACATGTTTTAAGATTCCAACTGGCACTTTCCATGCTCATGTTTTGCTCATGTCATGCCATGGCTCATGTTCTTTTAATTTATTACATCTTTTAAGGGTTGCGATTTGTCAGTTCGTGAATAGTGTTGGGATAAGCATCCAGCAATCTTTCTGAATTTTGAAGACTTGCAATGTAATTATTTATTTTAAACCAGAATACGTGAGGAACCTATGGACCTATGTGACGTAAAGAAATACAAATAAAATTAAAACAAATTGGTGTTATACGAACACAAAATTATCAAGAAATGTGTCCTATAGGTTGCGCAAACGACAAACAATAAAATATTTTTAATAAATACAACTTTAAAGGAATAGCAGCAATGATAGAAAATATCAAAGAGGCATAATATGACTGTTCCCAACACACTGTTTGTACCATGAACATAATATGGAAACAGGTAACTTGTTTATAAAGAGGTGTAAGTTAATCGAGTTCCCGATCAATACTAAATCTTACAAACATGAACCATCGACAACAATCACTAGAAAACGAATGACTTTTTTTTTGTCTGGCTAGCTAAAAAATTGCTATAGAAAATAAACAAATATACAATAAAGATATAAAACAAAAAAGACCATTGATTTACACAACAATCATATTTCGTTTTCCTTTTTGAAGTGAATTTTCATTTGATTTCTCGTCTCATCTACTATCCATTACAAGCTACGTCTTCCGTATTACTGAATGCAAAGTTGGAGTTCTTTCGTTGTGCAATGATTCATGTCAGTAAACGAGATTTTGAAAGGCAGGTATAGGAAATAAATAATTACATGGCAAGTCTTCAAAATTCAGAAAGATTGCTGGATGCTTATCCCAATACTATTCATGAACTGACAAATCGCAACTCTTAAAAAACGTAATAAATTTAGAAAACATGAGCCATGGCAACAATTGCAAATTGCCAGTTAGAAACTTAAAACATGCGGTGAAAATGAGGAGTATTGCCAATTTGGGAGATCGAATAATGGACGTTTGGTGCACATTATAAGCAGTTCTAAATTCATACTGGTTAACTATATAACAAAAATAAGCATACTAATAAAATAAGCATATAAAAATAAGCTTTTTGGGAAAATTTACTATTAAAATGAGTTGTCACATGCTATGGTTTTCATTTTTCAAAACCACTTTACTTCAAAATGGCGGATTTCAAGATGGCTGCCGTCAAGGATACTCTTACCGTATCACTTCCCTCTAGGCACAATATGTATTACCGTAGCTTTTATCCACTTATTAATACGCGGGTTAGAAGCGGAGGTAAGGGGATTAATATGCATGTAACTTTTCCCCAAATGGGCAAATCTTAAAACTAACTTCACCATTGTCTTCTTGATTAAATTCTACTCCGAAATTATGTATCATATTACTCTAATACCATTTCAAAAACTTGACCTTAATTCAAAATGGCGGATTTGAAGATAGCTGCCGTCAAGGTCATACCTACCATACGACTTCCCCCTAGGTCTTATATGTATCTACATGGTTGTTTTTCATTAACACTTCGTTTACAAAGGATAGTAAGGGGCTTCTGCAGTAATCTCTAATAACCACATCACAACTCTTAAAAATTATAGAAAAGTAGAAAACATGCACCATGGCAAAAATTTCTGTCATAATAAATAATACATACGTGTCCTCTATCAGAAAAAAAAATCGAAATCGGAGCCGAACAATTGGGTGATGTCCCTTGTCAGAATAATTTCTAAAAATACTCACAGAATAATGTAACAATTGGGGGTTAAACTGATGCACAACACGGTACTTAACAGTGAAATTATGGTTGAATTCAAATAAAATTCAAATGTTTTAATTTTGAAAATGACTAGTTGGGGAAAAGGTGATATATATATATATATATATATATATATATATATATATATATATATATAGGTTATGACTAAGAAATAAAGGATGAGCACTAGCCTGACAAATCCAATTAGACTGGTGTCGTCCTGGTCATCTGGATGATGAATGGTTTTCCCTGGAGGAGCCTGGATGTACTGGAGTCAGCCAACAACTGGATCTTAATCCTGCTGGACTGCCAGGGGCGTCGTGTTTTCTTGTCTTGATGCGTTTCTAATGATATTCTCTTATACCTTCATTCCACTAGTCAGATATTGGATTCTATTGAATCTGCGGCGATGAACCGACAGAATGGTATTCGAGACATGGAGTTGGTTATCCCCCAGTGGTGACATGTGCTTCTCTCCACGATCCTGCACCTTCCTAAGCTTCGTGGCAAATACCCCTTGTCGATGTGTCCTCCGTGGTTTTGTTTAGCTGTAAAATGATGAGTCTGGCGTTCAATGAACGGGGAAGTATCAGGCTGTGCGGAAAGGCAAGAAGGAAACTAGTCGTGTTTATTAACAATTTCAAAAGCGAGAATTTACAAATGCATGCTTATTCAAACTGTCTGGCAATATACAACATTAATAAAAGTTTTGTTCCATTGGATTTTAAATGTTCCTAGTTCTGTCGTTGATAAATGTAATTTAATAAAGTAATTGAATTTAGCGAATTAAGTTAAGAGTTTACACAGTCATCTCGCAGTCACATCACTGTTAATACACAGATACTTCACAATATTGTACTTTTTTTCTTTCAGAGATTCTGATGAACCCCAGAGCTAGAGGTTAAAATCTGCGAATAATGAAAGAGTGAATTTACCTCTCCCTCCCATTTTTACTGAAAATGATTTTGATGCAATATGGCGAATATTTTCTTTCAGGCTTCCAAATCATCCTTTCTGGATGGGCCTAAGATAACTGAAGAACAAGAGGTGGACTGTGCTCCTCCTTCCCTGATTTACAAACAATACTGACAACTTTCGTAAAAATTATTCCATTTTTTACAGAATATTATGAACCTTTGAAGCTTGCAACCCTCAGTCCTTGAAATCACTCAATCCGTGAATATTTGCACGGTAACTCTGATAAAAATATTAGATTTTGATTCATCAGAATTATCTGCAGTAAATTAACGTAGATTTAAAATCAAGCGATTCTCCCCCTCCCCCCTCTTCTGCCACAAGGAGGAATTGTTCCACGATTAGCTACGTAATAGTTATTCCATTTTGACAACGTAACGTGCATATTTGTTGAGGCATTCACACAATCTCCAATGCTTTGAGTTAAAGTCAGTCAAAAATTAGCAGTCGCGTTACACGCCTCCCCCTTACACATATATTGTACGATTTATATATATATGTTCCAGAATAACTTTCTTAAAATAAAATCATTCGATTTTGGTAAAATATGGCGTAATTTTTTCTAAAAATTCCTATTCGTCTTTACTGATGGAGCTGGTGAGTCAGTAGTGATGGAGTGAATTCTCCCTCCCCCCTCGATTATAAATAAAATATTTCCGGGAGAAATTCATAAAAATGCTCCGGTTTTTGTAAAGCATAATGTGTTTTGTTTGAGATTAGAGACTTAATCATATAGGTCGGTGTTGAAATTGGCGAGAGGAAAGAGGGAAAATCATTCGCTTCAACAATGCACAGTCAGTAATTTTATGTTATGTTAAATCAAATTATTATATTATTTTCAGCACGAGGTTAACTGCGCAGTCACCTCATAGTACTCTTTTATATATGATTTTGGAATGAGGGTTTTACTTCAGTACAGATTCTTTTAGTTTAGAGAGAATGAGATTTTGTGTAAGTTACCGAAACGAGCACAGCTATCAAAATGATTTTACTTGATCAAATCATACTGGAAAAACAAACAAACTAATTGCCAGCTGGGGGAGGGGAGGGACTTGAACCACCACTATTCGATTAGTGCATTCATAATACAAATATCTATCCGTAATTTGTTGCCTTTACAAATATTTGTCAACAAATGGTAATGATTTGGAGTTGAGGAAGAAACTATCTAAAATACAGAAAGCTAGTTATATCGTTAGTAGCTCAAGTAATAAAGCATCTTTCTGTTAATAGATATGGTTGGAATCTCCGCCAGACGATCAAAGGCCGTACTGAAATGGTCGTCGGATTCCGAAGTTATGGATAAAGGATCTGGATTAGTTGTATAGTTTTACCAGTGGTTGTACTGTCAGGGAAAAGTTATACTATATTATGATCTGCAGTCGTGGGAGCAAGAAACTTTTTTTTTTTTCAATGAATCAAGTATACTGTTGAGT
Organism: Thermobia domestica; assembly: GCF_964235325.1. Taxonomy (NCBI): domain Eukaryota; kingdom Metazoa; phylum Arthropoda; class Insecta; order Zygentoma; family Lepismatidae; genus Thermobia; species Thermobia domestica. The sequence goes on along the minus strand of NC_137465.1, from coordinate 142,635,093 downwards.
ACAGTGTATATACAGCGTAAGGCATCTAAAAGTAGCACCTGAAATACCGAAGAAGCGAGAAATGCTAGCGATATGCGATTTGCGGTAAGCAGCAATATCAAATGGGGCTCGTCAAACGGAGGCATGGTGTGGTAGGAAAAGTATCGCCTAATATGGTATCAGAAACGAAGTGATTTTATTGTAATAGAATGATAGACAAAATTATGAATCACATGAAAGGATACATACGAAGGAATAGCAACGCCGTTTGTCTCATGCTTCTACTGCACATAGTAACGGAGATATGACCATCGAAATGTTGTAAAGAGAAAGACAAGGACCCACTTGACTGCCAGTACTGCGGTACGAATGCCGTCTAAGGTGTCTGACAGAGCAATCCTTGACTCAGAGCAAGTTACGATTGCCGAGCCACGAGGTCATTGGTAAGAGTGAAAACGGTGGTGTTTACAAATGCAGAAAAAGCCGATATAATCTTGATTTATGGAGAATGCAGCAAGAATGCCTTAGAAGCTTGCCTGTGTGCGCAGAGAAAGAGATCCGGACAGACAGCAGCACGCCTTTTTAGTAAGCTCGTTGTGAAGTTAAGGAGCACCTGAAGTGTAACAGCGCGACATGTGCGGAACAAGCCAATTACAGGTGAGATGGAGCAACAAATGTTCTAACGGCTGCTGCTGTGAATCCTCACATTAGCTCCCGTGATATTGCCAGGGACGGTGGTCAGCGACATGTATTGCGCACTCTCCATACACGTAAATTTAATCCCTATCATATCTCAATCCATGAGTGTGATTGTGTAAACCGTAAGATAGATATCTTTCATATCGCATCCTTTATCAGCACACGCTGTATATGAAAAAATAGTCATTTCTCGTAGAACTTTCGCAGTAATACTCAAGGAGTAATCAGGTGTATAAAATTCCTGTTATTGATAACTCATGACTAGAGTTCGGAATTAATGAGAAATTAAAAAGCCCAAAATGGGTCGCAAAAATGCGAAATAAAAACCCAAAAATTGCAAAATGAAACAAACAAACAAAGGGTTTTAAAAAAAATAGGTACTAAAATATTTAAAAACTATAATAACCTATAATTGGTTTACAATTGAATAAAAAATATGGATCCTAAGAAATAAAATGTTTCATTTTGCAATTTAAAATTTCTGGAAGCTTGCAAATTGCGTGAGCCCCAAGGGACGTCTGCGATCTATTAATTCATCAATCTTTAGTAAAAACAATGAAACAAAATTGTAAACACACAAAAAAAAACACTATCACACTTTATTCTTACGCAGTTCCGTTAGCAGTATAATGAAGTGAAATCGTTCTACACTACACTACCAGTTTATTTTAACTTAAAGTTATTTCATGTTTTTGTTTTCTGAACCATCAACAACTTCCTAAGATTTTCAAACGAGAGACATTATATTAAGTTAGAAAGATTGTGAGAGTGATCTCTCCATATCAACAGATAACACTTGAGCATATTTGAAACGTAATTTGGGAAGGATTTATGTCATTGTCAACACTTGCATCCTCCGTAGGAGTAGGAGTGTTCTTCATTTTTTCCTAATTTCAACACGATCACACTTTCTCCGAATGTGCGCGCCCTTGTCACAAAATACAACACTCAGATCATTGACAGCATCATTGAAGGTTTCCAGAAAACTAAATGAAGTTTGTTCTTTCTTTCTTTTCAAGCTTGGTAATAGCATCTGGCAACTTTACATATTGTGTTGCAATGACAGGTAGGTTCGCTTTTAAGAAATTCTCCTTAAGCAGACTTTGAGCAATTTTAATTAAAAATGCATATCTCCATGAAAACAATAAATGATTCTTTTGACGGGTCCGAAGTTCTTAGCATAATGGAGAATAGGTGTAATCCATGTACCTCATCTCGTTAAGGCGGGCTGTAATGCGAATGGAAATTCAGGGTCACGAAAAGCACTGGTTCGCGAGGGAGCTTTCAGAAATATCTTTTTCACATTTGACACGCAAAGATCTATATCGGGAAAATAAGAACATACTCCTTTGCAATTCTATGCAGTTTGTGTGCCAGACAGGTGAGGTGGAGTATACTTGGGAGTAAAACCTTAAAGGCTTTTGCTGCGCTTTCCACAAATGCAGCTCCGTCTGTGACAAATAGAACTCTATCGTGTTTTATTCATTCTGGCCACAGAATAGTCAGCAATTTTGTAAAAAGCTGCGCAGATGCGTGCCACTTACTTTTCCCAAAACTGATTCAGTCAGATGCGTTTGGGTACCTTGTACCCCTTCCAAAGTTCCAATTACAACACTAGCAATGGAACGGTGTAGAATATAGCATGTTTCATCAATTAAGTTCCATATATTTTTGTCACCAACACTTACAGAAATCATGTGGTTCGGATTCAACGTTAATCAGTAGGTCCACGTCTCATATAGCCTTGCTGCTGAACGGGTCGTTAAACTCAAAATCAACTCATCTCAACTTGTGTATATCGTCAATAGTTCTGTTGTGCGCACCATCAACCCAATTCTTTCTCAAAGACGATTCACCTGGAAACTTTTTGTTTTGTGTATTTCTGGAAAAAGTTTCTGAAAGAGAAATGTTTTCTAACTTCCATAAAGGACTGTCCATGTTAATTAGAGGTTCACATAGATCATTCGCAAAACCTTGGTACACGAAGCGGGATATATGTAAATATTCCATGAAGATTCTGAAGCTTTTCACGAGCTGATTTGTGTGCCCTTGCAGATTTGTGTGTTAGTGCTTATATTATGTATCAATCTGCGTGTGTAGAAAATATCGCTTCTAATCGGAAACCACAATTTCACATAATTTGCGAAACACGTTGATGCTAGTGGTCTACTGGTCCACGCTTAGTTGCATGCATGGGGAGCATGCCCGCGACCGTTCGGTCTATTTGATGGACGGGCACCGCTCAAATGTATTGCACCCCGCCCGTAGTTCCTCGATACTTATATCGTATCCACGTGCATATGGTGCACCGTCAGAATTTATCCCCTAATTCTGACTCGCCTAAGCGATCTAACCCCCTTTCTCTGAGGGAGTGGGATACGCCGACTGCGCGGCCGGATCAAGTCCTGAGTGCCTACCAGTAACCTACTGGTTAAGGCAGACTGCTAGCGAGCCAGTCCTACCATGCTCTGCAGGCATGGCACCCGAGCGTTATAAGGCACCTCCCGCCCATGTTCACCGTTACCCAGATTCCTGGCTCCCACAAGCTACCGAATCTCACGATATGACCACAGCCCGGCAGAGTCTAACCCAAATCCGGGGCCCCAGAGAATGCCTGAGGGGGCTTGTTCTATCCCGGCCCTGCCTACCTCTATCGTTCAACTGGCTACCGCCTTGTCGTTTAGAGGTACCACGCATACGTCGAAATACTACCGTATCTCATCCCGGATCCAGTAGTACGTGTTAAGTCACCATTCGAGTTTGGTACCGGCCCATATCCTACAGAGTTGCCTCCCTTTAGCGGGATCAGAACCGTTACCCAGATTCCTGGGATTGGCCCCTCCCCCACCTCCGTTTGGAATCCCAGCAGGCAGAAATCCGACACCCCCTCCCACCGGTAGGGTCGTCCAAGCAATACGGGACTTCCTCTAATTACGGTAGAGGTACACCGTACATTACCAGAGCCAATGACTGCTCAAAGGCAGACATTGTCATTTGGGAGCCGTGTCTCCCCTGGTAGGCCCGCCCAAACAATACGGGGCTACCTATTTTTAACGTGTTTAGGTACCACGAACACGTTGTAGCAAAGCTACTTGTCCGAATCCCAGTGGTACATGTAAGCCACCATTAGAAGGGACACCCACACCCTTCCTTAGATAGGGTCGTTCAAACAATACGGAACTACCTCTTCTTACTTAAGAGGTCAACCGTACATTACCAGACCCAATGGCTGATGTAGACTGTCTACCTTTAAAGACAATGGCCATTTAGGAGCGGCGGCTCCCCTGGTAGGGTCGTGGCTCCTGCACCCAGCTCACACTACTGGGACGAAGGAGTGACCCACTTCCTCAGCGCTCCTGAGGTACGAGTATGCGTTAGGATACTAGGTATCCCATCCCGGACCCAAGAGAATGCATTACGCTCTCTTTGAGGGCAGTACCTAGATAATCCTTCCGGTAGGGCGCTGGATCCGCCCACACTCTTGGACACACCAGCTACCCACTCTTTTTAGCGTGTTGGGGTACCACGCAGCCTTATCTCCCGGACCCAAGGGCACGGCCTAGTTGCCCATTTCGGGGAATACCCAAAGGCTCACCCCCGCCGGTAGGTGCGGCAGCCAAAGGCTACCTACCTCACTGAGGACGTGATGGGGTCCCACGTACTCTCCCAGATCCAACCGCACGAGTTACTCGCCCATTTCGGAGGATACCCTAGGGCTCACCTCCGCCAGTAGGTTGTTGGCCCTGCAACGCACCCGCTGCCATATGGCAGTTAAAGTACCGACAGCGGGCCTGCGACAGGGCCACCCCATCTCCCCCGTGAGGCAACCGCTCCCGGAACCAGATCCGAGAGCGGATAGACACGGGGGTTCCTCCCTCTTTCTCAGCACGGGCTTGGGACCGGCCATGGCGGGGTTAATTTGCGAAACAGTACAGAACATCTGTTGAAAACACGCTACACTCAAGCTCACTCACAAATTTTTCATCTTCTCTTTCCTAGAAAGGCCTACTTTCGCCATCTCGAAACATTGTAATGCACACCAACAGCAGCTGTGTGTCACACAGCCAGCGACTCTCAATAAACTGCCCATACGTTGCTATATCTTTAAAATAAGCATCTTCGTTTATCTTTGTCATTCAAATTTTCAAGAATTGACTCCACTTGCCACATTCCAGCGGCAATAGACTGCAGTTATTAGACACTGCAATCACTTGGCCAGATAAGAGCGGTCAAATCTTTGGTATGCTGTCATTTATACATAAAGAGCAATAGAAAAGAAAATGACAGCAAATTTCTTCTAAATTGTGAAGTTGCAGTTTTCCTGAAAATAATATGGAAATGGCAATAATGGCATTTTGTCATTAATTTCAAGCTTGACTCATGACTACATAGTCTGTGCACTAAGTTTGGAGATTGTTGGCATAAAAAAGAAAGAAAAGAGAATAATCGTAAACAAATGTTACTATTCCGCTTGTGTATCTCTCTCGGTACAACTGTAAGATTCCCTTCTGGAAGTCTTGTTGTGTGTCTGTGTTCATTTCCCTGGTAACTAGCTGCTGGATATCAGAAATGGAGTCAAACCTCTTCTCCTTTAGTTTGGATTTAACCTTGGGGAACAAAGAAGTCTGAATGGGTTAGGTCTGGAGAATGAGGGGTAGTTGATGTAGACAACTTGTTTCTTGGCGAAAAACTGCTCAACAAGAATCACCTTGTAGCATGGCGCATTGTCATTTACTAGGATTCACTCGTAAGAATTAGGAACTTGCATCTATAATATCTTTGTAAACTGCTGCCATGATGGTGTGACCCTCGGGGATGATTTTTTTGTGAACCACACCTCTACAGTCGACCACCACAAACATCGTCTTTACACTTGACTTCTGAAGTCGCATTTTTTTCGGCTGCGGAGAACCTCTACCGATCTAACCTGCTGATTGGCGCTTTGTGGAAGGCTCGCACGTGTGAATCAATGACTCGTCACCATTTATGATATTTTTGAACCAATCTAGGTCCTGTCTATTCCATTAACTCATGATTCGCAGAAACCCACCACTTCTTTTGCTTGTCAATCAGTGTGTGTGACAAAAAGTTTTCTTTTCTGAAGATTCTGTTCCACAACTTTTGTAAGTATCATTTCCAGTGTTCAGGCCCTTACTGACTAGCAGCAATTTTCAGGCAGTTTGTATCTCAGCAATTCGATTTGTTTCACAGTTCAAACAGTTGACACTCCACTCCTAGGGTCATCCGTGACATCCTTGCGACTGCAGGAACCGAGCATGCCACTTGAAAACATTGGCTGGAAAGAACTCTATACTCGTATGCACTGTTAATTACTTCCGTAGTTTTTGCAGCATTTTTACCAAGCTTAACGCAGTTTGATTACTAGCCACTGTTCTTTTTCCGTATTCACCACAATATACCTCGTAACGCCTCACTTGATGAGACACTATAACTCATACACCTGGCGCAGCAACATAACGAACTCTTCACACTTCTTTCGTCATATGTCAGATTCCGTCATCAGTCACATAGCATTGTTGCCAATCTCGAATCTTAGTAGACGGACTGTGTATTCCGGATTTTCTGCTACGAGTACAGTAAAATCGATAGTTTTTACAGCACTATTGGGGACTGCTCTATAGGCACATAAATTGTAAAACCTTCGCTACAAATGAAAGTTAAAAAGAAATGGGTTGTCAGGATTTTATTAACAAACTAAATTTTTAAGTTGGTATAGAAGGTGGGCATAAGTCGCTTGATAGCAACAGTTATCCAGTTCTCATTTGACTAGAGTAGCAGTAGCTGATTAACGTAAATAATACGTTGCGTTGAGGTTCGTCAATAATATCTTTTAAGAAGTGATTTTATAAAAGATTTAAAACTTACTTCATTTGCAATTTGTAATTAAGTCAGTTTACAATAAATAGCTACTTGTTATATGTAGAAGCAAACTCTGCTATATTTTTTGCAGTGAGTATTAGCCTTTTTGCTTATTTTCCATTAAATATCACCACCGCTCGCAATATTGGGATATTTAAAAGTGTATTACTTCTAAATTTGAAAATTATCCATCAATATTAGTGATATGTTCTTCTGAGCTTAAAAGATGTAATTTGTGCATTGCAAGTGATGGAAGGTATTTTGAAAACTCGATTTAGGTAACCTAATTTGTATCACAATTGTTATGAGTTGTGATACAACTTGTAACAATTTTGTAATTTCGTAATTAATAAATAATTCATTTCAAGTTACTTATGGCCCATCTTGTATGTTATTAATTGGGATTGTATTTATTGTATATTGATTACTTGTAGCAGACAAGGTTGGTTAACTTTTAGAACCAATTCTTTTTTATTCCCAGAAACAGGTGAATTCGGTGAACAAGGTGGTAAGTCATGTAATGGATATTGTAAGTAGAGCGCGGGAAGAATGGGAAAGTGATGCCAGCTGTAGAACAGGTACTCCACAAACTTCATCTCCATCAGATACAACGACATTGCTACAAGCAATTGGAATGGGTAAAGGTTTGAAAATGATGCCAGGCAGGCCAGGACCTCCACCAACACAGATGGCCACTACTCAGCAACAAGGACAACAGAGTAAGAGATTCACTTTACGTTCTCTAGAAATTGCATTTGAAGTTTTATCTGTGTACAGAATAGGAGTTCTCCGTTCCCTCTACAAAGGGCACTAGGAAAGTTTTGCAATACAACCTTATTTCTTATACTTTTTAAAGTACTTTCCACTACACGTTAGACATGTTTCCAATCTTCGAAACCAATCGTCGAAGAGAGTGGGGGGCGCGGTGGCTCAGTGGTAGAGCGTTCACCTCCGGTGCTTGGGGTCCTTGGTTCGATCCAGCTCGCGTCGTGTGGACTTTGTGATGGACAAACACCGTGCTCGTGGGTTTTCTTGGGGTTCTCCCGTTTCCTCCCACTTTCTTAATTCCACCATTTCACTCATCTCTCATCATCACCGTCTCCTTTAGCCTAACCGACATACCGTGGGACGTAAAACTTAAAGATTTTTCCAGTCGTTGAAGAAACTCTGCCATCTTTCGATAGAGATCTGGGCAAACTCTTAGTAGGGCGTCATCGTATGTAAAACGCCTTTTTTTTTCAGTCTAGTCTTCACATGGGGGAACAGCGCGAAGTCACAAGGAGCGAGATCTGGACTGTACGGAGGGTGCTCTAACAGTTTTAGCTCAGTGCTGGCCAAATACTCTGAGAGCAAAGTTTTGAACGGTGCACTGGAGCGTTAACGTGGCGAAGAAACCATGTGTTCGTCCTTGAGTTTGGGTGCAACTATTTGAGAGCGGTAAGAACTTTAGGCAGACATTCCTCGGTATACCACTTCTCTGTGACTGCCTTGTATGTTTCTAAGAAAACTCAGTCGACAATTCCTCGCACGCTAAAAAATACTGCCACCATTCTCTTCTTCACTGACGTAGCCTTTCGAACAGCCACGGGGGTCTCCTCATCTTCAAACACCCACATTTTGTTTTGAGTCTTGGTCGGGACGTCATAGTAATAGAGCCAAGTTTCGTCACCTGTCACAATACTGTTCACAGGAAAGATTTTCCATTTTTAAATTTTTTCAACATTTCACGGCACAATGAAACACAGTGTGTCATCTGCTCATCGGTTAAGTCATGTGGTACCCAAAGGGTACAAAGTCGTTAACTCGAAGGTGATCGAAGAGAATAGCATGGACTGCTGGTGCATTAATGCCCAAGAATACCTCTATTTGACGGTATGTAACCCGTCAATCTGTCTCAAGCATTTTCCTTACTGCAGCAATGTTTTGTTCAGTTACAAATGAAGATGGCCGATCTGACCTTAGAGCGTCCTCAAGGCTGAAATTTCCTTTTTGAAACTCTTGGTACCGCCTAAATATCGTTGTACGATAGGGACAATTCTCTCCAAACACAAGAGTCATTTCCTCTAAACACTGATGAACATTTAAACTACGTGCAAAATTGTAGCGCAAAATTGCCCAGTATTCAGTTTTTGACCTCGACTACATCTCCACCTCTTTTCACTAACATAGCTGAGAATTACCTGACGGTGAGACAATAACTAGAGCTTGTACAGTGCGGGTTTGGACATGTCTAAACACGCGCCAAATTGCAAACTCCTGTGATGATCCGTTCTGTTCTATTGCAAAACTTTCCCAGTGCCCTTTGTACTAGTTAATGTAGTTTGAACCTAAATTATAAAAATTTTTCGTATGTATCAGTAGTTTGGTTTTAACATGCCCCGTTTCAGATTCATAAAATCTTGTTTGTATTGTGTGAGATTTAAATAAATATCTCTTTAACGTTTATGGATATCGCCAGTGTAAGTAAAATTGCGAAAGAATCTTCGATTATTTGTTTGAAAAGGCAGACTGTAAATGATATGGAATGCGAATGTTCTTAAAGCTTACGTAACATTGTCTCAAACGGTATTTCAAAACGTAGTAAAATATATTGGCGAATAATTAATCGAAGTGAAAATGTTTGTGCTACCTGCAAACTATAGAATGGAGTTGGGGCTTTCATAAACATTTGATTATTATAAATTAGTAGTGGTTACAATATTTCTCTTCATTTATTTATTTTTGTCATTGGCTGTTGGTTGGATAGTAGTTTAATGTTCCTTTGAGCACCGAAGCTGTATGAGACCTGGATCTACAGTTTAATTTGGGATCAGAATCGAATGATCTCCCATTGGGAATTGAACCCAGGCCTTTTGCGCCAAAGGCGCGTAGACTTTTCTCATAAAGTTCTTATCGATTCGGATTAATCCAGAATTTTTAAAACTGGCAACACAACGATACTAAGGTAGGGGAAGGAATACACAAAAAATTACATAATACAACATTTATATGATGTTACTAATGACCAATATTTTTCTATATTTACAGTGAGTTCCATCACCAAAGCACCAAGTGCTATAAAAACTAATATCAAAGCGGCTGCTCAGGTGCATCCATATGCAAGGTGATTTCTTTCCGACGATCGGCAGGATATAAGTCGACATGATTTTAACACTTCTAATGAGAATGTCTTTTGTTACGTCATTATCTGCTTGGATTCTGTGTAATTTCATTTGGTGCAAATTTAAGTTTCCTGAAAACGTGCAGTTTACATTTGGAAGCTCATTAAGTTTACTTCTTTTGATTTTTTAAAGAAAAATATGTATTTATGTTTTCTTTTATGAGCAGAACATAGATTTTGTATCGTATTATACTTAAAGAGAGGTGTTTTGTGATGATGTATGTACATATAGATTGATGACAAATGCGGAATAAACAGTAAATTATTTTTAAAACAAAATTTGTGATGTTTGATTGTGAATATACAGTGGTACCTGTTTGAGGTGGTGTGTACTACAACACTACTTTTGCCATTTAAGATGGGCTGATCAGAAACCAGCAGCTGTACTTGTAAACCGATCCGTGTTTCCTTAAACTTTGCAGTAGGTTAAAAACACTCTTGAGCAATAAAAGCAATATTGCAATTAGGATAATGGGATACGCCCGTTTCGCCGTAGGTCGAAGCCTGCCTTCCAGTTATACCAACTATTCGAAAGAACTTCTCTGACGGGAATGAGTACACCAGCGTCTACAGTATCGACAATCCCGAATTTTGATGCCGATTTCCTACGGTATGACCACAACCTGATAAAGTTCAACCCAATTCTGACAACTCCTATAAACCAGGCAGGCCTAGGTCGCAGCCGTGCTGAGGCACCTCTATATTACCGGACCGAATGGCATGTGCTAGACGCCCGTTTGGAAGATGGGAAAAGCCTTTCCTTCCCCGGTAAGAACCACCGAGTTATCCCAATTTTGGGAACCGTGCCAACCTTAATTTTAGTGCTTAGACTCTCGCCTATGCAACGGCACATGTTACCTGCCCATTTGAAAGATAAGATAGCTGCTTCCCCCGCCCCCTGCCTTCGACCCGATAGGATATTTTCCCTGGATCTAGCCTTCTCCATGAGGAAGAGTAAGACCTCGCTTATATGGAAGTTCTCTCCTATCCCATACCAAACATTTACTATGGTGAGGATAAAATTCGTGTTGACATAGGAGACCCCTCCTCCTCCTTTCTGAACATGGGCTTAAGTGGCCTTCAACATGGCCTCTAAGGTCACTTCTTGCGATTTTTATCTGTGGGGGCACATAAAAGGCACCATCTATTTACTACCCATGCTGGCTAGTCTTCAAGATCTGCGAGATCGAATGATTACAGCAGTGAGTACAGTAACCAGGGACCAGTTAATTTGTGTTCGCCAAGAAATGTACTATCGATTCGAAGTTTGTCGCATAACAATTAGTGCCATGTTGAATGCATAAAATAAAACTGAACTTTCCTTTATCTAGTGATGTATCGTATGTGTGTCTATCAATTGTCGTTCATTAGAAATAAATATTTTAAATCTGCTTCTTTTTGAGTAACCTTGTATCGCTTTTTTTTTTTAAAAAAAAATATTTTCTGTTTTTTACTGTATTTTTGAAGTCAGTTATTTTCCTTTTAAGTTTGTGTAATTTTTCCACTATTTCGTAACCCTAGTAGTTTAGTTAGATACCTAAACTAAAATTATAATACTAACTACCTATAACAATACATGTATATTTAAATGGTCTATGTGTTAGAAATTATAGCTGAACTATTGTTGAAACTAGTATTATTACAGGTGAAGAGGAATAGTGAAATATAAACACTATCTGCTGTTGAGAAGCTTGATAGTTTAGCTCCTAAAACTGTCATCAGATCCTGATAAAATTTATATAGACCCTGCGAAAAGCCTTTGCTCTTTGAAACTAAAGAATAATGATAACAATCGGTTCATCTGTGTTGAAGTTCTGTGTGAACATATACGCAATGAAATCAGTTAATTGAGGAGTTCTATGTAATAAGGGCACACAATGAGAAACCATGTTCTGAGAAAATCGCGTGTAAACATTTCAAACATAGATATATATATATATATTATTTAGCGTTTGTACATCTGCACCCTACAAGAGAAACTTGCATTTATTCTTCTACAAAATACAAAGAAATTAACAGTTTGATCCACTATAACATAAATGTGAATGTTTTTAAAAAGGCTTTTATAGGTCCTTGTTAGGGAGAACGACTTTGTAGGATTCTCGCGTATATGTATCACACCAGTTGTGTGTGATACACTTTGTGAAAAGGAATTAAGAAATGTAATTGCAAAGTAAGGAACAAAGTATAAAGTAAACAACAATATATATGTGTAACAATAATACATTAAAGTAGTCCATGTACTATGTAAAAACCGCACATGTAAAAATATGGGCACTGGAAACAGTTTATGCATTACGTAGGACTGGTAAAACACTCATGAAGATCATCATCTACATTCACGCTGTTTGGTTCTTGGTTTACGGTTTGGGCTTGACAGCACACATCCTCATACCAATCAGCAGCGTCTAAGTCCAGAAAAGGGAACAAACTCCGTATGTATCGTTCTTTGGCTCCGTACATCTACTCTGTAGTAGGCCTGAAAGCAGGACATCTTGTTGTTCCTTTGAAATACTTCTGTAATATTGAGGAAACAACTTTTCTTGTTCCCCAGCATTTAAATTCTTGCAACATTTACCTTTACAGCTTCTGTCCACTAACACAAATTGCTTTTCACTAATATCTTTGCTACTAATGGTTGTATAGTTCTCATTAAGTTCCTTTTCTTTTTCTTTGCATTAGGATCGCTTTTTGATTGTCTTTTCTGTTTCTTCGGATTATAATCGAACTCGTGCTAGCACCCTGTAACATGTTCAACGTTGTTCAAACAACTTTCCCACCAACATAACTGCAACATATACTCGCTTTCGTCTCACGACCATCTCTATTCCTTCATTGTAGCAACATCAAGGCTTACGATATCGGTATGAGATTTTGCAGGGTTATAGAATTAACACTAAAGAATTTAAAAATGCAGTCTCCCTAAAAAGGGCATATGTCGGTATGGACCCCTGTTACATAGAACTCCTCAATTATGATATTAACACTTGTCATTAGTTGAGGAATGTTGTGGCGTAGTTTTGTGATATTAACACTTGTCATTTGTTGAGGGATGTCGTGATGTAGTTTCCAGAATTTTTAACGTATCCTGATGAAATTTATATGGGAATTTGGAAAGGTAGAGTTTCAAACATAAAAGTAAACATCAAAATCGATGCACCTATGTTGAAGGTATGCGCATGATATATACAGTGTTGGATAAGTTACTTGTAAAAATGTACTGCGTTACAAGTTACTTTACTTTCTCTTAAAATGTAACGCGTTACTTGTCCCAAAAAAGTAACTGTTACTTTACTTCGAAAGTAACGCGTTACTTTTAGGTCCAAAATTTTGAATATGTCAAAAAATCTTATTACTTCAATTTTCCGTACTACTATTACTACCGCTCTTATTATTATTATTATTTTCATTTTTATTTTTATTGCACGTTCTGAATCGCTTTGTGTAAATGCAAGGACAAATTTTTACTTGACACCTATATGAACATTTTCATATAATGTAACATTGACTAAAATGCCATACTGCATTACTGTAGGGTTGGGCACGAGCGAGTTTTCGTTGAAACTCGATTCGACTACAAACAGACATCTTTGAGCTCCACCCGAGAACTCTGCTCGAAAAATTTCCTCCAAGTCAACTCGAATTTTGGTCGAGTTTCGAGTCAAGTCGAGCCAAATCCGGTGTATAGTTTCGAGTACTCTCTTGAAGTATTTTACATAGGCAATATAATTATTATTAATGATACTATTACTACTTTTATTATTTCCTATTATTATTATTATTATTATTATTATTATTATTATTATTATTATTATTATTATTATTATTATTATTAATTATAACAACATTGTGTATAAACATGAAAGATGGGCGGTTTGTATTTAAATATTTAAAAAAAGTAGTTGATTGCCAGTCACGGTAGTCATGAATTTTAGGAATCAACGACATTGTTCACGAGCTTCTGAATTGGGTTGAGGGTCTAGATTGAGTATTCGGATCGAGCCAAACATTGTTAAAAGTTATAGGGCACTGGCCAAATATCTTCAAAACTGCTCGGCCTGAGTTTAAAATTGTCAACGACTCGAGCAGCTCGGCTCACAGCTCATTCACTATCGACCCTAAGCGAGAAGTGAGCCGAGCCACGGAGCCAACAGCTCACCCAACCGAGTCGGCTAGAGTCTTCGGCTCAGTTGAGCCGAATCAAGCAGATGGCTCATCCCAATCAAGCCAGCTCGAGCCGATGATTCACTTCAAGCGAGCCGGCTCGAGCCATCGACTCAGTTCAGCCGAGCCGAGCTGAACTTGTTATAAAAAATCTCTTGGAATCTCACTATCGAGACGAGATACAGTGTGCCTTCTCGTGAGCAACACTAAAAGTATTCCATATTAGTGCTTAGCTTACATTTCTCATGGCTTTCGCTTTTCAGTTTAATCAGGTCATGATTTCAAAACGAGTTAAAACGAGCGAGCCATTTATCAAACTCAACTCGACGCCAAAAACAGTGAATCGGCTCGGAACTCGACTCGAGAATATTACCTTTGACAACTGGAAACTCGACTTAAATTCGAGTCGAGTTTTAGCCTTGCTCGTGCCCATAACTACCGTATGCGTTAGAAAAAATGGTTGCTTATTATTATTCTGCTAAACTAATTATATAATAATAATGTTATGTAAAATTAAAAATACAGAATATAGAGAAACATTACACTACAACTAATAAAATGAGAACACATGAACTGGGGATGAATCAAACCTTGCCATGCTTTTCAAAGCTAGTTGTTCCAATCTCTATAATCAACGGGACTCTTAAGATACGTAAACTGATCTGAAAGAACTCCAATATTACATACCATCAACAAACTATTTTCTAGTAATGAAGTAGCCTGCTCATCAGAAGACAGTTTATTCGTATTAACCCGTTTACTGTATGTCGTTAATTATGACACCCTAGTTGTTGATAAATATTTCCCGCCGGGGCACCACTTTACTTTGAAATCCTGTCCACTATCTTCTTCAGCTTTTAAGAAAATTATTCTTTCAAATGTTCAAACGATAAAATATTTTCGTCCTCCATCTTTATAAAAACAACACCAATCAAAGTAAAATAGACTACCGGTACCATTTTACTCGTAATTTATTCACTGAATGTATTGATTTGGAGCTGTCAAAATCTACGACAAAATCTTCCTGGTGCTTGCAATCAGTACGCGTGATTTGACTGAGGCTGTCCACATCTTCCAAAAAAACAAGTTGCACTATGATCTTATCTGTTTGTTTGTGTGCCAGTGACTGACTGTCGGTCACCTACATCGTTCATGCTCCATTGCTCCATCTGAGAAATTTGCTTACAGGAAAGAAACATTTGTTTCCGACAGAAATGTAACGCGAAAAAAGTAACGCAAACTAGATACGTTACTGAAAAATTTGTAACACGTTACCGTTACAGTTACTTTGAAGAAATGTAATGCGTTACTAGGAAACGTTACTTAAAAAGTAACGCGTTACTTGCGTTACGTTACTTTCCAAGACTGGATATATATATATATATACAAGTGGGGTGTTAATACTGTCAGCCGTTGAGGAGTTTCATGGTCTAGCCCCTAATACAATAAATCCTAATGAGATTTACATGTGACCACCAGGAAAATAAATTCATTTAAACAAAAACAAAACAAAAGAAAGGAATAATCAAAATTGGTTGACCTGTGTCGAAGTATACGTGAAGATGCCTTTAAGGACAGGCGCGGATCCATGGACGGAGCTATACCCTTCTCCTTTGGCGTCTGGGTACATACTGGATAAAATGGTCATCAATCCTAGTTTACTCGGGATAAAATAACACGTGAGTGTGTTTTACACTATATAAGAAGGCAAAATGGAGCTATTACTTAAAAGCATGAGCCGAAGACAATTTTAATGGACATTTTAATAGGTTATATATGAGGAAAAATAGCAATTTCCTTCCTTACCCCTGAGGCTCAACTTTTCACTGAATAAAATTAGCATCTGCCAAAGCCAAATAGGCCAAGTAATGTCAATATTCTCTTGGATTTTTTAGTTCGAAATTTCCAATGTCTCTCAAAATATATTTTCGTAGATATTAAAATGCCAACGTGAATGCATAACAATATTTTTTGCAGTATTAAAAGTAAACTAATACTATTTTTAAGAATTTTCGGTGCTGTTCTTTGGAATATTTGAACCGTTTTCATCTTCCCATTCCACTGCGATATCCGTTGCCCGGACAAGAACGAAGAAAAATTAAAATACTGTTATTTATTCTGTTTGCTGTAAACTGCTCGTATCAACTTCGGGAAAGGCATGAAGGTCACATGAGGTTTCAAACAAGGAGGGAAACGACGTGAATCGCTACTGGTTCTTGCTTGTCCATCTCGAAGACCATACCAAATCAGTCTGTGTTATTCTGGATAGGAAAAAGATGGAAACAATAGCATCAAATAGACGTCAATTGAAACCCATTATTAAGGCAAATCTATATTGTGACATGAATAACTTACGATTAAGAGGACAATGAGATGATAGGCCTCTTATACAGTAGAAACAGTACAGTAGCAACTGTATAAGATAGGCCTCTTATACAGTATATGATAGGCCTCTCATGTAGAAACACGAGACAATTGTTTAGTTGGTAAAGAAAGTCCATTCAGATGTGCGGTAGTAATCAGATTTAATGCTGGGGACAAAATTCTATAAAAGCATTTAGAAACAGCGGGAAGGGGGAACTATACTCGTGTAAGCAGAACTATTTAAAATGAAATACTATCGTGTTTTGGTGAAATTGTACGTTCTTGAATTATGAAAGATGTAAATAAATCCAATGAGATATGTTGGATTGATTTTATAAGCTAATTTTTTTCTGATCCTTAGAACTGACGTGTCAATAACAAATAAATCTATTAAAAAACATGTAGTAGAGGAACTGGAGAGATTAGGTTTAAATATGGTATACCTTCGTGGTCAGGCTTACGATGGTGGTGTTAATATGGGAGGAAAATAAACGGTGTTCAAGCTCGTATTTTTGCAGAAGAGCCACTCGCAGTTTACATACGCTGTTTTATTCACTCCTTAAGAGGCCCCATCACGGCAAAATTAAAATTCGCTAATTTTACAGTAATTATGTGATATCTTCAAATAGATAAAAGATATCACGTAATAGACGACTCACTTATCTGCTTGGATTTCCAGCCATTTAGGAAATAGCATTTATTTTCGCGTTTATAGGTGACTCGTAATAATGGTAACTCATGCAAAATAGTATTATTTAGCGCGCTCTTGTTCCACATTTCGATTATCTTTTATTTATTTAAAGATATCACATAATTACTGTAAAATTAGCTGTATTTTAATTTCACAGTGATTAGGCCTCTTACGCTTATGTGTAGGTAAGTTATGTACGTTAAGCGCATTAAAAATATGATAACTAACGTTGGTAGGATATCGGCTTTCCTTTTGAAATCTCCAAAATATGCTAATGCCCTAAGTCGCTCATTTCTGAATATGCTATTTCTAGCACAAAGAAAACCAAACTGAAAGCACTTTATGTGACACGTTACATAGAAAGATATGAATCAGTAAGTATGTTCGTAGAACTATTTCCTGATATTGTAGCAACAGTTAACTGCTTAGAAAATGAGTACAATGATGAAGTCACCAGCAGTG
The DNA here is from genome assembly GCF_964235325.1 of Thermobia domestica. NCBI lineage: Eukaryota > Metazoa > Arthropoda > Insecta > Zygentoma > Lepismatidae > Thermobia > Thermobia domestica. The sequence goes on along the minus strand of NC_137465.1, from coordinate 142,617,694 downwards.
CTTCGAGCTACAGTGTCACGGTAAAATGTAGTGACTTTATTGTGTCACTCGAAAATGTAGCTCACTGTTTTTCTTTCAAAGTTATGCTAAGTAAGAATCTGCAGAATTTAAAATTAGATCTGTCGGCTGCAATTATCAATGTAAAAAATGTCTATCATGTATTCGAAGAACTGAGGGAAAATGTGGATGTAGCATTCTTATCTATATTTAATTCGGCATGTAAATGAGTTTGTAACACAGGGGAAGAAATTCAAGTTCTAAGGACCAGTGGTAGATCAAGGATGGGGAAACCTCAAGAAATTCTGAGGATTATTTTAAAGGGTCAATATTTATTCCTTTCCTTGATCATTTCATTCAGCAGCTAGCGATTTTGTAATTCCTCAGTATAAATCTATCTCTTGAATTCCCGCAAATCGACACTGTTATGATAACAATTGTGCTATAAGCTGTATTAATATATGACAAAATTTACATGAAAACTCAGATGAATTAGAACTGCATGCTGAACTTACTTTGGGGAGGAAAATGTGAAACAAAGCAAAAGAGGAGCAGCAGGGGATGGCTGATACTGTGGTAAATGCATTACAAGAATATAACAAATTCTAACCTAATATAAGAATTCTCCAACTATTTACAGCCTTACCAGTTTCAACTGCTGCGGTGACTAAAAATATAGAGTCTACTTGAGTGATACAATGTCGGAAGATCGATTAAAGGGCTTTGCTTTAACAACTATTCGCAAAGAAAGAAGGGTTAATGTGGAAGATATGAATATTTTTTCTAGAATGAAATCCAGAAGAATGGAGTTAAGTGATTGGTCAAAAGATTGAACAATTTGCTGTCAGCTCACAACACTAGTATCAAATTAGTAGATAAGTTCCCAGTATTAAATATTTGCACATTGTTCAATTAGAAATGTAAGTCAGTGTACTTGTATTACCACAATTTTTCAATGTTAGTGTTCTATAATTAGAGTATGTAATAGTACACACCTTAGTACATAAAGATGACAAAGTTGGTTTATTTGTTTATTTAGTATGATGCTATTAATTTTCCGTAAACAATACGCTTATGTGTTTATTTCATATGCTGTTCTTCTGTTTAGTTTGCTTCAATTTGTGTTGACAAAAGAGAAAAAACTGTGTAATAGCACTATATATATATATATATATATATATATATATATATATATATATATATATATATATATATATATATATATTGTGTAGTAGTAAATAATAGTATAGTAATTTACATAGTGTGTAAAAATATATATAAAGATGCAAAAACTCATTTACCTTACCTGGAACAAGATGGAATTGCCACAAGCGTGGAAAGAATCAATAATTATCCCAATTCACAAGAAAGGCGATAAAATTGATTATAATAATTATTGAGGCATCTCTTCTGTGAACATACTATAAAATTCTCTCAAACATTATATTAGCAAGATCGACCTCATATGCAAATGGAATTACTGGATATTATCATTGCAGATTTAGGCGAAATCAATTAGATATTTACCATTCGACAAATACTCGAAATGAAATGGGAATACAATAACATGGTACCCTGTACATCAATTTTTTTATCAATTTTAGAAACACCTACAATTCGGTTAGGAGGCATTGTACGGCATTCTCACAAAATTTGTAATACTAAAAGAGCAAGTTAGATTAAGATGTGTTTACCTAGGTAAATGAATCTGAAAACAAAGTTCGAGTAGGAAGATTCCTGTCCAAGAGCTTTCACGTCGAGAGTGGCCCGAAACAAGGAGGGCGTTGTCGTCATTATTATTCAACTTTGTTTTCGAGTACGCTATAACCAAAATCAAATATAACGAACAGGACATAGAGCTTAATCGTATTTACCAAGTTATGACTTATGCTGGTGATGTGAATATAGGGGAATAGAAAGAAATGCAGAGGCCAGTGGCATATTTAGGGTGGCTTCCGGGCTTAAGCCCTCCCCCCGAAATCTTACTATAGTAAAGTACATGAAATATCTTGCAGAATTTTCATATTTTCAGGCAAAACACTCCCGAAAGTTAGCAAAGCCCCCCGAAACAAAATCGTAAATACGCCACTGGCAGAGGCCTTATTAAACGCTTGCAGGGACATGGATTTAGAACTAAATAAAGAGAAAACTAAATCCATTAAAATTCGCAGGGATCGTATTACTACAAATTATGGATGCGTCAAAATATCAAATAATACTTTCTACACAGTGGATACTTTCAAATATGTAGGATCAATATTAACAGACGAAAATATTCACGAAATTAAATGTGGACTAAAAGCAGGGAACTCGTGTTATTATTTAGTTCAAAATATTTTGTCGTCGTGAATTCTGTAGAGGAATTTGAAACTTAAAATATAAAACGATAATCATGCGTTCTATATAGTTGCGAAGAATGGTCGCTTATTCTGAGGGAATAACGCAAACTGAAAGTAGTTGAGAATAAAACCCTAAGACGAATATTCGGATTCATTACGAAGAGGAATAGGAAATTGCTGAAAGTTCAAAGCGAGGAACTGCATAATTTGTATCGTTCCCCATCGTTATGGTCATCAAATCTAGGAGGCTGAGGTGGACAAATCATGTACAGCCACCAGCAAAAGTATCTCCTCTCTAAGGGCTCTGATTCCATTACTAGGGGTCCAGGTCATTTGCAGTTGTGAGAACACCTAAACAGAAGCAACCCAACTTACATGAAACTTTTCTCAGCACTGACAGCAGTTGGTAGCACTGGTCCAGGTGTTTATGCAAGTAAAATTGTAAAGTAGGTGTCTAACGAAACAGTTCTCCATTCTGATATGAATGTCTATGGTTCGGATCGTGTTGTTCAATGAACACCATATATTATTCTCAATATTGCTGTATATGTAATGTATTATTTCGTTATACGTATATTGTATTTTCAGAGAAATAAAAATGCTGACCACGCATGAATCAGAAAATGCTTGAAAGTAGACGAAACTATCAAATAGAACAATTGCTGGAAATAAGTTTGTAAATGCCTCCATTGACAGATCTCCAATTCTCCTAATTCCAACATATTTTTCTTTCTGGAGAGGAGATCTTGCTTGTCACACTGAGTGTGCATTGAAATGAAATCTGTATATATAAATCCTGAGTGTGCATTGAAATTGATATTGAAACATTTGAAAACGTTTGAACCTGACTGAGATTTGAACCCGGGTCCGCCAAATAGAAGTTCAATACGCTAACCACTTAACTACCGCGTCACTTCAAATTTCATCCAAACTATTAGCTAGTTAAAATCATTGCATGTAAGACTATATACAAATACTTATGCTCGTGTAAGGAGACGTTCCTTATGTGAGTGTCACGATGACTTACTCGAGATTTCCTTCTTTAACTCAAAAACAAGTTATATAGACCTTCGTCAATGAAGAAAAATCACGAAACGTTCTTCAAGTTGAGACTACCTCATAGTTCTTTTACGATGGTCCCGATTTACATTACTATTCTTGCTCACCTTAACTTGTAATTTCCAAAGAAGAAAAGACGGCAGACATAATTTTTTAATTCTTTGAATTGTATCAACACGTGTTGAAATAAAAAGTTCTGTTTGTATCCTCCGTAACTACTAGTTTGTTTTCTTATCTTTGTATGAAGAATTTGTAGTAGAGTGGTAAGGTATGGAACTCGAATGGCAGAGGCCCCGGGTTCGAATCCCGTCGTGGCAATTCTTTTTCTTTATTGGAAGTTACGTAATTGGTATTGTAATTCCGTTATTCCTGTATTATTATTATTATTATTATTATTATTATTATTATTATTATTATTATTATTATTATTATTATTATTATTATTATTATTATTGGAAAGTCTAAACTTGGAACATATTTTATATTTTATGAAGTTGTTGATTGAATTTCAAGTCTTTTTGTTAGTATGGAATGTATCTGAAATGGTGAATTGCTTAAAAGATTAATATATCTAGCAGTAGTAGAAGTAGTAGAAACTTACAAGCAATTGTTGGGAAACAATAACATTTATGTTTAATCAGTCGTGTTTCTGACCCATACTAACGATATACCATAGTTATTCATCAATTGTTCGCTAAACACGTTACGTTCCCAGACAGTACAAATCAAATTTGATACGGCTGACATCATCTTATAGTTGTGTTTCGCAGTTCACTTTTCTATTGCGAGTGCACTGAAGAAAGTTGTCTCAACACTACGACCGAGAGAAACTGAATATTTTCCATGTTATCTTACACTGGAAGTATCAATATTACAAATGATAAGAATTTCCTTTAATTACCCAACGGGAATCGAACTCAGGGCCGACGATATGTAAAACCAACGCTTATCCTACTACTCTAAGACATAGCTCTTTGTTATGGGGGAAAACTTGGTGTTAAGTGTCTTCAGCGAAGTGCACACTTTTACAATTCCAATGATGTAAAACTCTTGTTTCCGTCATAAAATAGAAAGTGTTATATAGAAATAAAAGTCAAGAGACAATTCAAATTTAAATTGCCAACGTAAATTGTTGAAAATGAGTGATAGAAGTAGTGTTAGTAGATGTTGTTGCAGAATTTCGATATGAGGAAGTTTAACGCCCTGCTTGAGCATCGAGGTTAATTGTTACGTGAAACTCCAGCTTAAATATATCTCTTGGAAATGAAGTGAAATGAAATCTTTAAGTTTTACATGTCACGGTTATGGCGGCTAGGCTAAAAAGACGGTTATATATATATATATATATATATATATATATATATATATATATATATATATATATATATATATATATATATATATATATGTATATATTCGAGTATTTCTTTATAATTATATTATTTCACGAATCATTAATATACATTGCAGATTGTCGAGTTGAATCCTTTATCCAGTTTACTCGATATTGGGGAAATCAAAATCTCTAATCGTTGGGCAAATTAGACGTGATGTGTGGCCCGCGCACTTATACGTACCTTTTATACATATTTTCTGTCTATTACGTTATTTTGCATGAACGTTTTGTTTTTGTGAAATGTAGAAAAATAAAATTTATAACGTTAACAACCTGAAACTCAAGCTACTCCATGCCGAAAGCAGCGGTGGACCGCGATGGGCAACTAGCGACCTCTCGGCAAAAGTTGGATGCCCTGCAGCGACGATCCGCTGTAGCCCCACTTCTGTTTTGAAAATTATACCTCCAGCGTTCCACCAGTGGCAGAGGCGCGCCAAAACACCAATGAACTGCAAAATTACTCACTCAAAATACGTTAAATCGCCTGTATGCGTAATTTGTTTACATTAAAGTGAGTCTAAAAACACGAGAAAAAGTTCTCCAGAGTAGGCTCGAACCACTAAACTTATGATGATGAGTAGGCCGGTGTTCTTCCGACTTCGCGATGGAGGCGATGAAAGAGACGTCGCATGTACAATGATAAATCGTTGAGGACTTTTTAATTTGGCTAATCAGAGTGCTCCTTAATGTAAACAACCAGAAACTGAAGCCATTGGCTTTTATAATCCAAGAAAAGCTAAAATAGTTCGAAATAAGTAACATTTGTATTAATGATGTCCATTATTGTAAACTGGTAAAACAAGGATATTTTAAATTTGCCACTTTCCATATAAATTCCAACAGAGTAAAGTTTTAAATTAATATTAACAACTTTTAACATTGAAACAACTACTAAATATCAGATTTTGTTATTTAACTTTTACAAAAAGGTTGAAACGGTTTTTAGAAAGTTATTTTTGGAAGGACACTGCTATTATTCTTTTAATTGTTGCCCGCAATATGATACCCAACTGCTCAAGTAGACCGATGGCTTCAAAACAACAATAGACAATAAAAAGACTAACTACAGTCTATCCACTGGAAATGTTCCAAAATATTGGTTAACCGGTTAACCGATTTGGGTACGGTTTAAGTTTCAAACCGAATGTGTCGGTTTATTTAAGAAACCAAACCATAATTGGTTCTGTTCGGATTGAAACAAACATTGGATTGAACTTTTTGAGAATATTCTTATATATTTTGAAACAAAGCTCGAACTATATGGAATGATTTCTTTTTAGGGTAGGTAATTGTGGGTCTAATTCAATTTTGAACGAAATTACGATTTTCCATGTCTATCTCTTAATAACTTATTTTGGAAGAATATGTTAATGATCAATAGAAAATAGAACCATTTTTCGATTCGGTTTGGTTTCGGTTAACCATTGTAACCGGTTTATATTACAAATCGAAACTACGGTTTACGATTTCTATAACTGTCCAGGTCTATTAGCCGTGGCCATTCCCTAGAATCGCGCATATATATCGTCGCTGCAGACCATCCAACTTTTGTTAAGAGGTCGCTAGTTGCCCATCATTGATCCACCGCTGCTTTCGACATGGGGTAGCTTGAGTTTCAGGCTGTTTACATTATAAATTTTCTTTTTCTACATTTCACAGAAACAAAACGTCCATGCAAAATAATGTAATAAACAGAAAATATGTATAAAAGGTACGTATAAGTGCGCGGGCCACACATCACGTCTAATTTGCCCAACGATTAGAGAAGTTTGCAACACTGAGCTTCGTTCACCATCCCTTTTATCTTTATTTTTATTGCTGCTTTCAATGATGATATTCAATTTGGGCTAATCCATATGAAGTGGTCCAAAAATGGTGAAAGTGGTTGCTCGACCGTCTCCGAAAATTATAAAAAATGGAGTGTGATGAACCTTGTGTATGAGAAGGTCAATAACAGGAGTCACGTTTTCGGAGGTACAATTATCCTGAATGGCGGCCATCTTTGTTGTCGGCGGAGTGTCATTTTCTGCAGTTGCAAGCGTTTACGAAAACCACATTTGCTCAGGACTTACTAATCAGAGGAACATGAAACAAACATTAATGGTACAGGAGAGACGAAGGTACACGAAGAATATATAATCGTGCGCCCAAATGGAGATTCAGGGTTGCAAACTAATACATGAAATCACCAAAAAAGTACAGAAAAGTGCACGTTTCAAGGGGCTGTATTTTGGAATGGCATAAAGGTAGTGGTTCAGAATTTATGGTATGAATATTAGGGCATGTACAGATTCTTCAGAAACATTCACAGCTATGACACAGAGTTATGGGAGTTCGTAATTTGGAGTTTGTCATTTTTATGGCATTTTTGGGGCTTAATGTCTCAGGATGGCAAACTGCTAAAAATTGCTGCTGCAGCCACAAAGCAGTTCTGTATGTAAATAAACTATTACAAAAAAATCATGACTGATATTACATGGAGAACAAAGTTAGGACAATGTTAAGAAAGCACGTGCGTCACGATGCCAAGTCAGTGCATGAATCACCTTTTACGTTATGATCGGATGGATATTCATTCTACTTTATCAGTTTGAGGAAACAGGCTGCAGGTAGCACTGAAATCGCGGTCTAAATCGTTCACGTTGGAGTTACCCATCTGTATCGTTTGTTTTTTTATTATCTATGCACTTACCCTCCAAATGTCAGTCAGCCGCTTGGAGTATCCGTCAGACGTTTTGCTACAGCCACAGTGGAAGGTTGTGTTGTGCGCTGAAAATGACCTCTCAGTGTTCTGTGGGAAATGCAACTAATGAGGAATGCTATAAATCTACGTATGGTGTTTGTGCAAAGGAACTAAAGTATATTTGGGACTTCCAAGAGAAAGTCAGGAGCTGCTTCGTCTGCGAATTGGCTGTGAACCTGTGACAGTGTGCAAGTACCATGAAATAAGATATTTAGAGCAATATAACCAACCATCTGTTCGGTCGTGTATGTTGTGACCCAATGAACATTCATAAGAAATCTATTAAAAAGAGACTTCAAAAAATTCTCGTTGAACACATGCTACAAGGAAAGAAGACTGTTGTTCAGTTAATACCAGGAAAAGCACTTTGTCCAAATTGTTACTCCGCAGTGTTTGCATCCAGTGCAAGTAACCTGGAAGATCAGAACAGAAACAGCGATGTTGAATTTGTTCCGTCTACATCCGTCTTAGAAACTTTAGATTCAGCATGTTGTACGTTAGGATTATCGCCACCGTCAAAAATACGAAAAGTCAGTGCCGAGAAAAGGAGACGTAAAATGGACCAAGTGTCACAAGCACTAAGAAGACAATTAGAACTTGCCTTCGAGGAAACTATTGAAGATGAAGACGACAGCGTACAAATGTCCTCGGATTATGAAATCCTTAAAAGAGAATTAAAAGAGAAATGTACCATTGCTACCAAGGAAGAAAAAGTAAAAATCTTAAGTTTGCTCCTAACAACGTAGCCTCGTAAGAAGATCGCAACTGAATTTAATGTCAGAACGTCTTGTCAAGATTACTAGGAAACTGGTGAGTGAGCAGGGAATTTTACCAGATCTGGGGCACAAGCAGGGAATATCAGTGTCACCAGAGACAACAGAAAAGGTTCTCCATTTTTATGAAGACGATGAATACAGCCGTTTGTATCCAGGCAAGAAAGATTGCAGACAAATACGTGCAGGAAGTGTGAGAGTTCAGAAACAGAAACGACTGTTGTTATGTAACCTGAAAGAGCTTTACCTGGCATTTAAACATAACCATCCAGAATGCACACATATTCGCAGGGCTAAGTTTTGTGCCATGAGACCTAAATGGTGCATACTTGCCGGTGCTGCTGGTATTCATAGTGTCTGTGTATGTATGTACCACCAAAACATAAAGTTAATGATTGATGGGGCAAAACTAAACGTTGAATACAAGGATCTCCTTGAGTTACTCGTATGTGATATTAACAGCAATGCCTGTATGATGCAAACACACTTTCCAGAAAAAGCTGCCCTTCTGTCGATGTTTGATGAAGCCATGGAAAGTGAAATTTTCCCTGACATTATTCAATACAAGCAATGGGTTACAGTTGATATGACTGAACTGATTACGGTAGTCAAACATGCGGACGAATTTTTTGAAACATTATGTGAGAAACTCGAGGATCTCAAAAAGCATCACTATATTTCCAAGGTTCAAGCACAATACCTAAAATACAAGAAAGACAATCTCAGTGATTCTGAGTGTATAGTTTTGGCTGATTTTGTCATCACCCAAGATGCCATACAGTCCTATCATTGGGTAAATCAACAAGCCACGCTGCATCCTTTTGTCTACTACTACCAACAAGGTAGAGAACAGAAGCACTCTTGTCTCTGCGTAATAAGTGATCATTTAACGCATAATACTGTGGCAGTTCACGTGTTTCAGCAACATCTTATCAGTCACATTCGAGAACATTTGCCACACGTAGCAAAGATTACATACTTTTCTGATGGCGCGTCCAGCCAGTATAAGAACAAGAAGAACTTTGTCAATCTGTGTCACCATCAAGCAGACTTTGGGCTCGAAGCCGAATGGCATTTCTTCGCTACGTCACACGGTAAAACTGCATGTGATGGTGTTGGTGGGACGACGAAGAGAGAAGTTGCAAGGGCTAGTTTCCAGAGGCCAGTTACTGATCAGATCCTTACACCTTACGATATGTTTCAGTTTTGTTCAGAACACATCAAGGGGATCACGTATGTCTTTGTTTCCACTGAAGTCGTGTCTCAACATGAAGATGAACTGAAAGAGCGATTTGCGAGCTGTCAGTCCATTCCAGACACAAGAAGTTTCCATCGTTTTACCCCCATTTCTGAACATACCTTACAATGTTATGTTACATCAACAAGTGACGAATTTCAGGAGTTTCCTGTTGCTAAATGTGTGTCCGTAACACACTGAGAACTAATTCTGTTTTTTGTACTGCTTTGTTGCTCGGTCAGTACTAATACACTGAATACCATCGTCATGCACGTCCATTCTTAACATTGTCCTAACTTTGTTCTCCATGTAAGATCAGTCATGATTTTTTTGTAATAGTTTATTAACATACAGAGCTGCTTTGTGGCTGCAGTAGCAATTTTTAGCAGTTTGCCATCCTTAGATATTAAGCCCCAAAAATGCCATAAAAATGACAAACTTCAAATTACGAACTCCCTTAACTCTGTGTCAACAGTCGTATCATAGCTGTGAATGTTTCTGAAGAATCTGTACATGCCCTAGTATTCACACCATAAATTCTGAACCACTACCTTTATGCCATTCCAAAATACAGCCCCATGAAACGTGCACTTTTCTGTACTTTTTTTGGTGATTTCATGTATTTGTTTGCAACCCTGAATCTCCATTTGGGCGACCGATTATATATTCTTCGTCTACCTTCGTCTCTCCTGTACACATTAGTGTTTGTTTCATATTCCTCTGATTAGTAAGTCCTGAGCAAATGTGGTTTTCGTAAACGCTTGCAACTGCAGAAAATGACACTCCGCCGACAACAAAGATGGCCGCCATTCAGGAACAATTGTACCTCCGAAAACGTGACTCGTGTTATTGACCTTCTCATAGACAAGGTTCATCACACTCCACTTTTTATAATTTTCGGAGATGGTCGAGCAACCTACTCTGAACCACTTCATATGGATTCCATTTAGGTTATTCCATTTACAAAAACACAACTTTCTGTTGAGTTGGAAACACTGTTCATCCAGTGCTGTTTGTCAATGCACGAGCAGATATCGCTCTTTCTCTAGTTGCTTTGTGCAAAGTTTCGTTCCTCTGTCTCTTTTAGTTTCTCCGTTATCACGGTTGGAAATTCTAAATTATGTAAAACTTGAAGATATCGTTTCATTTCATTTTCGAAGAAGTATATTTAAACTGTGTTTTCACTAAACATTGTCTCTATGCTCAAGCAGGACGTAAAACTTTCTCATATCTAAATGCTGCAACATCCACTAATACTACTTCTATCATTCATTTTCAATAATTTACGTTGACAATTTAGATTTGAATTCTTTGATTATTGTTTCTACATAACACTATCTATTTTATTATGACGGAAACAAGAGTTTTACAACATTGGAATTGTAAAAGTGTGCAATTTGCATAAGACACTTCCTGCCAAGTTTCCCCCTTAATTAACAGTGATGTCCTAGAATAGTGGCATAAGCGTTGATTTCACATCCCGGTGGCCATGGGTTCTATTCCCGCTGGGTTATTAAAGGAAACTTTTATCATTTGTAGTGTTGATACTTCCAATGTAATATAAGATGGAAAATATTCCATTTCTATCGGTCTTACAGTGTGGAAATTGAGCATTTCTTTAATGTAGCATTAACATTTATTTAGAAATATATACACATGCATTTACGAAACTTGAAGTTGAAGGAGTCGTCTGTAGTCCTAAAAGAGCAGGTCTGGCAATCTTACCTTCCATTCATATTAAATTCAGTTGCGGCTTCAGAGTTCTGTAAATGAAGTAACATCGGAAATGACAGCGATACCGGTTTTCTCTCTTCTCTTCGGCTTTGAGTCTTTAGTGATTGGTAATTTTCTTTAAATGCTGACCGAAAGCATAAATGTTAACACGAAAAATAACAATGGAATACTTTATCATATCCAGTATATGTTTTATACTCGAAAGTGTTGAACTTAATTTTAAATATGTTACTCAGAATAAGGAATTCAAGAAGTGGAAAGCAATTGATGTTCCCAGCATTCCTCAACCCAGGGGTTTCCAAACTGTGCGGCGCGTCACCCTGGGGAGGCGCCGAAGGCTGTCAGGGGAGGCACGAGAACTTTTTTTAAAAAATCCCACAAAGCAACAGATTTATAATGCAACACGCATACTTAATTCTGCACCCTTCTCCCTTAGTAATACATAGTGGACTGAGCCATTCTATCACCTCTGTTCCACATTCGATCAGCGATGACTCCTTCACCTTTAGCTTAAACGTGTATAATGCTTGTTAGATTACTACGATCTTCTACTTTATCTTTGTAGAATAGTATGTCTTCTTAAATGTCTGGAATTTCGCGCGACACCATGTTAGCTTAATTTTTTTTTCTGTTATTTTTTGGGGACGATTCTTGAGTTTTAATCTTTTCTAAAGTACTACCGACATTCACAAATAGTCTTATTTGTTTTATTTTCATTAGTCGAAGCCGTCTTGCGTCTTGCCATTTCAAAATATGTGTCGAGTTTGTGTGACTCAAAACAAGTTCATACATCCCATTGACTTTGTTCAACATTTAAATGTGCCGGAAAACAGGGTCATTTGCCCAACCGTCTATTTCCTCAAGTCTCTACATCAGAGTCATTTCCTACAGTGGTTACTTTTTTTCTTAATCTGATGATCATCAACCGAAACAGAAGGGACACCCAGTGGCGGCGATTGGACGTTAAAAGTGGGGAGGCAAGACATGATCTGAATATTTGTATACCAATCTTAGTTCCCTGGGTGTTTCTAACACTTTGTTTGACGAGAGGTTGTATAACTAATAGGATACTATATTTTTCGGTTAAAATGTCGTATATCGTATTTTATATTTTATTAAGTAAATTGACAAAAGCAACGGAGGTAGATACTAGCCCTTTGTACTCTTAAAACAATGAAAGTGTAAGAAGAGATTTGATTCCTTGCTCATGAACATCTTAAAATTATGTCTGGGAAATTGTGTAATCAGATTATTTAATAACAAATTTACAAATTAAATAAATAGAAAGGATAATATTAATCATAGTAATGAATAATGATGCTTGTTTTGCTAAAGTTATATTGAAATTGGGGATTAATGAGCAACTTAATTTTTAATTCCACAGATGCTATTAAATGTATGTTATTACTCTTACAAAATGAAAGACAGTAAATACTACAAACACATGCTACCACATTTAAAGAAATATTTGCTTTTGCAGCTTCCCAAAACGTGTTCGTTGCCATTAGGGGCCGTTTTCACTTTCTTGGAACATATCAAAACACAATATTTAAAATCACTTCACACTCCACTTATACAAAATAATCCTAAAACCTAGAATTATGTTGAATTCACTAAATTTAATTGTATATACACTCGTACACACCTAAACACACCATTTCACTCGTATATTACACTACAAAACAATGGAAAAGGTAGAAGCTGTATCTTAATACGCTCTTTTTAATCAATATTCATTACTTTAGAAAGAAGAAAAGACATTTTAGGAACTGTCAATTTTTGTGCAATTAAAGAATAACTTATGAAATACTTCCTTTTTTTGCGAAATGTTCTCTCAATTAGTTTCAAAGCGGCTGACTACCATATCGAGCCTTTGTAAGAAGGGGAGTAAATCCATTTTTTTAATTTTGTCAGGGAACAAACAAAAAGTGACGCCCTCATGTTTTCACAATTGTTAAACTTTTTTGTTTAGTGGTTGATTTCACTCATTTGTATTAAGTAGTGACCACTAAACAAAAGAAAATTTTCAACAATTCTGAAACATAAGGGCGTTACTTTTCCTTCGTTTCCTGACAAAATTGAAAAATGGATTTAGCAGGTTTTGCTTCTATACCCCTAAATTGAAAGTATGCTGGAATTGTTGTGCTCCAATAGATTAATTTTTGGGTTATTTTCCGCGGCAATTGAAACGCAATTCCTGTAGCTTTCTTAACTTCACGGAAGGCAACCAATACGTAGTCATGCAACGGCAACCATTTTTTCCTATGAAACAGTAATACATACAAAAAATTTAATTTCCAAGTGAAACTATATACATTAATGTGTTACTTCAAAAAAGTAGGGGGGCAACTGCCCCCCTTTGCCCCCCTAATCGCCGCCCATGGGGACACCTGTTACATTTTTAGCAAATACCAGAAAGGGGATGGGTGCACGCCATTATGAAATGTTTCCGATAGACAGGGTTGCAGGGTGTCAGATAAAGGACACAAGGATGAGATGGATCAGAACGGCTAAAGGACACAAAGATGGGACGGATCACAATGCTGGAGTAAAAGAAGTTGGAGGAAGCAGTAGGATTCAAGAAAACCACGCACACGGTGTTCACAACAAAGTTTACTTTACTTAGGCTGGAATCGAACCAGGGACCGCACGAACCAGAGGTTTGGCACCGTTAGGACCAAGTTTTCAAATAAATGCTGAATAAGTCAGTTTTTTTATTATTATTATTATTATTATTATTATTATTATTATTATTATTATTATTATTATTATTATTATTATTATTATTATTATTATTATTTCGAAAGAGATGTTTAATTTAAATTTAAAGTTAGGATCGTTGGCCAAACTTTTTGTTATTATCCTACGTACTAGTAGTTCTATCAAAATCTCCTTCAATCTTAATTTTAAAAAAGACAATATTAAAATAGTATGATGGTACATAGTGTGAGGTGCAGGTAGTTATAGAGGTAATCTATGCATACCAAAGAAGACACCACCACAATAAAGATAAATAATATACGTTGGCGTGGCTAGGGATATTCAAATTATAATGTAAATTACTAAAAATGCAAATTAAAAGCTTTCGCATAGGTAAATCCCTGTTTGGAGAGGTAAATGGTTATCTCCGTTTGAAGCCGCCACTGCCACAATTGATTGTCGGTAGAGCATAAACAAAAAGATAAAACTAACAAAAATCTGAGGGTAATTTTGACAACAGTTATGGTCTTGCAGCTACTTGTAAAGAGTTTCAGAATGCAATAAGGTTAACAAAAAAATATAAATTTCAAACAAACAGGTAGCAGCCTGTTACCCACTCTTTACACTCATAACTGTGTCTTTATGTTCTCTGGGCGTACTTCTTCCTGGGCCCCATTCAGGAAGGTGGTCAGATGTACTAGGTAAGGAGAAATGTTTCCTTGGTTCTCACTCCTGAAACAAAACCATAGGGATTAGCATTCGGGTACTCACCAACAGGAAAACAGACACCCTCGCTATACTTTTGGAAGATGGAGATTTATTCCTTCTCATGAAAACCATATAGGATGGAAGGCAACACACAACACTTTCATATTTACAATGCACTTATACGAACTTTCTTATTATGGTGCACCACTCTCACTACTTGGAATTTACACACCTCTTTCACCTCACAAAGATATAGACATGAAAATGTATTGACACTAGAGGTCTGCCTGACCTCTCAAAAGGATCTGCTAAACAGATACACTAACAAAATTTCACTCCTCATGACTATAAGTTCAGAGTCTCTGACAGTTCTTTCAGAGAGGAGGATTTAAAAGAAAAGAAAAAAATATATACAATTTATATGTAAAAATTCATAATTATAGCTATACGATGCAGTGTCCTGGTGACTTGATGTCCCTAATGTCCACTTACTAGTAGTCTATATTAAAGTAGGGCTGACACAATGTCCATGATGGAATCACAGAAAAGGTAGTTTCCCACATTACCATTCCACTGTTAGTGAATTGTTCTTGACAAGCGGACCAACTGGATGGTCAACTATGGTGATTTTACTGACCTCAGGAATGTCAGTGTTAGTAGCAATACTAAAATGTCTTGCTAGTATCCTTGTTTTAAAAAGTTCAAGGATGGCACTGCCGTATAGCTTGACAGGCCTAGTGATCTCAGATAGAGATTGGGACAACGATATTCTATTCCATAACAGAAATGACGAATAATGCCACTGCATTATTGATAAAGATTGTCCGCAGAATAGATACTGCTAGGAACTGCTAACTAGGTCATAGCCAACTGGCCATGGTTCAGAAAAGCTTGTCGAAGATTGATTTAACAAAACGTACATGACGTAGTTAACACGCTTCTGGAAATTCACTGTTCTGCAGCACTGATTATATTCACTCTAAATTAATAGTTATAAGCACTGTCCACAATCGTTGCCCGATACATGTCTGTACATGTATATAATACACAGAACTCCATGGGAAGCGCCCTTCACACTGTTCTGGGTGGATACTTCTCTATACTTGAGAAGTTCTTAATACTTCACACACGGTAGTTTTGAAGTAAACTCTTCAGCGTCTAAGAAACAACTAGCCAACTAAACCCACGAACGGGTTATTAAACTGCAACAATTTCCGGGAAAACAGTCGACTCGCTCTTCTCAGAATTCCAGGACAATAGGTTTGATGCCTCCGGCAAATACTGTGGGTAATCTTGTCATCCAGCCACACCGAAAAACCAACTTGTGCCTGCAAACCAAGCATTACACCTCTTGGTAGGTGCTGCCATCACTGTTGAGAGCGGCCGATTCAAAAGCTGCCAAAACAGAAGTCCATCACAATAACACTATAACATTTGCTATTTTCACTGAAATAAACACTTTGAATGATAGATACACATGATTAAATATACATAAATGTAGTAAATTATATACAGAATGAAATGGTAATAATATACACAGCTGTCATCTCTCTGAGTATTTGTAGGAAGTCTCTTTTCCTCTGGCTTCCCTCAAAACTGTCTGCTATCAACCCCAGTAGCCATTTTTCCAAGAAAGAGAGAGAGAAACATTTTAGGTTATGATTAATTTTGAAAATATACAAGATCTAAGTGTCTTGAACGATGGGAAACACATTGACAAATATAGTCATGAATTTTAAACGGTCTTTCCAAGAACTAGTGAGCGTAATACGTTAATATTAATATTTTACACATAAAATAAGTCAAAATAAAATACAAGTTTTCAAAAGTGCAGTGCATCATGGGAGAATTACTTAGATCCGCTCGCTGACGGGTAACGAACTTGGGGTGAAGCAAAGCCAAGCGCTTGGAACGTGCGAGATTCTTTTAGAAACTCAAAATCTATCATGTTGACGCTAAAAATTTTACGACTTTTGAAACAAAGCCTTGAGAGCGTCTGTAAGCAATGTATCCACCTCGTCATTGCTATACAAGAGGAAGTTACCAGTATACTTCCTATACTCAATGAGTCATCCTTCCTTGGTCATTCAGGGATTTCTTCACTTGTTAGTTGTCGTAGACCTCACATGCAGTTTCAGCGCAGACTAATGTCGCCAAAAAAATCTCTGTCCAAGTATCTCTGTAGCCCCAAAGTTCAAACTTCTATACATGAATCAAATACAGATGATATGATTTCTCCTTTAATTAATCATATGTAGAATAGTATGTTGGCTATATAAATCCAATAGCGTATGTAATATATACAAATTAAAGTCCCATTAATAAGATGCACGCAAACAATTAAATGATGTAAATAACCTATAAAGGAATAAAATACTTATATGAAATACAATATACATCAAAATTGTATTAATAGTCTCGTATTACGCTCGGTGTTTACCCAATAATATTCATAAAAGTAACACAATTATTAAAATGAATGCTAATAATAAGCAATTAATTTAATCACAAATTACAATATATTTAAATATTGATATGCAAATGTGCACTCATCTGCATTTTGACATGCAGATGAAGGAGAAGGCAGTCGGCCGTCTACAATAGTTTGCGCTGCACTTACTAATCGTAAGATTCCGAGTTCAAATCCCGAATCCGTACATCCTTCTTAGGCCATCCATCCCATTAGACGAATATTTCATTTCCATCAGGTCTGACCCCCCCCTTGGAGTCTATCTGCCCCTCCAGGACTCCGTCCTGTATTCGCCCCTGCATCCAGGACAGTTTTTTTCAGTGGTTAGTGGTATTCAGGTGAATGACAGGGGTACTTTCAATATAGTTTCTAGATGCTAATTTCTTGGTCCCCTCTCTAACAAATTTTCAGTTTACATGTTAAGCTTACATAATGAAATAATGATTTCTGATGCATCTGAAAATTTGAAAATAAAGAAATAAGTTTGTGTGAATGTTTAAAACCTCTTTATGTACAATTATTCTTATCATTACCATGTATAGGTATAAAAGGCTTGGGAACTTACATCTGTCTCATCCCCTAAAATACGTACCATAATAATTGTTTATTTAAATTTACTTTCATTTTTTGAACACGTGATGGATTATAATGAGATCAACATAATTTCCTTTTAGGAACCATTCGTCTTAGAAGTGGACATTCTTCAGTTTTCAGAATAACTGTATTTTGATCTGAAATTCGGTATGATTGTAGGTTTGCGAGGTACGAGGCAGTAGGCTGAACAAATGCAAGAATCTGAGGGCGAAGTACCCAGCTAGTCGAAGTATTACAATTATTAGGACCACGTAGTGGTATTTATAAGATTATAATGTTAGTACGTACATACGTACGTATGTTACTCCGCTCGATAACTTTTGAACGGATGTGAATGTTTTAATTCTTTTTGCCATAGATAAATAGAGTGATTATTTCGAGGGAGTTCGTTGATGATGGTGATTCGCCTACCGGAAGTAGTAGAAATGAGCCATTTCCGTTTTCCACATTTATCGCTATAGAGGTAAAACGGTAATAGACAGAGATAAACGGTTTTAGGAAATCGATTACACGTTTCAAGGACAACTTTCGCCTTCATCCTAAACACTCTAGTGAAACTGGAAGTGGTAGAAAAAGACATTTCTTGTTTTAACGTTGATCACTATATAGCAAAAACGGTAATAGATAGCGAAAAACCTGTTTTCGTAATCAATTAAACGTTTCAAGGACAACTTTCATCTTCATCCTTAACACTCTAGTATAACCGGAAGTAGAAATTACTCACTTACGGTTATAATATTGATCACTATAAATTAAAACCGGTAATAGATAGCGGAAGCGATTTGCTTTAATCAATTAAGTGTTCCAAGAAAATATTCCGTCTCAACACTAATCTTTCTACTCAAACCGGAATTGAAAGAACCATACTACAACTTTTATATTCCATATTAAATGATAACATATTACGTAATCCTCTTTACGGTCTTTGAGTTTATTATAACAATACATTCATATCTGGAGATCCCGAAAGTTAGAAACATGAAACTTGATGTTTGAACTGAAATTCGGTATGCTTGCAGGTGTATGAGATGTGAGGTCGCAGGCCGAGAAAACACGGCTGTTCCTGGCCGAAGTTCCCAGATAACCAAAGGCTAGTTATTAAATACATATTTTATCATTTTCTGATTATACATACAATAGCAGAAGTTTCCGTTCTCCTCACGGGAATATAAGGTGTAATAAATATAATACCGGAAATTTAAATTGTCACACTCGGCACTTTATGTATAAATAAAAGGAAATTTCAGCATAATAAACATGATCTTCTTTCTGCTCTTGAAACAAGTGTTATCTGATTTTTAATTAAGAATCTATGCATCAAATTCCACATCTCCAACTTAAACTAATCTTCGCATTGGACAGTCTCTGAAGAAAGAAAGAAAGAAAGAAAGAAAGAAAGAAAGAAAGAAAGAAAGAAAGAAAGATAGAAAGAAATTAATTAATTAATTTTGAAAGTGCTGAAATACGTATTCCCTTACTTCAAAGATTTTACATGCTCTCTAATTTCATGAATGTGTGAGATACTCAATTAAAAAAAAAACTTTAAAAACCTATTTATTTTCCTTGGAATACATGCTCCAAAAAAATCCTTTCTTGTCTCTTACCTCCGTGATAAAAGAATAAGCCGCAGGCCAGGAGCGAAGAAACAAGGCCCTATGTGCGATCATAACATAAATAATAAACCTCGAGTGCACAAAATATGATGCCATGATACTCCATTGTGTCAAACAGTTTTTGTCAATAGTGATTTTTTTTTAAAACCATTATCTTCCACCCTCGAAACAAATATTGCATTATCAGTTTGCACAATATTAGCTAATTTATTCCGCGCTGGAGAAGAAAACAGAATTTGGAGATAGGTCAACATATTATGTGTCATGTCTTTATACTTTCATATTTTCAGCATATACTTAAAAAGTAAACTACTCTTCTCTATTAACATAAGGTAATCCTTTTCAAAGTAAGCAGCAAGGATAATTGTGCATAAATGAAATTCAAGAATCCTATTTTAAATTGTCTAAAACTGGTACAAAAACAAACATAAATTTTTCCCTTGACGAAAGTTACACATTTAGCTGCATTTGTACTGTGGTGGTAGCCGGTGATACTAACTTTTTTCTTTTTTATATGTGCGAATTAAAATTGGGTATATGTCAATTAAAGACAGATCGTAATATAAAATTTACTATATAATAATATTATGTATATGTTATATTTCTTGTTATTTACCTTTTCATACAAAATCATCTTCCCATATTTTTCAAAAATCAAAATGTGGCAATTAATCATGCTATAATAAACGTCTATTATATTTCTTGATATTTGCCTCTCTATGTAACAGAAAAATATCTTATATAATTTGTAAAATAAACCCAAACATGACAACACAGCATCGAATATTGTGTGCTCGCTATACTATAAGCACTTTCATTTCTTTGTGCGCTAGTGGAGTACACCCAAGGAATATTCTGATCAAATTTCACGTTTATTTTTACCTAAAAAAGTATGGTCTAGGCGATGGTGAGCGAATCACTTCCACTCTTTTATATAATAGTATTATATAGATTATGGCATTAGTGTTACTCAACATAATGTCGAGGGAGGATTTTCGAGATGGCACCGAACTCTTCCAATAAACACAATTATAGAGGCAACACTTTCAGGCCTCCTTTTAAAGACGAAACAGCCTTAAATCTCTTCTCCTGGCTAACACTATTCTTAATCTTTGTTATATTCTACGCATAAAACATTTTGTTTCAAACAATGGGAAATTTAATATAATTTCCTTCAATACAGCTCATTTGAATTATACTGTACATAACCTAAGAAATCAATGTGATTTTTTGAAGAATTCGTACATACGGTGTAAAAGAACAGTTTGTTTTAAATACAATATCGTCTGTAATTTATTATTCTCTTTTTCTAAGTCTTTTAAGCAACGAAAGAAATTCAGTTTGTATTTTGAATTGCTCAGATACAATGTTTTGCCTTCGTAATATGGAAACTATAACACTGAGAATATGATAACTGCTAGGGCTGAGTCCTAAACTGCAAGCGCATTCACATACTCCAGGAATATTCAGATCTTCTTTAACATAAATGATTCATGAAAAAGACTTAATCTTAATAATAAAAAAAATCATACAGAAATTTTATCTAACTTGTGGCAACCCTGCGTATATTTTATCATATATGAAAATCTAAGCCCCTCGTTTTGGCCATTAGCCAAGATTTTTGAGCCTGTCATAGATTTTCAGTTCATGATCAATAGCAAGATAAGGCACTTGAGCAAATGTCCCAGATTTTAATGGTTGGGCAAAACATACTTGAGCATCTGACCCGATCTCTGTGCCGGCTTTTATTATTTAAATTCCCTCTCTGTTCGTATTTTTCAATTTTAACATAAATATCTGACTTACCACAATTTATAATTATTAACACCGTCTAATAACATTAAAAGGTGTAGTCATTGTGTACAATGTTGGTTAGCTACGATGTTAATGAAATGTTTCCATTAGTGAAAAACAAATGGAACATAGTTCATCATAGTGATAGTCTTTCTTTTATGAACACATGTATTTATGTTGGTGACACATTTCATTTTTGACAGGGGAGGCGCGTTCAGATTTTGGTGGTTGAGAAGAGCCTCAACTCCAGAAAGTTTGAAAACCCCTAGCTCAACTTATTTCTTCTCGACTTTGTAAAAATCATTCGGTTGCATGTCTACTAACATAATACGTATAAACAGTGTAATTTGAAACTGATACAAAAACTATACGTACTCCTAAGTAAGAGTGAAAAGTTAACTACCTTTATTTCTCGTATATTTATATTTATTAACTTGTAAACTAATGACATGATGAAACTTTCATGATGCATTAAAATTCAGCTATTCGATTTCGATCGTTTTAAAAACAAATTAGTAATTCATTCGACTGTTCATTTTCAGCATCAAAAAGTAGACCTGCATCGACATTTATCATTTGGTGGGAAAATGTGACAAAGTTGATGCAGTGTTGCCATATAAAAAGCTATTTAATGAAGTTCGTAAAAGGTGTTTTTTTTTTTTTTTTTTTTACAGAAATGTAGCCCCTAGCAACACCGTTCTCGTAAAATTACTGCAACAGGTGTGTTTTAGGTTAATTAATGATAAGCAATGAGAATTTGCACATAATTGATAACATGAATATTTTTATTCAAAAATTTGGGATAACATGAATTTTTATTCCAAAATTATGATGCATACTGCACATATACCTACATAGGAATTCGCCCACAGAAAATCAGTTTTCTGCAACAGAATATTGATTTTCTTCATTTTGTACATTTTTTATTTTACACTTACCGTAATTTCTTTCGTTACTACACAAAAACGTTACAAGTTCCAGGATCGATTATGATCTTGAAAATATTTACATAGAACATGCTTACATTTGTTTCAAGTCTCAGGTCTGTATCATTCTTAGATCAAAAAATATACGCAATCAAACTTTGCGTTGCGCAACTTTACGGACACTGTACTTTAATAAAGAAAAATACACATTGCACATTTTTTCCCGATTGCTAAGATTGGCTTGAAGATTGGTTTACTGTTTTCCGAAGATACACGAAGTTTGACCTAGGAAATTTTTGCCCAAAACAGCCATAATCAATACGTTCAAACCTTTTGCAACGAGGTGTACATATTAGTCTATATAATTAGTAATGCCACCTTGTGACACACATTTGCAAACGTTCACACTATCTGTTAAATGTAATTGTCCTTATTTGTTGCAGTTTCAAATTTATTTTCCATTAATACAACATTTAAAAACCAGAAAGGTCCCTCTTTTATTACAATATGGGCATATTTTAATATGGCAACGATAGGTAAGAAGGAAATAATTATTATCTAGAAACTGACAAAATAACTAAGTTTCCAGCTTACTTCCTTAATAAGATATTGCTGTCTATATGTTACATCGGGCTCTTTACCTGGATGCTATATTAAATCCAAAATATAGCCATATATGAATTCTATATGAAACCTTATTGACCACATTCAGGTTATATGACTAAATATTTTTTTATGCTTTAAGAACCTTAACTCTTTCGCTGCCACCTTCATTTCAGTACCCCAACCCAATGTGCCACTTACACTTTCACAACATTTATCCTTTTGCAATAAACTAGCTACATCTAGTGGAAACCAAGCACACTAGAGAAAAAGATCAGGCCAACATATTTTGCTACTAGAGTATAAAAACTCTATACCTGCGTGCTACTTTACAGGAAATGTCTACATTGAGAATTACCTCTTGACGCCAAATGGCGTCAATGGCACACAACAATACGTTACAACGAACGAGTTAACCAAGCATCACAAGTCAAATAGAGAACACATGTGAGTGAATACGAAACCACTATAGCAGGTACGTGAGAATAATGTCATCTTATCGAAAATTGCATATTCAGTGTCACAGAAATTCGACTATAGTACTCGCGCCCAGTCGTGAAGCTTGGGCTCTAAACCAATCATAGAAATATTTTACTTGAGCTCCAACACATCGGAAAGCTTCGGTACAATTCGAGAAGCCGCTTCCCGAGCGCACACTTGGGGAAACGTCAAACAGCTGAAATTTACCAACAATGTTGCCAAACTTTGAACACATAGTAAACAAGTATATATTTTTAAAAAAAGCATTTCAAATTATCAATAATAACACTGCACAACAATAACTACTGTAACAACTATTCTAAAATTGTAACAATAGTACAAATAGTAACAATAGTACCAGTGGCGGCGATTGGACGTTAGAAGTAGGGTGCAAGACATGATCTGGATATTCGACGAAAGGATGTATAACTAAAAGGATACTATCTTTTTAGGTTAAAATACCGTATATCGTATTTCATATTTTATTAAGTAAATTGACAAGAACATCGCAAGTACGTACTAGCCCTTTGTAGTCTTAAACAATGAAATTGTAAGAAGAGATTTGATTCCTTGCTCATGAACATCTTAAAATTCAGTCTGGAAAATTGTGTGATCAGATTATTAAATAAATTTGCAAAACAAATCAATAGAAATGATAATATTAATAAATAATGAAGCTTGTTTTGTACAAGTTATATTGAAACTGGGGATTAATGAAAAACTTACATTTTTAATTCCACGCATGCCATTAAATGTATGTTATTACTCTTAGAAAATGAAAGACAGTAAATACTACAAGCATATGCTACGACATTTAAAGAAATAAGCAATTGCAATATTAATTGCTTTGGATTGCAATTAAAATGCAATTTCTGTGGCTATCTTAACTCCATGGGAAGGCAAATAACCAATATGTACTCACACAACAGTAAATATTATATGGCACCATTTTTTCTATGAACCAGTAGTACATAGAAGAACTTTACATTTCCAAATGAAACTATATACATTACGGAGTCAATTCAGAAAAGTGGGGGGCAACTGCCCCCTCTTGCCCCCCTAATCGCCACCCATGAATAGTACAAATAATAACAACGAAAACATAACGCAACAGAAAAGAACTTGACGCCAATCTGACAACACTGTCCTCTCGGGAGATGTTTTCCGTGTAGCACGAGAGAAGACACTGACAAAATGTGATGGGTGGGGGTTGACGATCGGAACACATCCTCGCGTTCTATTGGCTGGTGAAATCGGTAGATCTAGGTCAAGCTTCACGACTCGGCGCGAGTACTATAGTTCTCCTACTTATGATAGACCAACATAAGTGGCATCTTTAGAAAGGTAAGATTATATTCTACTACATTTATTTCAGGGCATTTTTTTCATATCTCCGTTAGTTTCTGAGTTACATGTCAATAAAACATTATTGCAAAATGATAATAAGTATATATATATATATATATATATATATATATATATATATATATATATATATATTACATAATGACTGTAATTTTTCACTATGTCTGCAGTACTTAGAAATACACAAACTTGCATTCCTTAAACTATGCTATTATTTGAAACTGACACTAAAACGAAGTTTTCAGCTTAATTTTGTGAGCAGATATTAAGTGTAAGTCGATGTCTCGGTCTTGTCGCTATATTGAATCCAAGATGGCAGATTTTCCCCAGACTGGGAGAAGGTGGGAGTTTTCAGGGTATGTTCAGAGGATTATACTGAACATAACCCAAGTGATTTCGTTGTGTTATATGTTTGCGCAATTTTGGCTCAAAATGCACTGCACTACCATTGGAGGCGTCCCCAAAGACACAGTCGAAGAATAAAACCGAAAGACGAGTTTTCACTGCTTCCTGGTAAATATTTCTTGAAGTGAGAAACCAGTGCGATTATTTTTATGTCCGTGCTGAATCGTACTGGGCCAATGTGACCAAGACGTGCAGTTCAGTGGGAAATCACTTATAGATTGAGCACCATGGTGCAATTCCTATTTCTGGGTTCCGTCGTTCATTTCCTAGTTCTCTAAAACCACCCCGGTGTTATTTTTTACACGGTTCAACACCATCGGTATATCAAATCGGTGTTACCAGCAATACCTTTGGTTTTGAACATCGGCGCAAATCTGTCTTCAACATTGGGGGGAAGGGTAAGACGTTCCCATGTATATATAATCGATGTTCAAAATATTTATGAAGTTAAAAAAAAAATGCTGTGAAGGATCAGGGGAGCAGAATTGTCTTCAGTTGATTATTTAGGAGGCTATCGGGCTCAAGCTTCCCCCCTAAATAAATTTGTTAGTTTTTCCCATTCCACGTACAACAATAATCCTTCCTACCTTTTCTATGAATGTCATTGACTTTCCATTTTCTTATGCTCTTTGTTCAGAAATAATACTGTATTTGTCAAATTTCATTCTATGTAAGATCAGCCTTTCTACTTTTCTGTTTCTTTTTCTTGACGTTACTACTTTCATTTCGCCTATCATACTTTATCGACCGTTGTCAGTTGTGACTCAAGTTGGCCATCATCAGTAACACCAAAACTAAGAGGAATTGATAAGCAAAACTGGTGTTCCACATTAGCCCGGGAAATTAGGAAGGCCAAGAGGATGCTTCCTTTTTCTTGTATGAATAGAATAAAGCGTTAGATTCACTCCTCAATTTTTGTATCATATCATATAGGATTTATCGGTCTGTAATTCTTGCTATTATAACTTCAATTTATGCATTAATTAAAATATATTTAATTCGCGAACTCAGGTGGGCAATTGCCCACTTCCTTCCTTGTGTTGGGCATAGCCCCTCGAAACAAAATCCTAAATACGCTATTGGTTGTCTTCAACATTGGGAGGTGGGCAGATTTGAGGCTTATTCTAGAGAAGGGAGATGAAACTTATATTACGGTAGATGAGTCTGATCAACTGTTGTAGAGTATATTATATATTACGCGATGTAGATTAAGTAGTAGTACATATCAGCATTACAAATCACTGCCATGAACACATTCTGAAATCTGAATACATGCATATTTATAATTGGTATGTTTCTAATTAGGCATCTACAAAGATCCACGCTAAAATTGTTTTATAATAATATAAATAATGACTTCCTCAAAACTATGAAGAAAGAATATCAATTATGTATGACGTAACAATACTCTTTGAGCAAAATAATTATAATCTCAATAACATTACAGGAATCGGTGAGAAATCTGACGCATGTCATACTCTTCGCTTAACAGATGTAATCTTAAGATTATGGAGGAAAATATTCCAGCAATTGAATTCTTTTCTTTGCTTACGAAACATCCTCTCTCAAAAGAAAAATTGGGACACGCGGAAATACGTAGGAACAAATCATGGTTCGAACTAGCAGAGAAGAGAAAACAGGCAAAATTACGTTGGCTACAAACTCCGAATGAAATAACTACACAAAATTTCGTAGACATCAGACGGGAAACTTCCAAAACTCTTAGAACAAAGAAACGCGATATACTAAAATTTAGGAACTTGAAGATAATAGTAAAAATAAAAAACATTCGGGACATGTATAAAGGGGTCAACGAATTTAAGAAAGGCTATCAACCTCGTGCTTATATTAAAGAAAGCTAATGGAACAGTTCTCACTGATACAGATAGCATTTTAAATAGATGGAAAGATTTCTTTGACGATTTGCTTAACACGCAGCCAAAAACTAATGAGCGTGGAGAAAGGGAGATACACACCGCTGAACCGTATATTCCAGAACCCAACCGAATAGAAGTAGAAATCACTATAAATAAATTAAAGAAACACAAATCTCCGGGTGTAAACGAAATTCCGGTTGAGTTAATTTTAGCTGGAGGCAGTAGCGTAGCCAGGATGTGTGTTGGGGGGGGGGGGGCCAAGTGCTGTTATAGGCACATATAGAAAAATTACAAACAAAAAAACATATAAACATAAAAATATATAAAAAATTACAAACATCAAAGTACCAAAGTACATTGTCGGACCTCTTTGGGGGGGCGGCCCCTCCGGGCCCCCCC
Organism: Thermobia domestica; assembly: GCF_964235325.1. Classification (NCBI taxonomy): domain Eukaryota; kingdom Metazoa; phylum Arthropoda; class Insecta; order Zygentoma; family Lepismatidae; genus Thermobia; species Thermobia domestica. Next base: position 142,590,482 of record NC_137465.1, on the reverse strand, counting down.
TTCCCTACGCCACTGGCTGGAGGCAAAACATTGTGGAACAAGATACACAAACTCATTCTCCTTATCTACAACAAGGAAGAATTGCCACAAGAGTGGAAAGAATCAATCATTGTTCCAATCCATAAGAAAGGCGACACAACTGACTGTAATAATTATGGAGGCATCTCTCTTCTGCCAATATCCTATAAAATAATTTCAAACATTCTATTAGCAAGATTGACCCCATACACAGATGAAATTATTGGAGATCATCAGTGTGGATTTAGACGAAATCGATCAACTATCGACCAAATATTTATCATTCGCCAAATACTCGAAAACAAGTGGGAATACAGTAGCCCGGTACATCAACTATTTATTGATTTTAGAAAGGCTTACAACTCGGTTAGGAAAGAAACAATGTACAACGTTCTTCCAGAATTTGGAATACTGAAAAAGCTCATTAGATTGATTAAGGAATATTTAAATGAATCCCAAAGTATAAGGAAAATCAAAGGTAGCAACCAGGGCCTAGAGCTGAACGGTGTTCACCAGGTTATGCGTACACTGATGATGTAAATTTAATAGGGGTTGATAGGAGAAAAATAGAAAGAAATGCAGAGGACTTATTAAACGCTTGCATGGACATGGGTTTGGAAGTAAATGTAGAGAAAACTAAATACATGGAAGTGCGTCGGGACCGTAATACGATAAATTATGAATGCGTTAAAATATTAAATAATACTTTTGATAAAATGGATACTTTCAAATATCTAGGATCAATATTAACAGACGAAAATCATGTCGACTAAAAACAGGGAATTCGTGTTATTATTCAGTTCAAAATCTCTTGTCATCGCGAATTCTGTCGAGGAATTTGAAGCTTAAAATATATAAGACGATAATCATGCCTGTTGTTCTTTATGGTTTCGAAACATGGTCGCTTACTGAGTGAAGAGCATAGACTGAAAGTATTTGAGAACAAGATCCCGAAAGAAATATTTGGACCCAAGAGGAACGGGAATGGGGAATTGCGGAAACTTCATAACGAGGAACTACGTAAATTATACGGCTTACCAAACATTGTTAGGGTCATCAAGTCTAGGAGGCTTAGGTGGGCAGGACATGTAGCGAGGATGGAAGAAAGTAGGAACGCTTTCAAAGTGTTAGCGGTAAGATCAATCGGAAAACGACCATTAGGAAGAGCTAGGCGCAGATGGAAAGACAATATTAAGATGGATCTCGCAGAGATAGAAATACAAAGTAGAAACTGGATCCACTTGGCTAAGGATAGAAGTCAGTGGAGAGCTTTTGTGAACGCAGCATTGAACCTGCGGGTTCCATAGGCTATAGAGTTAGTTAGCTTACGAAGCATGAGTAGATGCCTAGGCTGATACTACAAATAGATTAAATGCGCATTTACTGAAAAGATAAGTTCTACTGACATTGGATAGTCTATATACTCTTCGTGTGCTAGGGCCTAGGGGAGAGGATGAGATAAGATTTTATATTAGGTTACGTCACGCACAGGCGCACGCCTTTGTTTTCATTAAAAATGGAAAAGCCAAGAGAAACAAATTTCATCTTACTTTCCTTTGTGGCAGTCGAACACAAATCATCACATTTATCTGCAAAAAGCACTTTTCAAATCGGATTATTGGGAGAGCCTCCAGTTCCAATGTTGGGGGGGACATGTCTCCCCATTTTGCGGAATTTGTGCCCGTACCTACAGCTGAGACATCTTTCCAGCATGAGGAGAGGGCCATATCCTCCTCTGGCATTTATTGCAATTTGTGCTCAAGTTGCGGAGGTGGAATTAACACATATTGATGAGACTACTAAACGCACTACAGCACGAGGTTCAGTTTGAAATACTACAGAATACGATTCTTTTTAAAAACTGGAAAAGCCAAGAGAAATCAATTTCATCTTACATTCCTTTGTGGCAGTCGGACACAAATCATCACACTTATCCCAAAAAGCACATTTTAAGTCAGATTATTGGGGGGACAGTCCCCCCAGGTCAAACATTGGGGGAGACATGTCCCCCTCGTCCCCCCGGGATTTGCGCCAGTGGTTTTGAAATGACATCCTAAGTGATATTGGGAACAGTGGCGGTGTTAAAAATTCAGTTGTTTTAACACCATCAGTTTTTGCTGTATATTCACATAGTACAATACTTAATTTACTAAACCAAGAAGAAAAATGATGCTATCACTTTCATTGAAATGCATTTCCTAAGAAGGAGAGGAAATATTTTCCACAAAATGTTCTCCCCGTGCGACGGACGGGCGTTTCTAGCTCATTTATTTAGTGTCAATTATTAATTTGATTGATTCATTATAATAAGCATTATTTGTATTAGATTATTGGGTTTAACAATGACGCTTAACACGTATTTCCAACAAGTAGCTGGTAAAACTGTCGTGTTTTTTACGTTCAAAGATCAGCCAATGCATAAACGTAATACTGATAAAACTATGTATGTTTTATCAACAACAATTTTTATTGTTTTTTGGTTTATAATCTATTGTAATTAATAACCAGCTATAATATATATTGTCTTCGATTTATAACGTTAGGTTAGAAAACATTTCTCTTGATACCTTTGCAAGAACATATTGACATACCAATGAGTAGTGTTACAATAATTTTAAAATGTAATTTCTCCTATCTTGGCATTAAGATACGTTGATAAGACAGTCATGTAACTTATGAAGTAATTGTTCGAATTGCATCAGAATAAAAGTTTATATAATATATGAATGTATACGTAATTGCACAGTTAAAAATTGGATAAGAATGCATTTTTCCTTTTGTTGATAGAGAATATTTAAAACGCATTAATTAAAGGAGAGTTTTATTTGGATTTGAATTTAGCCTCCCTGTCAGCAGCGAATCCATACGAGAAACGGACCTACAACTTAACGAACGTGGGATCAGAACCACATGAAAAATGAAATGAAATGAAAGTTTTGAGTTTTACGTCCCACGCTTATGCCGGTTAGGCTAAAGGAGACGGTAGAAAACCACATGAATTTGCCCCAGGAATCGAACCAGGGTTTCCCACGCCAAAGGCGTGTAAGCTATCCACTTTGCAAGAAGAAGCTCTGAGAGTTTTCGTTTCATTTCCTTGTTCATTATTAATTCATTTTATTACTATCTCATACGTGCATATATGTAAACTACAAACGGAAACAGTGATGGGTTAGTAGTAGAGTCCTCACGTCTGATGTGTGGAGTCCCTGATTCTATCCCAGCTTCTACTGAATGAACTTTCTGGTAAATAAAAATCGTGTTCCTATGCTTTTTTGTTAGGTTTCTCCTGTTACTTCCCACTTTTTTCACTCCGCTATTTCTCGCATTATTATCGTCTTCCCCTTTACCCTGCATAATCATGGTACGTTCAGCTAAGAATAAGGAAAAATCATAATAATCAATTGTTGTCAATGAACTGCTGTATGAAAGCCTCTCCAAAACCCCTCTACCTCTGGCAATTCTTTTACATGTTACCTACAGCAGTGACGATTTCAGAAAATATTCCAAGGACTTTCAATATACAGTGGACTAAAGTAGTGCTGCGAAAATACTGGTAATCTACGATTAGCAGAACTGACAAACGTTCCCGAATCACCCGTGAAATCAACACTGTTCTGTAGGGCTTCTTGGTTTCGAGTCGACATATCACTTGGTATGATGACATTTCTAATCTCATTGTTTCCAATCAAGCATTAATTTTGTCCACAGATCGTCGATCATAATTTATTCTTGCAATGAATTTTTCCAACTGTCACTTCACTTTATTCTTATTATAATATCTGTTACCTTTTGGACCCAAGTGGTTCTTTTCCTATCCTCGTAAGTAGATACTTCTAGGATGCATATTTCCGTGCTTCGGACTACATTCTGCAAATGGTGATTTTGTTAGTATTGACGTCTTTTGTCCATATGTTAAAACAGACAGGATACGTACATACATACAATAACTGTGTGAGACATTTTTATGACTGTATCATTAATGCCGTGAAGTACGTGTATAACGATACATTACTGTAACCCCTTTCTGGATCTGCCCCCCCTACTGCCCCACCAATGAGTACTTTCAGGAGACCTGAACTTACCTGGTTAAGACACCAACGAATATTTCCAAAAAGGGATTACAGACCTTTTCCCGCATCGCCCTCCGGTCTCAATAATGAAATGAGCATTAGGCATCGAGAGGTTCGGTTATCTCGTCTCGAAATCCTTACAGGCGTTCAGATGGTCGCTCAGACCGCAGCGCACACAAATATTATTTATACATGAAACAAAAACACGTTAAATAAAATGACACTATGCTTATTTATTAAAACACTATATTTAAAGAAATGTAGGAGAAAAAGCAATCATAACAGTAAACACTTAACTATTTCCACAATAAAATTACACTTCACATTGATTATATTTGTATCCCTTTGTATCACGTACATAGATGAACGAAAGATTATAATCGGGGTTTCACTAGAAACACTTTTCTCACACCACTAATGCACGTGGGGGATTAGCACTGTGGGGTAACACTGGGGTAATACCGCAAAGTAGTTTCGTAGCTGCTGCAAAATCCGCAGAAGTTGACCATGATTTCCAGCAAATGAATGCAGACAGTCTCACTACTAATTGAACCCTTGGTATACCCGTGTACTACTTATACGCACTGGGTTTATGAACCTGAGACTTCACTAATTAGGGGCTAGACGTTGTGGAAGTCCTTCACTGGCTATTGAACGTGTACCCCTTTACATAATATTATATCGAATCCAACAAACGTGTTGGTTACCTGAAGACGTGGAGTAAACTCCTCGCGTTGAGATGTTCGAAGTACGAACTGAATTGACCGACTGGTCAATGTTTGCAGTTCATTCTAAAATGCAATCAGTTTAAATCACTTGTATGTATATGCAAATTAAATGTTAAAAGAATTGGCTTTAATTTACAGTCCACTGGCCACGATGCACAAAACATTGCGATAACTTTGTTGTGGGAACTTTCAGATAAAAACTGACTAAACGATACGGTTGTCGCCGCTGTGGGGAGCAGCTGGTCCGCTAATATTTTCATAAGATTTTTTTTTTTTTTTTTTAAGAATGCATTTAATTTAGTTCCAAATAACTATAGAACATGGTCTTTGTATATTAATGAGTAAGGAAGAAACACTACGAACTCAAGTAAGAAAATACGTCTATCATATATATAGTTCAGAAAATGAACTGTTCTTTGTTACGCACTAAAATATTCACACCACAAAACAACGTTTCAGATATATATATATGAATGAACAATGAAAAACTCTTTTGTTCTATTGCGTGGGAGAGAAATTAAAATGTTCGTAGTTCCCACCGAAGAAAGAAATTATTTGCGTCGCAAAAATAAAGTACTATAAATCGAAGAATAACTGCTGTATTTCCAAAATATACAGAGCGTCTACAAAAATTATTTCTATAATCTGGTGACGGTTATATTATTATCATTCAGTTTCATAGGCAAGGGTGTGGCCGTTGTTTTGTCATATTGTCTAAAAACTTGTTGAAACTGGAATAAATCGTAGACCCTATATACACTGAAACGTCAAACCACACTATCCTGACCCGTAGTTCAGTGTCTAATGTCTCAGAATTGTAATTAACCGTTGCCCGTCATCTTACCTGACGTTTTCCAGGATGTTATTTTAACTATACACGTAGGACAGAATATTGTTGAATAACCGTTTAGATCCGACATTGAATATTCTAGATTTTGTGTAAAACCGACCACTGGTTCTCACCCTATTTTGTTTTGTGGCACTCCTAAGGCCCTTGTCATTCTTTCCAGGCTTGCAAGAATCCTGTGAGGAATCATCGCAACTTATAAGAGAGAAGTCTAGGAAAGAAATATTCTCAAAAAAATACAATCATCAAAAGATTTTTTCCTAGATTGCGTCTTCAGAGCTACAGAATCAATTCATTCTAAGTGATCAAGCATGTACCGCTCAACTATCTACAAAAACTCTAATTTTTTCATGAATGTTTATCTCATATCAGGGTACTTCAAAACCACAATTAATTATTTATACAACATCCCATGGCGACACAGGGGCTGCCGCCATTTTGCGTTTTTTCGATTTTAGGCGTTTACGTTGTTTTGAATATCTCAGCATGTATTTGTCCTAACAAATTGAAAATTGCAGGACGTCTCCAACTCGTGCAGAGCTAAAACTTTGATCTCTTAACATTTCTGCCGAAAACCACTTGAAGGAAGTGAAATCAGGGTCTGCAGCAGTAATATCTTTGGACATTGAAAACATGTTTGGGAAGAGGAAACAACTGATGTAGAGATCTGAATTTGTGTGTACATGTTGTCCGGGGACATAAGTTAATACACAAAAATTTACAGACCCGTAGCTGCTCCCAAAAGCCTGACAAAAATCGTAAAGTTGGGGAATTATGCCGATCTAGTATATTTCACTGTCCAATACCTCCAATGGGCCTGGATAGAAAAATCTGAAATTTTGGGAATAGTTAGTCCTTAGTATACCATAACACACAACAAAGCGCGTTTTGTGTTTTTGAGTAGAAGGGGGTCAAAGTATTAAGTAATGACGTCGTACTCTAGGAGGTGTTTTGTTCATAAAATCAAGTGGAAATTTGTCAGTTTTTACAGCGAGTAAGTTTTCAATGACTTGAGAATGTAGATAAAAAAAAAAAAAAGACAACAGTCTGATGCATGAATTGACAGTTAAAACAAGAATAAACATGATTCTAATAAGACAAGAATAAAGGTCGAGCGGCAATGTTTCTTTTTTCTGGATCACTTTGCATGGATTGACCCCAAAGTATTTACATGATAGAAAAGGTAATTACACCGGTGCTCATGTTAGATTCGCAGACTACTGACAATTAATTTCTTTAGATTTGTGGCTTTGATCAGTCATCCAGACTCGCTAGTGTGCCATGGCACTCCGGTTGATATTTAGTGAAATAAATGCATTTCTAGCGTGTAAAGGATAGTATCGGATTATCCAGTACCGACGCTCCAAAATTTCCATTAGACATAGCGAAACAATGCAATGTTTAGCATAGGAATTTGCTGTGTGAATAATGGGATGATGACGAGTTTTCTGTTCAGAGGGACTTTTGAGCTTCTAAGTTTGGGACTATCAGTTTAACGTGGAAACATTTGTGTGTCTACCGGATATCGAATCCGACACCCTTTGGAAAATGAATAATGAGTAATAATACAGCTTATCTCCTCTGTGATTTGGTTTAGTATGAAACATGACTGTCTCACTACCTTAATTTATGATTCCACTTTTAATATCATCGCTGTGAGACTAGCAGGTCTTTTCCTTTAGGAATTTATCCCAGCACCTAACTGAAAGACAGAGAAACTGATTTCACACTTGGGTTCAGTAACCTTGATTATAGATTAATATCTGGTGACTTAAGCTGATAAGAGTTCAGTTTATTCATTAAGGATTCACGATCACGCAGTCACATCTCAGTGAAACCAGTCCCTTCAGTTAGTGAGAAACTATATCAGATCTTGTTCTAGTGATTCCATTTATTATCATTAGCGTACTCGCCTTTGGCGTGGGAGACCCGGGTTTGATTACCGGTGGGAGCTCAAGTGGTTCGGATTCCACGTTAATCAGTAAGTCCCGTCTCATATAACCTTGCTGCTGAAAGGAACGTTAAACTCAAAATAAACTCAAACTCAACTACATTTGTTATGAAGGTTCAATTCTTGTGACTCTAGCGCTGACATAAATAAAGAAACAACGTTGAAACAGTGGAGGGGGCTTTAGATTACCCACATTAAATAGTTCTTGCGCTCTTTTGCAGTGAGTGTGGGCCTGCGTTCAAACCTCGTATGGGTCTTAATTTTAACGTAGTAGTTCGGAGCTAAGTTTACCACAATCTTGAGGAGTTGTCGTCAGGAACTCATAAATTCGTTAGAGTAAATAATGTAATTAATTAATTACGACAAAAGGAGTTTGGCGGTAATACCAGATGACTATATACGAGGGGCATAGCGAAATTGTTTTAGATACTCTTTGAAAAATCAATTTATTTACATATTACCTTCTACAATTTCTCAAAATAGTCCCCACAAGCATGAATACACTTTTGCATTCTTAAAAATCACTAGTTAAATATTTAAAAGTTCGTTTTATGGAACATCAGAAATTTCACGCTGCAATAGCAAATTATACGCTGCAATAGCTCTTCATTTGTGTGAAAGCGGTGCCTTCGAAGCATTTTATTGAGTCTCGGGAAGAAGGCAAAATTAGACGAAGCTAAATCTGGAGAATAAGTTTTGTGCGGTAGAAGACGGACTCAACTTTCCTGTAGAAATTCTTGGTTTTTCTTGATTTTTTAAAAATATTCACATTTACACGTACATAGTATCTACAATCTGTGCAACTTCCAAATTATTTGGATCACCCTATCAGAATTTTAAAAAATATTAAATTTTGAGCATGTATGATACGATAATTTGGTAAGAGGAGGGTTAGAGTTTCGAAACTTTTTTTGCAGGGGGGTTAGGTCAAAGTTAACATTTTGGGTCAATAACGACCCAATTTGGATCAAGAGCCGATTTCACTATCTTACGCCCTTTGTCAATTTTATTTTGCAATTCAAGCTCTAATCCAACAACGGAAAGGTTTTCTCTAATCAATGCTCAATGCAGTGAAAACTAAAGGAAATCGCCTGTTGCTGTGGTCAGTTAACAGGGAGTCATTGCAATAAAATAAATTTTAAACACATGACCTTTAAAATATTTTTCAAATATTTTTTGCAAGAACATAATGCATGTTTGTCAAAACTGAGGTATGGACAGGTATTATTCTCTTCTTGAAACCAATAGAGCTTCAGCATCGCCAACAATATTCTAAGATAAACTGATTTGAAAAATTATAGAAAAAGGCTATCCTTCGCTCCAGAACCCCGCGTTTGCTCGGCCTACGGCCTCTTATTTCATATGTTAGAGTAACTGCCACAATGATAATGTAAGGGTGTCTTCCCGTTCTGCCTAATTCCCGTTCTAGCTAAAGGCCCTCCAACACTTTGTAGAACACACTTTAAATTATCTTATATTTATGCAGAACGGGAATTCCCGTTCTGCCTAATTCCCATTTTGCCTAATCTTTTGAGATAGGGAATTCTGTGTAGGGAGATTTTCTCTAGGGAATTTTTCTTTAGTAATTCTAAAGATTCTATAAGAAGAATAACTGAAAGTTCGAGTTTCATTATAAATTTTAGATTTTATTCTACTTCTCGAAAAAAATACTAGATACAGTTCTGTTATTAGCAGCGTTATTCACATCTACGTTAGTAAAGATGAATGTATGTTTTAATACCTGCAGGGAAATGGAAAATTGATTGACTCAGTTACAAGAAAGCAGTTTGGCATTGTAACTGAAACAAACATAAAATGAACTTACTTCGGTCTAATATCAAGTCATTTTAGAACAAAAATTTATTCCGATTTTCAGTAGTTTATCTCCAGTAGTAATTAAAACGTGCCACGGTACACATCCTCACGACATGTCTGGCAATATACATATTAAACAAAAAAAAATGCAAGAGGATGCATAAGGCGGTACTTATAAAAGAAAAAGAGCCTCTGTCTTCTACATCACAACTCCTTTTTCGGCATCACCTAATCAGGTGATTTCTCTTCTATGCATGACTACATGCAATATGTCTTATGTGCTTATATTGTCAATGTAAATACTAACAATACTAAATACCACATATTGTCAATATAGCCAATTCAATTTAAAACAATCTCATCATCATTGTTCTAAATATAAACAGTATGCAACCGCATCTACATAAGCCACCAAGCCTATTACACGTGATTCCAGCCTTCTCCTCAATGATTTGATTTTCTGTTCAACTCGCTTTGGTTCCTTAGGCTTCTTTCCTACTTCCAACATTAACATAGAAGCTTCGTGTTCTGAACACTGATTGGCTACTGGCGAACCAAGTAGGCAATCACCTTCAAAAGTAGCAAACTGAAACATCTTATAAATACCTTTCCTCCCCAATTATCTGTCATTTAGATTTGATTGAAACTACAAAAACATACAAGTATTTCAATATGTGTTCTTGATATTTTGCATTGCTGCTATTTACAGAAGACAAATCAGCTGATAAGGTAATGCCGAAAAAGGAGTTGTGATGTAGAAGATTATGAGTATTTCTTAAAGACCGCCTTACGCATCCTCTTGCATTGTTTGCTTAATATATGATCAAACGTATTCTGAGGATGTTAATTGTAGTACCTTTTAAATACTGCGAGCCCTAGCATACTGGAAATAAATTACTGGAAATCCGAATGAACTTTTGTTGTGAAATGACTTGATATTAGACCGAAGAGAGTTTGTTTTGTGTTCGTTTGATTTAGAGTGGGTGGGGGAAGATGCCATAGTTTTTAATCATAAGACAAAAGAAAAAAGAAAAATATGAATTGAAGACTGAAATTTACAGGACAAGTAGTTTAGTCCTTCCCCTAGACCCTATGTGATGGTCGTGAAAGAACTAGATACGGTAAGTGATAGAGGGGCGGATAAGTAAACATCTCGAAATAGGCATCTTTCCCGCACTGTCGGTGTAAGATGCCTATTTCTTGTGGGTAAGATGCCACACCTTTTTGGCATGGCTATTACCGTTGATACAATACTGACAGCGGCTTAGTCTAATGTACACAAATAAACTATAGGCCTATATAATGTAATGTTCAACACATTGTAGGAAAAAACCATCGAACATAACGAAAATCGTACCTTTACTACGAACACAAAGTAATTTTGATAAAGTTATAATAAGTTAAGTAAACATTAAGGCAATACCAGAAAGTACAATAAACATTTGGGCAATGAATACAATGTCAGAAATGTTAAACCGTTAAGCACTGGAAATGTTCAGAAAATTATAACGTTCAAACAGGCACTTGTAATGCGGTGTATTATTTTGGAACATACTGTGACATAAGCGCAACCTTATCTGCTCGTTAACCTGTAAGCAAAAACAAGTAGAGTCTAAGATTTCCTTAGCCTGTACGATTACAAACAACTAGAGCACTTAGCAGGATCTTCAGAACATGTAGCATGAAACTATTTCTGACAGGCAATTCACTTTATCCTATCCACTTTGTGACTACCTGGATCAAAATAATACAACCCATGAACACTGCAATAGTATCCGATTGTGCAGCATAAGTACTTTTCCTTCTTTCCCTGGTGTTGGTGGTTTTGGTGAAAAATTGTTTCGCAGACGTGTTTGGAACATCCAAATTCAATACAGACTCCTGTCATTTACTTCGGACGTTTCTTGGTACGAGAACTAATACAGCACAAATATCATTGAAAGATACTTACGGAGACGTTTGAATTGCAGCGGTCAATTCTATATTAGTCGAAGACCGGTCAGAAGAAGCAGAGCTTGCTGGCGTATCTTCACGTGGAAGCTGGCCAGGCGATGTTCTCGTAGACCTAAGTGTGTTTGTAGTTCTTCTTCCGTGCTGAGGAAGGCGAGAAGACCCCGACTGCGGTTCCAATTCAGCATCAGAAGAGGGAAGGTTTTTTTTTTTTTTTTTTTTTTTAAGCGTATCTGTGTTTGTACAGTGGGAAGCGTGCCGTCAAGAATTAGTAATACCTTCCCGATCTGCGCAGGTCTACGTGGAATGAAGTGCTGCTGTAACCAGGTCATGGAAATTTCAGAATTGACGTACGCAGATTTCTAATTCGTTATTATGGTTGCACCATTGGGCATAGAATCCGCCCATTCCTGTTTTTTGTTCTTACCTTTAAAAATGTAGGAGGCAGAAAGACATCTTCTATTCTGCAACAGATGATGACAGAAATGGTTTCACCTTTTTCGCCAGACGTAATTTGGTTCGTTAGAGACCCTTTAACACCAATAACGTGTTCTACACGTGCGTTCATCTGGAGACCGGTTTTATCGACATTGACGGAAATTGGTAGAATTGTGATGCCCGGAATGCATTAATCTATCCTGTTCGTATTTGTTCTACTGCGAATTGCAAGCTTTCTTCTGACCACTCCGCTCGTTGAGACATTCGTTGGTATATCCGTGGAATTATGTGCAAAGACAAAAAGGGGCATATATAGTCACTATGACAGCAGTACAATTGTGTATATCGAATGAGAAAAACAACTGTTATATTAGCTTTTACTTTTTATCAATCTGCAGGTATCCACATATTTCTCTTGCATTTTCTGCTGCCTTGGGCATCTTGTACTATAGCATGCAACTCAAACATTATAGGCGTCTTGCACTGCACTTCTTTAGGCATCTATCCCATTCAGCGGTTCAAGATGCCTACTCCATTATCTACACGCCATGTGCCTCCAACTGCATTTGATTCATATCAGTTCATGGCATAACCTGTCTTATGTTTTCTGCCCAGTTTCAGAATAATAAATTTAATAGATACTTATTAACCACGACTTATGTGCACTTCACCAACTATATTTAGCTATAACAAAGGGTACTTACCGCACTTTTTTCTTCTCTCCGTTCACACATTACTTCAATCACCTTATGGTTTTGGCAAAGTAACAGATTTACAATCCTCTCTCTGCTGTGGGCATTCCCCTGCCATCTCGTTGCGTAAGTTCGAAGCAGTGCATTTGTAGGCATCTTCGACCCATAGGCATCTCACCCTCACCCACTCTATATTGTCAAACAGTTTTCTTACAAGAGAGTCCAATTTTCCATTTCCCTGCAGGTATTAAAAAGAAATCATATTCATTTTTACTAAAGTAGATGAGAATGACACTGCTAATAACAGAACTGTATCTTAGTCATTTTTCCGAAAACAAGTGGAATTACAGCTAAAATTTATGAAGAAATTTGAAGATTTCTTCATAATCTTACAGAATATGTTAGAATTCCTAAACGGATTATTAGGAATGCAGGACAAAATATAGGAAAATTCTGACAAAATGGATAAAATTCAAGGGACAGAATTATAGCCAATAATAAAAGGATGCTTAATTTTTCTTCAGCTGTCATGCATCTAAAATATTATCTGTAATTCTTCACTTTATTCAAATAACTTTTTTCTTAAAATACGGAAAACCCAATAAAACACGTAAGACTGTTATAGTAAGTATATATTTCACATTTTGGTATTTAAATATTTGCTTAAAAAAAAAATATCTTTGGATTTTGACAGCTTAGATTTTGTTCTCGTCCTTGTTATTACAGCCATTATATACATAAGTTCCGATCTGCATAAAACACGCTAGGAGACAAGTATTTCGGTGGTGCATTTCCCTAAAAGATCCCTCCCCTCCCTGTCTCCAAAGATTAGGCAGAAGGGAATTCCCGTTCTGCCTAAAATAAGATCATTGACAATATTTTCTACAAAATGCTAGAGGACTTTTAGGCAGAACGGGAAATAACCAATGTAAGATAACAATAACTGTGCAGATTAACAATATGGTAACGACACAAAACAACTGTAACGAACAAGTTACGCTATATCCGTTTCACCTCAGCCTATGGCCTCGTACCCTTTAAACCTTTTAATTGATTTCTACCGAATTTCGAATTTCTTTTTCTACTTGAACTACCTAAAAGATAAGATTTTGTATCCAAGAAAACACCCATTTAAATAACATGGGATTTTTTCTTCTTCCCATTAGACCCAATCAAGATAAAAAATATTTACTTTTGGCAATTTTCTTGTGGGTTAATTACGAAAAGCTACAATCATGCCAAATTTCAACTTTCCATGTCAATCAGAAGCACCCGTTATTTTGTGTCAGTGAGTGAGTTCATGTAGTTTTATAAAGTTGGGATAAAATGTCAGGTTTCCTAATGAAAATAAGACATTTTCTGAAAAAAATGTCCTCCGTTATAAAATTTAGATATAGTGACCTATTCTTAAATCGGTGGTTCTCAACGTGAGCATTAACGCCCCTTGGGGGACGCTGCAACGAAAACGGGCTGTTGGGGGGAGGGGGCTATAGACTATTTAGGGCGCATTTGAGATTTCATGACCTGTTAGATTTTTTATTATTGGACGGAAATTTAGACTTTTTACAAATAATAATAATAATAATAATAATAATAATAATAATAATAATAATAATAATAATAATAATAATAATAATAATAATAATAATAATAGGTTGATCATAATAAACATTTAGATTTCTTTATTTAAAAAAATTGATTAAAGAAACGCTCGTTGTTATTTTCTTGGAGGGAGGAATGAGGAGGACAAGGATGTGTTTAAAAAGATCAATGGAAAAAATGCATTTTCTGGGTGGTATAAGAAAAGAGATGGGTAATGTAAGACAAATTATAGAAACAATATTTCCTCTCACTTTATATATCGTCGCATGAGAGCCAGAGGAACGTAACTCCATTTTCGTATTCACCTCTGGCGCTTGGGGTCCTGGGTTCGATACCAGCCCCCGCCAAGTGAACTTTGTGGTGGACAAACACCGTGTGCGTGGGTTTTCTCGGGGTTCTCCCGTTTCCTCCCACTTTCTTCATTCCATCATTTCATTCATTACTCATCATCACCGTCTCCTTTAGCCTAACCGGCATAAACGTGGGACGTAAAACTCAAAGATTTCATTTTTTCCATTTTCGTAGATTTACAGGCGAGGGAACAAAAATATTATTTTCTTAAAGGGATGCGTTTTTAATAAAATGGTGATTGAGCTACATTACAACAGATGATCGACAAGGAGAACAGATGGCGTTACGTTCCATTTACACCAAGTGGGGCTTTCAAAATTATGTCCAAACATGGAGAAAACGAAAACCGCATTTTTGGAATTACGTTCCTCTAGTTCTCATGCGACGATATTTCCTCAAGGTTGATTTTGAGAAAGAAGTCTTTTCTGCTTCTTCCACTACTTCGTCCAAATCTTACATTCACCTTGTGCATGGATGGATTGGGTTTAGATAACGGAGGACGTTCAGGACAATCGCACTCACCCATAGGGCGCTAGGGTCGAAAAGGTTGAGAACCACTACCTTAAATGCTGATTATATAGCCACGAAAAACTCCAAGCCAAGCATGGAGTGCACATTTTCTTGTCTTCAACTAATGAAAGGATGATATCTACCTGTATTTAGAAAGGAGTAGCAAAATTGACGTTTCTTAAGAATTTAACATTAATAGGTATCATTAATAACATTTCGCTTAATATTTTCCTATACTCTGTATAGAATTAGGCCCTTAGAGAATGGACAAGGAAGGGCTAAAAACCCCTGCAACCATCTTTAGCTTCCCATGTTTGTTTTGATAAATATACCTCGTAATTCTTATAGCCTTTTTAGGTTCAAGCAAAAAAAAGTCGATTTCGTTGATGGCTGATTTGACAAATATTATGTTTCCTCAAGAGGGGGCCACACTTTTCTTTTCTAACTTGACCGCTCTGTTATTATGGCGGAATGAGAATATGGG
Source organism: Thermobia domestica (assembly GCF_964235325.1). Taxonomy (NCBI): domain Eukaryota; kingdom Metazoa; phylum Arthropoda; class Insecta; order Zygentoma; family Lepismatidae; genus Thermobia; species Thermobia domestica. The sequence goes on along the minus strand of NC_137465.1, from coordinate 142,575,026 downwards.
AGGAACGGAAGAACCTCGAGAAAATCCACGGACTCGATGTTGTCCATCGCAAAGTCACATTGCCTGGGATCGAACTAGGAAACCCTCGAGCCAGAGTGACTACTCTGCCGCCGTACCTTTCCCTCCTACCTCCCTGTCTTACTGTTGTATTGAAGAACTAGATTTTAATCAAACTGTCTTCAATTCATGGATAGGCTCTGTCTGGGAAGGATATGAGACAATAGATGTGATCAGAATACGATATTAGAGGTAGTGAATAGGAGAAAATTGTTAATATGTAGTAAAATATCGAATATGATATTTTCCTTCTCTTTATTAGAAATGAAAGGAAAGAGAACAATAGAGAACATGTCGATTGTTTTGTTTGGTATCTCTTTTTTTTTCTATTCTATACAGAAAAATGTAAAGCATTTAGTCAAATTCAAAACTCTCGTACATTTTTTCTAGACTTCAGTTCGTGGAGAAAGCGTGGTCTATCTGCGAATATAGAAATTATGCTAAATTCTCGTATTTGATATATTAATCAATTGAACTGCAATATTGTAAACTTGAGACAGCCACAGGCAACATTTTAAAAATAAATCAGGTGACTTTCGATATAGAAAAACAAGAAACCATTCTGAAGTATTGTTAATTGATTTGCCTGTTTTAGTTCACTCAAGACTAAAGATTTTTAAATGAACTATATTTAGTTGTTCATACTTCTACATATTATTTTGAGTTTCTCTTATACTATTTCGAATCGATAACACGGTGTTATTTAAACTTCATATAACCTTTTTTTTTAGTAAATAAAATTGTGATTTGCCTTTATAAGAGAACGATAAGATATTGCCATTTATTATGCAGCCCTGTGAAGCGTGCACCCAAGTTTTTGTTAGGGGGTTCAAGCTCTTCTGGGGGATCGGATACTACAAGCCACTATGTCCATGTTGAGTTGATTTTAGTTTAGCGTCCCGTTCAGCAGCGAGGCTATATAGCTCCCGCCGGGAATCGAACCCGGGTCTCCCACGCCAAAGGCGCGTACGCTAACCGCTTAGCCACGAGGGAGCTCGACTATGTCCATGTCTATGTAGTATTCAACGGGCATTATTCTGTACCCGAAAAGACGATAAGTAAATGTAAAATACTTCCACCAATATTTTCAGAAAAAAATGATAGAACTATAATATTTTTATAAGAGAAAGAGTAGAGATGAAATGTAAAACCAAATTTTCATGCTGCATCAAACATTTTCCAATTAAACAAGTATAATTTTATTGAGAAAGTGTACAAATGTATGTTAAGTTAGGAAGTTTTGGGTCCGGGCCTGTGGGTACTCCCCTGATCGCGGTAAATAGGTTTAAACAAATGATTTTAGTTATATCATTTGTAAATTTTTAAAAATGGGAGATGTTTAGTGCATTCATTTGATTATACTAAGAATTAAAACAAAATAGTTCTTTTCGATAATAAAATGTCTGAGGGACTTTTAATTATAACTCAATTTTGAATTTTTGAAGTTGAATTTGACAAGCAGTGTACTCATTGATTTTAAATATTCTTTTGGCATCCATTCTGAATATTGACGATTGGCGTAAATAAGAAATTTTGCTGAGGAGCATGGCTCCAGGCTCCTTACTTCTGAGAGCGACCATAGTTTGATCCTGCCGTCTAACGGTAATTTAGGGGCCAACAGTGTTTTTAAGGGGGGGGGACTCTCTTTTCGTGGCTTCCCTCTAGTTACGCCTATGATATTGATATCTGGCAAGTAAACAGGTTCCTGTAAAAGACAAATACATTTCTGAACTCAAAGTTTTTTCGGAGTAAATTAGCTTTTCCGATTTTGGAGCGGGAAACTCGAGTTCGATGCCCGAAGGAAGTATAGTACATGTGATTTACGTTGACGCTCAGTCAGCCAATTCAGAACTAATCACTGTTTTATTTACTGATAACGTCAATATGATGTAAACAAGAGTACAATAAGCAGTTACCCTTGGCGCTAGTGGACACGACTGTATACAAATCTACTTACTAAACGAAGAGTGAAATGAATGATGGATTGCTTTTATAGCTTCCTAATTAAGCTCATTCACTTTTTAGTTCAAACTGTCACAACCGCTCTCTGCGCTTATGCGCCTTACGCACGAGGATACTTGTATTGATTTGCGGAACTGGTGCCATCTGTAGTATGTTAGAATAAACAACTGCAAAGGAGCAGAGAAACAGACGGAAAGGAAGTCTTTTAGTCTATTGACAGCAAGCGCAGAAGCGGTGGTAGAAGACCGTACTGTGATCGCGTGGGGTACACGTACAGCAAGTGCTGCGTGTGTCGGGCTTCTCAGGTGCGCATTTGACACGCCATCAACCAGCGCGAAACAAGCATGGCCAAGGAAAAGGGTAAATACGCGGAGGTTCCTCTCAAGGGAAGCGATGTTAAGAAAGATGACGACGACACGATTTGCCTGAAACCTAAGATGAGTCTTATGAATGGAATCACTGTTATTGTGGGCAGCATCATTGGGTCAGGCATCTTCGTGTCCCCAACTGGGGTGATTAAGGAGACCGGCAGTGTCAACATGGCTTTGGTTGTTTGGATGGCTTCGGGGGTGTTCTCTATGGTTGGTGCTTATTGCTATGCCGAGTTAGGATGTATGATCACTAAAACAGGCGCCGATTATGCCTACATCATGGAGTCATTTGGTCCATTTCTTGCATTTATCAGGCTCTGGATCGAATGTATGATCGTCCGACCGTGCTCGCAAGCTGTTGTTGCTCTGACGTTTAGCCTTTACATCTTGAAACCATTTTTTCCGGAATGTGATCCGCCAGATGAAGCCACAAGACTTCTAGCCGTATGCTGTATATGTAAGTACTATAAACAATTATTCCTATTTTTCACTTATTCTCTTAACTTTAATTTAGAATTTGCATGTATTTTCATTCAATATTTTTAGTGGACACATTCAAATTGTCAATACGTAATAGCACCGCAAATTAAATTTGTATTCACGGGATGATGCAATACCATGTGTCGTTACATTCCGATAGCCATGTGTGTTCTGATGAAAACACACACATTGTTTACATGTTAAACTATAATGCGGTATGTTGGGATTGGGATTTAATGGCTTGGACAATGTTAAGTGTTGTTCTCAAGTAAACACGTGTTCTTCGATCAAAAGTCGAAGATGCCGGCTTGGTGAACTTCTGGTGTATCACACTAGATGGCTCTGCTGTGCGTGTCGGTCGTCTGCTACGTTCAATCAATGCTTAGTTTGTTGCATCACGCGAGATTCTGTCTGGTTCTGCTTGTGTGGTCCATTGAAAAATACAGCAATAGTATGACGTTATTCCATTGAATTATAAAACAAGAGTAAATAAGAAATGATCAACAGTGTTTCAAATGCACTTGCATTGATACAAGTGTTATGAAACAATATCTAGGGAAAACGTAAAAACATTGAATTGTATCCGCAATACACACGGTTTCAGCAAGAGAGATTAATTTTTTAAATGAAAATTTCTTCATAAATGAAATGCAGAATTTCTGCCCTCGACCAATGTTTGCGTGTGATTTACTTTCTGTAATAAATGAACTGAAGTTACTTGAAAAGTATTTTTTTTCAAAGTTTCTCTTTTTACTTACCTTTAAAAAAAAAAAAACTATACATACTTGACGAGAGGATAGTGCTAATTCTTGTTACACGAGGTAACTTCAACCACTTCAAATTACGAATTACTGTATGTAGCTTCTCTTTGCACACGGAATTTACTGATATATATATATATATATATATATATATATATATATATATATATATATATATATATATATATATATATAAATTGAGAGATATCGTTTTTTAGAGAGATAGAAACAAGAATTTTAATAAGTTATGTAGAGTAATATATTATGTGTGGTATAATTAGATATGAATTATGAATATATATTTTTCTTTTTAAAAAAGTCTCAAATTATAAGCAAAGCAGAAGGTCAACGCACTTAAGTTTTTCATACTATTGATTCGTCAATTCGGGAGAAGCATTACGTGAGTCTTTCACTGTAGCCTGTCTATATAGGGAGGGGACAGGTGATTTATATGAGGGGCTGTGTTGCATCATCCACAATCGTGAGATACTATATGCGTGAAAGAAGGAAGCCAAGACTGCCTTTAGAGACGCTCTCCTTATAGAGCTAACAGTGTTATTTATACAGCTTTACCTACTAACTTAACGCATTTTTTTTCTGCGGTAAGAAATTGAAACAGGCGGCTAAGATTACAGGTCGAGTAAGGCCTTGTCTAAGTTACATATAGGGCAAGGCACGTATGATAGAGTACAGGGAAGACTAGCATCTTAGAATGAGGGTAACTTGAAGATTAGAATAACTGACCATTTAAGGTAGAGGTAATAATAAAAACAAATACTGAGAGATACTTATAGGAACGGATACAGAATAAAAATTAGCACAAGAGACATAGCATTTTTTTCTACAACCACAGTCCTCTATTTAAATAAATAAATATTTTTTTTCTAGTAGTACGTAACTGTACAGCATGTTGGCATCCTTCTGAAATATGTTTATGTAAAAAAGCATTCTAAAAGAAATCATTATTTGATGCTCCTAATCAAATTGTATTAAACCCATTTAGAATATATTCTAAAAGATAGACATTGAAATATCTTCTTCGTTAGGAGGTAAATGGAAGCTTACAGATAGCATCTTAGTCTTAGCAAAAATACCCTGTACTTTATAAATACGAAAAGTAGTTTAATTTAGCGAATGAGTTGTGTGATTTCTAAAATCTTTTTGTATTCGTAATACCTTCGTTATTCTAGTACATAAGGAAAGGAACGCAGTAGTTTAGTGAGGCTGAGATCTTCAAGTTTGATTCCACCTTGTGCTCGTTTCTCGACAAGCGGGTAATGTGTGTGTGTGGTTCCGGGTTTATATTCCCAGTAGGGATAATGCCTCTGGTGCAGAATAGCTCCCGTCTCAAGCAATTAATTAAATCCAGCTAACACATTCTGTGAATATCTAACATTCCTGAAATATTTTAAAGCATGTTTTAAAATAATACTTGGTAGTCGGTTTCACAGGATTCTTAATGATCCAAGCTACACTTGATATTCTTTTCCGTTATAAAGAGATCATGAGAGACACGGTGGCCGTACGTTTGTTGCATGGAGTCCCTGGTTAGATCGGCCAAATAAGTTTGTGGTGTACAACATCGTGTTCGTGAATTTTCTCGGGGTACTTCCGTTTCCCTCCACATTCTCATTCCATCAATTCTTCCATCATTCACTTGCCTTAATCATACGTCTCTCTTAGCCTAAAGGGAATAATCGTGAAACGTTAAACTGAAAGATTTCATTTTATAAAGAGATCATTGGTTCGAATCCCGTATCTGGTCATTTTGACTGAATTGTAATTTGTTATTAAAGAGCAATTCGTACCCATATCTGGAAATTTTGTTCGAAGTGTTATCCTCTAAATAGGGTTTGAACAAGATCATCAGAAGAGCGATCATCAACAGAAAAATCATGAGACTAAGAGAAGCCCTGGTTCTGATGGAAATCCAGTAGCGGAATACGCGGACAGCTGATACATGTGTTGCTCCTGGCTGACATACTTTTTTTTTTTTTTTTTTTTTTGTAAATCTCATTTCATGTTTTGTTCTTAAAGCAATTTAATATTTTGAGAAAATAGTTTTAAAAAATAATATTTTCGGTAGTTTTTAGTAAATTTTGTTTCGTCCATGGCGCCATTATTATTATTATTATTATTATTATTATTATTATTATTATTATTATTATTATTATTATTATTATTATTATTATTATTATTACGAGCAAAGCAATTTAATCACGCTTGGGAAATACTCATAAATACATAGAATAAATAATAGTAGTTGAGGAGCCAATGGAGAAAAAAATATGTATAAAGCAGGATCGCAGTGAGGAGGAAAGGTAGTAAGAACAATGACTAGATGATATCCAATTGAAGCTTAACATTCTGTGGCGATAAACCTTCGAATGTCATAAGGTACAGAAATATCTATTATACAATTTTAACTACTTCGAGATATGTGTTGCCCTTCCTGCTGGTTTAGTGGCTAGCGCGTGAGTCTTTGGTGCACAAGGTCTCGGGTTCGATTCCGAATGGGAGAGCACAAAAATTTAATTTCAGTCATTCAAATCGTGGGACATTACACAAAAAAAAATTATTTTATCTCAATCTACGTTTTGTTGAAAATTAACGAGTCGTAGACTCGCAAAAATGCGTAAATAAATAAATAAAATGGAACTTCTGATCAGACTTTAAGAAAAGAAAAATGTTAACAGCAGCTCAAACCGTGATTAATAATCCAGATTCAATGTCATATTGATTCGGATATCAATTACGTACACAAAACGTCTATTTTTACAATTTGAGATGTCCGTTATTACGTATTTGAACTGAAAGACGCAATAACCAAATAAGATAACTGAGTAAATAAATCTAAACAGAGCCCATTTAGCCATTATTAGCATTCATTGAAGTTTTTTTTTTTTTAAATTCTTTTTCCGTATCACTTTTAGTATATATTCCTAATAATCCAGCCTTGGTGTTATCAGAAAGGTCGTTGATATGATTATCTTGACGCCCTAGTGTAAACTGTTTTAATAATCGTATGTCACGGATTTGTCAAGTATAGAGTATCACTATATATATTGAGTAACTGATAGAATATACATAATAGTGCTCACGTGTAACCTATTGGTTAGTGCGCGTGCTTTTGATGAGCATAGTTCGCGATTCGATTCCTGTTGTGGCCACAGAATTTGGTTTTAAAGCTTCGCTAAACTTCTCTCCTCTTTTTTTTCCTATTTTAGTTTAGTGAATAAATTTGAAGGTAGTGAAGAATATTAGAAATGTAGTAAGACGAGTAGTATCCATAAAACGCTATTAAATAAACCAATAGCCGTTCCCAAACCTTTTCTTATAGACAAGATATTTATGACGTCCTAATTATAGCCCCACCCAAATTTATAATGACACCCAAATTTATACAGTACTAGCGTCAATTACACAGAATGCTGGGTTAAAATAAGAAAAAAAAATAGTAACTTGTTCCGTTAGTCAGTCACTTTTACTATTACTGAAGCGCTCTCTGATATCGGTCATTTTCGATCATTATATATATATATATATATATATATATATATATATATATATATATATATATAGGGTGGCCCAAAAGCAATACGCTCAACTCATTGTTTTTTTTTAAATATCATTTCTTATTGTTATCCATCAGGTAGACTTAATTTCTTTATTATTTTTTTCTTAATGTCTTTTTACTTATATCTTAAACTCGGAACAGTCGAAGCAAATAAACCAGGGATGCAAATAACCACTCGCCCGGGGCGAGTGATTCATCGATGCGGGCATGTATTTAATATCATACCCAAAGTAAGTAAATGATTTCTATTGTGGGATGTGGGCTAGTAACTTTTTTTCTTGGGCTAGTAAAATTTTGTTGCTTATTTGCATCCCTGAAATAAACCTTTAAGCTAGAATGTTATACTTGATCAATGCAGTGGTGTATACCTACGTTTGGGCCACCCTGTATATATATCTCATTCTCTCTCAAGTTGCGGGGCTGAATTTGGATTTAAGCGGCATCGGAAGTGTCACTGTTCATTTCAGCGACCCGGAAAACTATGGATTCAACACTGATATTGCTAATTTTCGATCATTTTTAATTATCTCCCCCTCCACCAAGTTGCACCTTTAAAGTGAAATGATGAAAACCATCTCAGGCCCCAACCTCATCTATGTTCAAATTTGATCGAGATCGGTCTGGTGGTTCAAGAGTTATCAAGCCACAAACATAGTAATTTTAATTTATATATACGGTATACTAGCATCAATTACCCGCCTCGCTGGGTTAAATTAAGAAAAAATAGTCAGTCACTTTTTACTATTATTAAAGCGCTTTTTAATATCAGTCATTTTCGATTTGAATTCGACACTGATATTGGTCATTTCGATCATTTTTATATATCTTCCCCTCCTCCTCCCCAAGTTGCGGGGCTGAATTTGGATTTAAGCGGCATCAGAAGTGTCACTGCTCATCTCAGCGACCACAAAAAGTGTGGATTCGACACTAATATCATTCATTTTTGATAATTTTAAATGTCTCCCCTCCCCCACCTTTAAGTTATACCGTCAAAATGATTTTAAAAAAACTTCTCAGGTTTAAACTCCATCTAGGTTGTAAATTTGATCTTTGATGGAGATCGGTCCAGTAGTTCAAGAGCTGTTTTATTTATTTTTTATATCTCCCCTCCTATCCCCTCCCTTAAGTTCTACCGTCAAAGTGAAATGATAAAAAAACATCTCAGGCCCGAATCTCATCTATGTTAAAAATTTGATCGAGATTGATCGTTTGGTTCAAGAGTTATTAGACCCCTAAGTTTTATTTACTTTTTAATTCTTCCCTGCCACTCCCCTAAATTCTATCGTCAAAGTCAATAGATAAATGCCATCCCAGGCCCGAACCTCATCTATGTTGAAAATTTGATCTAGATTCGTTATGTGGTTCAAGAGTGATGGTCCCAAAGTGACAAAAATGAAGTCATTTTCATTTGTTTACATATATATATATATCCTCCTCCCCCTGCCCTACGTTGCACCGTCAAAGTCAGTCACAAAAATTATCCCAGGCCTGAACATCATTTATGTTGAAAATTTGATCGTGATCGGTCGGATGGTTCAAGAGTTATTAAGTTTTATCTATTTTTATAAATGTCTTCCCTCTCTACCCCTAACTTCTGCCGTAAAAGTGATATTATAAAAGCCACCCCAGGTCCGAACCTCATCTATGTTGAAAATTTGATTAAGATCGGTCATGTGGTTAAAGCGTGATGAAGTCACAAAGATGGTCACTTTTATTTTTATTCTTTTTACATATATCTCCCCCTTCCTCCCCTAGGGTGCACCATAAAAGTGAAATAACGAAAACATTCCAGGCCCGAACCTTATCTATGTTGAAAGTTTGATCAAGATAGGTCTGGTGGCTCAAGAGTTATTAAGTTTCATTTATTTTTATAGATTTCTTCCCTCCCCTAAGTTCTACAGTTAAGGTGATATGATAAAAACCACCTCGTATTTGAACCTCATCTATGTTGAAAATTTGGTTATCAGTCGAGTGGTTTAATCGCGATGAAGTCACAAAACAGTCACTTTTATTTTTACTTTTTTTGCCGGGTGCATGTAAGTAAAAGTTTTATCATGATAATTTCAAAGTTTCTTTTTCGTTGTTTTCAGGAATTGCATAATGTAGACAGATCCTCAACACACCTTTTGATGTACTGAAATATTAGTAATGTTGCCAATTCATAGTGTTAATTTATAAAAACTACGATTTTCCTAGTTCCCCCTTAGAGAGGCCTCATCCGATTAGTTATCGGGTGGAAATCAAAAATTCTTTTCTTCTGCTCCATAATTTACAAGGTACTCCAACTAAACGAACTGAAAATTAACGACAAAACATCCATACGTATGAGTGGAGTCAATTTACGTGTTTTGTAATAAAAAAAAAAAAAAAAAAACCTTTGGTTACATCTGACAACACTGTGCGGTTCCTAGTGTACTTCAATCATTGCTTTCTAGTTTAAAGATATGTGCATGAACAAAGCTTCATTTTGGTATAACCATTATTTGTATATCGCTTCAGGTTCAAAAGTTCTACTATCCCAAATTCCGGGTTGCATTGTATATTGGACACCCTATATATATACGAAATATCTAATTCCGTTAGGAGATCAAATTACAGGGTTTTGTGTAAACTATCTGGCTTACTGTTTACATTTTTTTATACTTTTCATTATCCTTACGTCATTCATTAAAATTTAAGAAAGTGCAGAAGAGCATAGCGCGAAGAGCTTTAATTCAAGATCGTAAGGATCCAGGGGCGGCTTTGGGTTTTAAATTTGGGTAGGCATGCTCCCTCGCTTATGGTTACATATACACCTTGGACTGATTAATGACAGTAGGAAAGTACTTTTACAGTAGAAGTTGATGCTATTCGTTAAATAATTATCTGCCATTAATATAAATAGTGAAAAATAATTTATTTTTTATTATATTAATATCTTTTAGTGTTTATATATTTTTCAAAGATTTGGGTACGCCCGAGCCTACCCTGCCTGCTCGCTAAATCCGCCAGTGTAAGGATCTATGAATTATGAGATTACTAATTCAAGTCTTGAAGTCAGGAATAAAGGCGATGGGAGCGATACAAATCACACAAGTAAGAAACATCGTCTGGCCAATCTAGCGCTTACCGCAACGTAAGAAATATAATGTAAAAACTTAGATAATATATAGCAGTTCTCGGGGACATGAGTTCATAAAATTTTTATGATTTAGTGATTTTTCTATTTCTCATGTAAGAGCGCTACAAAGTACAGACTAATTAAGATACGCAGACTAATTAAAAAAAAAAGACAGAGAAAGAAACTACAGTGTCGTCCTGTTATGCCTAATTTCCTATCTACCTCATTTTCGCAAAAAGGGATATTTAGATTTGAGGAAAATTTAATACTAATTATTTTCCCGATAATTGCAGTTGCTTCCAGGACCTTTTGATTTTCTTATATCGTTTCAGCTTCTAGAAATTAAATTAGCAATCATAGACCATTATTTCACTACGAGTATATCTACGCGATATCTGTTCGCTATCTACAACTTCACCGAGGAGATCTTACCTTCTGGTTGCGAGCATGCAGCTAACTGAACAGGAATATAGCTAAACGCATATAACTGCTCTTGCAAAAACGTGGATTGATTCTCTCTCATGACATGAAAAAAATTCTTGCAAAGAGACAAAAATTTGTAATTTTTTAAAAGTGACTTTTGATATTAAGGTAATTCAGTCAACATTTCCTCGTACAGAAGTTGAAATATTAAGAATAATACGAGTAGGCATAATATAAATATAAATTGAAACGGTAGAACCTAACATATTAGGTTGGATATTATATAAGCAATTACGGACAACCATTCTTCTACTGTATGGTTAATTTATCGATCTCTCCGTAGCCTAAATAACAATTATTACTATAGGCACTGTTGTAAGGTGCTATATATAAAAAAAAACTATTCACTTGTGTTATTTAGTGTTTTACCATCGAGAAAAATCATACTTCTCAATGGTGAAAGAATTATCCATCTGAAAGATGTAAACAAATGCTTGTTTGTGATTAGCCAAAATTGGAAATTGTGGAGGAATATCTGGCCTATCACAAGCAACAATTCGTTGACATTCAGTTTACTCACCGAAGTAGCTCTAAACGGCAACAAATACTTGCTTCTGATTGGCCAAAACTAAATGCCAACTAATTCTTCATTGTAATTGACCAACCATTTTTCCATATTGAAACCTAAGTTGCTTATTTCAAATGAGGGAGACATTACAGGCCTCAGATTCAGTTCTTACTAGCTGTCAAAAGCTACGTAAATTCAATTATTTATACTTGTTTTAGAAATATGATTAAGTAGTACTTTTTAAATGCCTTTCCACTAATAAAGTAGAGCCTATATACGAATTTAGCTTCAATTTCATACATAATTTATCTTCTTATTGGTAGAGTCATATATAAGAAAAAGCTTTATTATGCTATAGTTTTTTACTTAATGGTCATAAAATAAATAAAATGAAATAAACCATGACAAAAAATATTACCGAATATGAGTTGGTATACAATAATTATAGTAGCATTTGAAAGAAAGAAAGCAAAGTCTAGATTTTTTATCTTACGCTCATAGCACACTGTAGGTACTGCACCGTAGTGTACGACTTATTAGGACTTTCACTGCAATACCTACGTTACAAAGAATAGTTTTGAAGGCAATTTTCCACGGGAGGTTTATTCTAAAGATAGAACATATGGGAAGTAAAATTTTTTAAACATGATTTGTATGTGTGTATGTATATATTCCCATTTCAGAGAATTTAATTTAAAAGGTTCTGGAATGGTATTTGAAAATTAAGGGAAAATAGGTATTAATAAATTTTCTCAAATTTAAATATCCCTTTTGCGAGAGTTAGGCAGAACGGGAATTCCTGTTTTGCCTAAAGATACGATTAGATAAAAATTGTGTTCCAAAGTGCTAGAGGGTCAGTAAGCAGAACAGCAATTAGGCAGAACAGGAAGGAATCGAAACTCCAATGGCTGAGAAAATCTACACCCATCCCGGATGGCAAATTCAGATTGAAATGAGCGGTGATAAATAATTCATAGAATTAAAATCTGAATAAACCTATGCTTTTAGAGAAAAAGAGCGCAAATCTTTTAGCATCACGTGGCACGATTTAGGATTGAATTCGCAACCCTCACAGACCGCTTACTTTTATTTATTTATTTATTTATAAGTCACTGACAGGTAATCACTTGTGTGTGTAAAAGAAAATATTGCAATTCAAATGCATTGTTGTAAGGCTTACAGGTCATGGACGAGGCCATCAAGATGCTTGTAATATATTCAAATCATATACTCACAAGTCAAGTCACATGTTCATAAGTTGTCGTTTCCATATTGTTCTCGCGTTATTTCGTTTCGCTGCAAATAATAAACACTTGCTGGAAATCTATAATAAATTTACATCTAGGGCGGTAATCTAATGGTTAGTGTTTGCCTCAGAGTTTGGAACTAGAGAAGTCAAGAGGTTAATTAATTTCTGTTCAAGCTGTCCATTTTGTTCAAGATATTCTTCAGTCGTATTAAGTTTTCCAGAGATTCTTAGATTGAACAAGTGTTAGAATGAAGTGAAGTCTAAAGTGGGAGCAGTGTAATTACTTATAGGCTTTCTCATATGTTTACCAACTATGTCATTTTTTAGGTGTAAGAGATCAAAAAATATGGAGAGATTTAAGCATCTCACCATTTTTTTTTTACACTTACTTTACCAGTTCATTATCAGTCATAATCCTTTGTTTTATGTTTCATTTTAGAGCTCCTTCGTGGCTAAGCGGTTAGTTAGCTTTCGCGCCTTTGGCGTGGGGGACTCGGGTTCGATTCCCGGCAGAAGTTCATGTGTATATATTTCAAATGCAAATCAATGCAGGAAATAATCATTTTTTACAGGAGCGAGGTCTCCTGTACTACTTATTTTTAGGGGGGAGGGGCAATAGTAACTTTGGGTGGATTGCTGTATAATATTTCGAACTCCATATGTGTTAGTACTGTAGTAAGTTCATTTGGGCTTATTTGAATTGCCATACGTCACTGGTTCATTTGAGTTTAGCATACGTAGCAGAGTACCTACCATATGGGAAGAGAACTTAAGTCATTTTACTTACGACTTAGTCCGGATGATACAAGAAGAACGGAGATACAACCATACTTCTTCGAACTATTTTGACTGGTATTCTCATGTCTTTCCACACAGACCAATGAATCGAGCGATGAACTAAAGGCTCATTCTCTATGTTCATTGTTGCAAGTTTTGCATAATTGAATGATTTATGTAGGCTAGTTCGTGTACAATTCAAAAAACTTGCGTAAAATAACTAATATTTACGCAATGTTGTTAAGAATCACAGTGCTTTGTTGGGTACCTTGTACACAATAACAGACACACAATCATTGCTGAAAGTGATTGTGTTATTAATAGTTACCTTGTTGCAAGACATCCTGTTTTTCGCAGTCTCTCTTAATGGGGTAGTTGCGATCGTGAACATGAGTAGACGAGAGTGCGCATAACGATGGTTCTACAGAAACAACCTGTATGATGAAGAAAATATAAACTATGTTTTACAAACAAGAGAAAAGCTAAAGTGAATATTTGTATGCTACTGTACAATACATTACTTAGTAGTAATACCATTCAAACATAATCTGTGTAACCAAAATAGCAAACCACCTTAAAATTGACGTTTACTTATGGAACTACCTTGAAATAAACATTTACCTGTAGGAAGAACCTGTAGTTATCGCATATTTTCTGATTACTTTCTCTAGTATGATGTTCACGAACAATGTTACTTAACTCGCACACGCAATCTCTCCTATTACTGCATTTAGTCACTGCGCCATCTCTCCTATTTCATGATTGCGCAAACTTTTGTTTGAATAGGAGAGATTGCGTAAACTTTTGTTTGAATAGGAGAGATTGCGCAACTGCGTAGCTTGGGTGGACTTTTCCAGACTGGCATTAAACTAAGTGCAACGCTAGTTTTGACAATGAGCTAACCCAAATACTCGTCAGTTTTTGATTGACACCAAAACCTTTCCTATGAATTTATATTGAATGTGTAATTATTTAATGTATAATGTTTGTGAAAATGTATACACTCACTTTGCACCATTAAGGCAAAACCTGGATCATATTTTTTAACGAACAGTTTGGAGTGACACATGAATTGTCAACTCAATTTGCGCAGCTGCCAAACCTCCGTATCATTATTACTCGCCAGTTCCTTTTCTTCTTCACTCTCAGGCTTTTACGAAATCTTTTCTACCGCATAATCTCTTCGGGCTTTGCCTTACATATTTGGGTTTACTAGATTCTACTATACCAGAGGCAATCCCCCTTCCCCCCCCCCCTTCGGGGGCTGGCGGCCAGATTCTCTTAAAATGAAAAAAAATCAAATTCTACAAGGAATGTAAAGCTGGGAGTTCGATTTGTGATATGGTGGTTCAATATTCGATCTCTTGACCTTTATCTCAGTTCTAGCAAGACTTGCAGCAATCCTCATATTCGTCGATCGATTTATCACACATGGTGAAACATACACTTCCATGTCCCACCAAAACTAAAATTATGGAGCTAATATTAATAGTCTAGATAAAAATTACATTAAAATTCGCTCCCCTTTTTAAATTTATCTTAGTGCGAGCGGTCGCGGGTTCAGTTTCCTGTGAGGACACTCGGTCGAAAAAGTGCCAAAAGCTTTTTCAGGCCAACTATCTTGAATAATGTTTTCCTGTATTTTTCTCTTCACACCAGGCAAATGCCGACGTGGTACTTAACATAAGTCCCAGGCCGATTTCTTCCTTCCCTTTCCGCGGATAGTGTGCTCGGTAAGGGACGTTATCTCTCAAGCGTGACGGGCTAACATGGCCATAGATCCCGAAAGACCAGAAATCTAAAATTCTTTAAATTTAGCTTAGTCATCATTTCATCCCAATGATCGGAAAAAATGTCCCTTAATTTCGGCATCTTCATTAAGATTTTAAAGGATCTTTCGTAATCGAGAGGCGAATCATGTGACGGTAAGTTGCATTTTTACTATAGACCGCATAGAAGCTATTATAGTTTATTGTGCCTTAAAATGACAGAGCGTTGTATTGAATGAAACACGCCAGTGATAGCTCGTGAGAGTAGTCAAATCTGTAAAAATTAAAGTATGATCCCTACAAGCTAAGAAAACACAGTTTACCTAATATCCTAATACACAATGATCTAATGATTCATGCGTGCGCCTTTGGTGCACGTGGTCCCATGTTCGATTCCCCTGTGGGATAGTATCAAAAATGTTACATAGGTAATGTATTACGGTGATTCGGATACCACCTTAAACTGTAGGTGCACGTCCCATACAGTCTCGGTGCTGAAAAGAGACTATATTTTTTCTCTGACGAATCGCCATATGAACACATCCTTTGTTTCACCAACTGTTTTGTACTTTGCAAGAGCGAATATGATTTATACTGTTACGTCTATTTCAAACCATTTTTACAAAGTACTATCTATTAGGATCTTCTTTCAAATTTTATATTACAGTTAGAAGGATTATTAAAAGATTGTTTGTAGATTCCTATCAGCACAAATGTACTTAGCGGATAGACCTTGAACTTAATACAAAAACTTTAATCAACTTTACTGATAACATACAAGTAGTTCTTATTGAGAAATCAAATAACAAATAGACTTCTTAATTAATATTGTTTATTTTATTAATTTTCAAACAATAACTTACGGGAAAATACTTTTATGTTAGTGTCTTATCTATTGAATCTGTTTTCGGATGATTAGTGCAGGTAATGATTTTCATAGTTTTCGTTAAATTCAATGTAGTTTCGTTACAGGTCCATTGCGTAAAAGGGAAATTGCTCTTCACTATGCTAAGTAGTTTTTAGAACTACTAATTATTGTATAATCACGTGTAAGTTTATATTACATATATATTTCCAGTGTGTAGAGTTTTATCTATAATCTTCCCAGCTTCCGTTGGAGCAAAGTGCGAACCGGAAATTGTGGCTTAGGCATTAGGAAAAGTGGTAATCCCGTATTTGAAAATAAAGGGAAATATCGCTACATTTGAACTAAGATGGAACTGCATAGTACGCTATAGAGTAGCGGAGTCCGTTCGCGAAATTGATAGTAATGAGCCCTGTGTATTATGTGTAATTTCCTGTTAACTATGGGTAATTCCAAAAACAAAAAATGAAAGTGATTACAACTTCCAATTTTGTTAATTTGTATTTCCTATCTCTAGGTATAATGTGTATGGATTACTGAGCTTGATGCTTAAAGACGAACATTAGGAAAGATGGCCTGTTTATACGGTAGTTAATGACATCTTACAAAATAATTTTAAATTAGAGTGGAAGACGGTAGCTCAGTGGTAGAGCGTTCACATCTGGCGCGATGAGTCCGTAAGTTTGTGGTGGTCAGCATCGCGTCCATGGGTTTTCTCCGGATTCTCCGTTTCCTCCCACATTCTCATTTTACTGACTCTTTCATAATTATTTGCTATCTCCGTTACCCTAAAGAGCATAAACGTATAGGGGAATAGTTCTATAAAATTGTTGAATGAAATAAAGGAGAATAGTGAAATAAATAGGAAAGTTCTTTCTTGGTTCACATAAAACCAGAAGTTTCATTTAACATAATTTCGATTTCAGAATTGGAAATACAATTAAAAAAAACACATCGTTCATTGAAAGTGTTTACTTTTTTCAGCTAATTGCGCAAAAGTGCTAACTTAGCTCTGTAGAGCTGGTCGAATAATAAAGCTGGATGCACTTAAGATTATCCCCATCCAGCCATTTTGACTGATGATTTTATTTTCCCCCCAGTTCCATCAGGAAAATGCTGGACTAGCCATATTAATTTCAAAATTTCCTCTCCACTTTACATTGTTAATGTCCTCTTCATGAATACTTGGAATTTCTTCAAACAAATGAAGTGATAAGATTATACTGATCGAGGACTGTCTAGGTTTCTGAATGACGGGTGATCCTGTCAGAAAGCTGAAAATCCTTCTTTGTCCGTGACATTATTAAGTACGTAAGTTTATATTACCAATCCACGTAAGTAAGACCAGAACCCGGAAGCTTGAAGAGTACTGTAAGCATCCAATTTATCAATTGTACTGAAGTGCTACTGAATATTGAAATCGTCTCTACTAACAACTTATAGTTAAATTTTGTTGGCGAAGTTTAATGTCATATTAATGTAACAAAGATGACAAGTGTTATGGCTTAGGCAAGATTGGGTGCATGCCCATACGAACATAGTCATTTCTGGTAAAATTCCTGCTCACCTCTACCCAGTCCATGAGTTTGTAATAGACAACATTGTATCCGTGAGTTTTTATTTTATTCTTCCATTTTCCTACATTCTCATTCCACCAATTTCTTCGCACTCATTCAATGTCATTAATTACTCGTCTCCTTTAGCCTATCAGGGCAAAATCGTACAAAGGAAAATCTGGAATATTTCACTTTTGTTTTTAGTAAGTTTCCTTGTGAGCTAATTTACTTTAAAACAAAAATTAATTCATGTTGACTTCGATATTTACTTTCAGAGTAATCTATCCTGAAATATTAATTTGTTCATGTGAAAAACATTTTTTTTTTCGGGCGTTGAAAGTATAACAGTTAAATGTTAATATCTATAAACTATCAAATTTGCTGTCACTGCCATTTCGATGAATATTATATATATATATATATATATATATATATATATATATATATATATATATATATATATATATATATATATATATATATATAATATATAAAAAAGAAAACCAATTCCCAACATAGTGGACAGTTTTATTTTCTTTACCTGAAAATGGAAGTTGTAAAGCTGAAATTTAAGTATAGGTTTACTTAATGTAGATGTGTGTGAGAGATATTCTCTGTCAGATTTAGTTTTTATTCTCTCATTTTGTTTCTTCCTGGCAGTACTTGTATCAGTTCTATATTCATACTTTTATAGTCTGGAACAGACTTTATAATTCTTCAAGTTACAGGATGCTCTTTTAGAAATTAATTTATATATTGTAATTTCATGTAAAGCAACTTAGGAGGATTGTAGCTTGCGGAAAGGTGAGCGGAAGCAAAGTTTAACTCATTTTCAAATTATCAACTTTACCCTGAAGTTAACTTATAAATTTACCTGCGCTATTTTTAAAAGACAGATTTAGTTGATCCTGCTCTTCGCAGTTGAACTATGTAATTTTAATATGCAATTTACAGTGTTGTAGTATGTCAGCTATTCTAAATGCGAAATGGACACGCAATTTAGCAAAACTTGAGTCAGAAACAACAACAACAACAACAACAACAACAACAACTACAACTACTACTACTACTACTACTACTACTACTACTACTACTACTACTACTACTACTACTAATAATAATAATAATAATAATAATAATAATAATAATAATAATAATGCCATAACACACGCTTCCACTATTACACAATTAGTTTTCCATTATAGCCAATGGTATGAAATGTAAGATTAATTTGGGGGGGGGGCACGGTAGCTCAGTGGTAGAGCGCTTACCTCTGGTGCGTGGTCGTCCCTGGTTCGATCCCCGACCAAGTAAGTTTGTGATGGACAACATTGTGCTTCCGGATTTTCTAGGAGTACTCTAGTTTCCTCCCACCGTCTCATTCACCAGTTCTTCAATCATTCAGTTGCTTGTCTCCCTTAGCCTAACAGGCACATTAAACCAAAAGATTTAATTTCTATGATCAATGTAACTGTGTCGCCTGTTACATACTTTGATGACTTATTTACGAATCCAGGCTAGTTTTCATCACGGAAACAATATAGGTAATCTTAATTTATGCTTATCTTTCAAAATATGATTATTTTCAAGACGTACAACTAATTACAATTGTATAGTGATCTTGACAGGTTCAGCTATAGAATCTCAATGGTTTATCTTTCACCAATTGAGATTTTTATTGACGTAATTTGATTAAACTAAGCATACTACATTTGAGATTTTTGTGTCATATTTTGCCTTGATAGGACTACGTCATTTGTTCATCAACGTCGAGTAGATGTGAATTGAATGTTAAGTGAAATGCGACAGAAGCCTTGACAACTGCAGGTACTGTCACGTGACAATTGTCTCAGTTCTTATCTGTTGTTTGATAGTTCATATGCAAACTGAGCGCTATTTATGCCACAGCAATCACATTGTATTCCGAACTTTTACATTATACATTTCTCAGACGCTGAATAGCATTTAACTTTATAGTGTTGTAAATTTCGAGTGACAGTAAAGAATCGATTGGACATACAGTACGTGTGGGTATCACTTATTGACCTTTCCATCTTTTAAGCATTACCAGAAATAATACAACAACATCTATAGTCAAGAGATCTGCATTACATTCCTACATATAATGAGCAAACTTTGTAACTGCAAACAAATTTTGCTACTCAAAGACACATGAATGAAGTTCGGAGCTATTTATTGACCAACTAGGACAAAAAGGCATATTTTCCCCTCTTCCCACTTCGACTATCATGATTTGGTACCGGATTTCGCCTATTAGTCAAAATGTTGTTGGATAGCAATGCATCCCAGAAACGAATTTATTGAGAGGACTCTCTCTTCCCACTTTGACCTTCCTTCGTTCTTTTTTTTTTTTTAATATATAGTTTTTGTATTTAATCTAGTTACATATAAACTTACTATTTAAAAAAAATCGGTGAATGCAGCACGAGAACTTTCACTTTTAAATTCTAGACCAGACTTGAAGCACGGCAAGTCTTGTCTAATTTTCGAGATGAGTCGATAAATTTGTAGTCTCGAGGCAACATCGCCTGCTACCAATTACTTTATCTCAAATCTATTCCTCAGATAATGTGTCTGAGAAAGGCTGTTAAAGCCGAAACTGTAATGCAAATGTGTAATCTTAAAATATATATATTGCTTTTGTCAGTTGGAGTTTTATTAGTAATCTTGAATTTTCCAAAGCTACAATGAATAATTTACAACTCAAATCTAAGAACTAAAGTGAAAATGGTTTTAGTTATGAAGCTTTCCACTCCGAATAGTGTTTCTATATTCTCGAAGTCTGCTTTTTTCAAAACATGAACATATTTAAGAGCAAGCAAGCTCTTGGCTGATTTCTTCACTTTTGTAAGAAAATATACACAAGCACTTAGGTAGTTGTACACAACTAATTAGTAGTACAATATACACAAGTACTTACCTAGTACTTAGTATTGTTCTTTATAAGTAATGGAAGAGGCGAAACAAGTTAGATTCCTGGAGGGAGACGACAAAACTCTTTAGTTTCACACTCATCCGCTTTCATTAATCATCCGTTTCCTTTAACCTCAAGGATATAACTGTGGGACGTTAAATTAAAAAATGTTTTGTGTAATAATAATAATAATAATAATAATAATAATAATAATAATAATCTCCACATTTTCCTTTTGATTCACACCTGAAACAAATTATTCTGTCTTCCCTTAATTATATCGTTGTGATCTTAATTTTCCTGTTAACAACTGAAAATGAAATCATTGCTTGTTCCAAGTTTTACAAGATTGTTTCCTATGTATGTTATTTGTTATATTTCGTTAAGGAAATGACGTGAACCTGTAAGTAAACAGCCCATACAGAGAATGAATTTCTTAATCTTAAATCCTATATGCCTCAGGATTGAACGTGTGGACTTGAGTTACGGTACCAAAGTTGAGTACTGAAGCTCTGAGTCAATGGGACAAAATGATCACAATATCTTGATTTCAGATATACTGGTTAACTCCCGACTATGATCCGTAATTTGATTCTGTTACCCAGACTATATAATGTGTCCTGATATGATCGTTCCAAGACTTACGAGTCAGTTCACTAGTTCGAATTTTCAACTTATGTTTGCATTTCTTTATAATAATGTGATTAGTTCGGATTCTTGGATTTGAGTTAAGTTTATAGTAGCGAAGCTATATGAGACGTGGACCTATATCTTAACGTGAAATCCGAACCGAATGAGCTCCCTCTTGGAATCGAACCGGGGTCTCCCGCACCAAAGATACACACGCCACGAGAGAGCTCATAATTTTAGTTGTAAACCAAAAATGAACATGATGGAACTAGTTTAATTATACAACCACACACATTTCATTTATGTTGCATCTTAAAGGTAGTGGTTGTCAACTTTTTATTTTTTAATGTTTTTTTTTTTTAATACTGAATGTTCATGACATTCCGACAAACTCTTTTTTTTTTTTTTTTTTTTTATGTTTTAGTAATAATGTAAATTATGATCGTTAAGCAAATACTTAAGTTTCTACTGACTTTATGTAATGCTGAAAATTGTTGCTGCCGCTAGAGGTGCAGTCTATCTCAAAATTGATTTTAAATCATTTGCTTCAAGATTTTAAACTCTAAAATTTCCCGACAACCCCATGGGACTATGTGAGACATCAGTATGCCGTGATGCACTGGTTGGGAACCACTGTCTTAGAATCCAGTGAAATAATTAATAGAATTTAGCATCGTAATGTACTTCCAAAGGGAACTAACTATTTTTATTAAAGAAGGAAAAAAGTAGTATAGCAGTGCTTTCTGTTCTTGACAGAACGGTTTTCTCGTGTGACCTTATATAGTGTAGGGTAATGTTCAGCGATAAATGCCTTCTTAAAAATTCGATGTCCGTTTTAGGTGCCTTTACGATTCTCAGCAACACAGCAATTATGTGCGGACTACATGGCATACCACTGAAAACTGATCGTAGTCGATAATAAAGACACCATTTGAAGTTGACATTTATTGCATCTTGAAAAAAAACTTGACTTCGCTTATCCTTTGACACCATTTCGAGATGCAACAGCCCAGCTTTAATTTTTAGATACTAGATCACTTGAAAAGAGGCTGGATTTTACCAGCATCTCCTTTTCGACGCTTCTATCATTTCATGAATGACACATGTAGATGTGTCATAGCATAGCTTTACTTCGCAACAATCTTTATTAAATCGAAATAGCGAAAGAAAAATGGATATTCATTTGAGAACAAACTGTTCTCGTTTGGTATTGGGCAAGAATGTATAGTATGAAAGGAGTAATATGTAAAATTAAATAACTATATGAGTTCTGGCATAAGGTTCACTTCGTGGACTGTGTGTGTAGAGTACTGTATTGTATAGGGTAGAAACATGAACGCTGGGAAAAATGATGAAAAATGACTGGAAGCTTTCGAAATGTGTGGAGAAGAATGGGGGTGTTAGAAATGGTAGGGAAGAAAAGATCAATTTTAGATATAGGCCTAACAGAAAAGAGGAAAAGAAACTGGTTGCGACATTGGCTAAAGAAGGAACTGTATCATGTGGGATGTGCTAGAGAGTATGGTGGCAGAAAAGAGTTAGGGGCGAAGGAGACTACAGTTGATGGACGGTACCTGAAGACAAGGTGGTTAGCGGAAGACGTGAAGCATCGAAGCTTCTCAGTTGCGGCAAGTGACCTGCCCACAATAACAGAATACCTATGATGATGATGATATCTGACAGCATACAGAGTTCAACACTTGAAATTAAGTTCTATATAGTTATATTCAAGGTCTACTATAAACTTCGGCAATCTATAGAATAACATTTTGCTACTTTTTCTTGATATATGTAATTATCACATTATTTTTCTGGTTTATTTTTGATAGTTATGATTTTTGTCATTATTACATGCTCAATTAAAACATAATAATAATAATAATAATAATAATAGAAAAGTTATAACTGGTATGTTTTCTGTTTTATGAATTTAGCAAAGTAACATATTTCTTTTGCTGCTGAAAATACTACGCAAAACTAAGTGACATTTGATAATACTTCATCATGGACGAAATAACATGGACGTATATACCCCCACCTTACCAATTCCTTAATACATAAAATGATCTAGCAGAAGGTTTAGTTATTTTGGTGATGAATAATGATTTTTACATTATTATTATTATTATTATTATTATTATTATTATTATTATTATTATTATTATTATTATTACTAGCTGAACCTGCGCTCTCTATACAGCGCATCATTCGCATATGAGCATAAATATCCTTCTCATTCCTCACATCTGTACATGTCCCTTTACAGACACAAGTGAAAAAAGTATTGATTTAAAAAAAATCGGCAAGGCGTATCATAAAGGGGACCTCAATATTTCGCACCGTTTGCAAGATTTGAGCCTACTTCCGGTTGGAGTTTCTAATTCATGCATGACCAGTGTTTTCTTTCTTCTTCCATGCAGTATGTAATAAACAAATACATTACATACACAATTAATTATAATCGCAGTTATATATTGTGTTCATTGGGCAAATCAGTCAAAAAAATATATTCATCTTCCTGGTTAAACTGGAGAAATGGTTATCATTCCTTTTTCTTGGCTATGAAATAAACGCCTGAGACATATGCAACCCCTATATACAACAATGTGGTGTTGGAATGTATAACACGTAGGATATGGTGCTTTAGTTTTTTTAATATTTCAACGCTTCTATGCGTACCCTAAAAAATGTAATAAAGAAATAACGGCCATGTTTTTGAAATATTCAATTAGAACTGGACAATCTACGCAAAATTTCCAATCGATCAGTGAAAACGTCATCTTTCTAGAACCTGCAGTTTCCGAGATCTCATTGTCGAAAGGATTGGACACAAACATATAAACGTAGTTTAAAAGAACTCCAAAGATGGCAGCACAATTCATTTGTATTTGTTTCGGAGAAGGCTTACTAAAGGCAAAGGCCTTTGAACAATAATTTAAAAGGATAAATTTTGTGAAAAATATTTCTTTAAGCAATTTATTTAAAGTACACTCTTTTAAAAATATTTGTCTTTGTTATAAAAGTGAAATCACAAATAACCGTAAATCAAAGGTTTGAAAGCCAAAGTTATAGGTTAGAGCTCGGTCGCTCTTAATTGGTACTGTAGCATTTTAATAGATAGATTATTATTATTATTGTGTAGGCTCATAAACATGCTATTGTAATTAAGAGGTATAACTTTTTGATGCTAAGCTGTCTAAACCAGATATTTCGAACTTGGGTGTCGCGAAACCTTGGTGTGTCGCGTGCTTACATCAAGGCTGACGAGATTTTTTTGTTATAAAATTAGAACTTGTCATAAAATGATACTAAAATTTTCTTTTCGTTCAGCATATTAACTGCGTGATCAAAACATTGATTTGTACAGTTTTGTGCGAGTAGCACATAGGTTACTGGATACGTCTGTTCTTAATATCGTATATTAGTGCCATCAATTGGAACATGTTTAAACTACTCCTTCCAACCACAGGATTGCGAGATTGTAACGTTCACCAAGTTAATACGGTTCATTGAAGTGTCACATGAAGATGATAACTTTTCAATATTATTGTCAATTTATGATATCAGTGATCGTATCAAAATGCATGCAGTAATAATGGGTTCCCATAACTAAAGGGCTGGAAAGCACTGATCTAAACCTTGTGCTTCATCTAGAACTAATTTTAATCTTGCATTTCTGATGTCTTCCCCTTCATAATTCTAAGACAACTTTGACAGAACATCATAATCCTTTCTTCTTCTTCTGATCTAACACGGAAAATTTTTCTTTAAGGTTTTTGGGACTACTTTCTATTTCTAATTGCCTGACAGCAGACTTGTAACTACCCCGAAATAGATGACAAAACAAGACAACTTCGAATTTCAAATTGGTGATGAAACGATGAATTTGACTTGCGGTAAAATAATCTGATCAGTGACAAGTTTAAATCATCAGAAAGCGAAGAGAGCTTATTAAAAAACAAAAAAAGAAAAGAAAGAAAGAAAGAAAAAACAGAAAAAAACATGAAACCCGACCATGCCAGTTAGTCTTACTTCTGCAGCATAGTCAAGAGTGCTAGTAATACTACACTCTTCTTAGTGAGCCTGTCATTATTGGTTACTGTTTTCCGAACCAATTCTTGTATTCTTCATCCAAACTTGCGACTGTATCTTATTTAGATGGCTTTGACAACATTGTCTCAACATGCTGTATTCATTTGCATAAGAGAAACTGCGTGTGAGTTACAAGCTGAAATGATATCCGTCTGGTAGTAGAGACCACTTTCCAAATGTGTGGTAAGTTAAAGAGGGACCAGCTCTTCTTTGTCACGGATCTGGGCGTTCCTTTTTAATTTTTCACATGAACAGTTAAATGTAAAAGAACAAAAAAGAAACATTAAAGACAGCTACGTAATATTCATGGGCGTTGTACTTCAAAAAACAATGCTATTAGTTGTCTCAAAGGGTGAATGACCTATCCTCTATCACTCCAATCACATTGACGCCCAGCGTGCATGATTTGCAGACGGATAGCTCTTGTCACCATCAGCGATTGGAAGGTTCGTGGCTTTTGATGGCGTCTCGTGTTAATTCTGAAAAGCATTTCGTGCAGCTTTCCGTTAAGTTAAAAAATTATGCCGAAGGGATTAACTTGCACAAAGCCCGTATATGTGAAGCAGTCAGCCAGTTAATTGTGTTTACTAATGCTTTGCGCGAGTACTTTTTAAGATTAAAGATGTAGATGCGATTGTTAAAAGATCTAGTCTTTATTCTTAATACTGCCTTTATTATTCAAAGATGTTGGCAATCGTACACCTCTGTCATGGCCTGAAATGCTCTTTTGGTTTCTGAATGTCTGTATAAGTTGTTCTGACTGTAAGACGTCGACTGTTCGTAAGTCATTTGTCTCCAAGCACATTTTGTATCGAAGTGAATAGAACAGGTTTCTTTTTTAGAATTCACCCTTCCCGTTCCTAGTAGATTGGTAAGACCAAAGAACGCTGAATGCAGTCATCACGCAATCAGACTTGCTTGAATCTCAATCCTGCT
Source organism: Thermobia domestica (assembly GCF_964235325.1). Taxonomy (NCBI): domain Eukaryota; kingdom Metazoa; phylum Arthropoda; class Insecta; order Zygentoma; family Lepismatidae; genus Thermobia; species Thermobia domestica. The sequence goes on along the minus strand of NC_137465.1, from coordinate 142,548,918 downwards.
GTGATGACTGGTGGTATTTTGTACGGTTCTATTCATTATGGTGAGCTTCCTTGTTGCTAATGGTTAGAGTTCTCTTACTTAATGCAGGAGACACGAGAGCGACTGATCGATTACACGTGATTCGGCCATTCAAAAATTACCCTTAATTAAATGATGATGAAAGTGGTCCTAAAGACCATAAGAGTTTAGTGTAAAAACATCCCGTTTGAAGATACACATTCCTCTCTCCCGGAAGCAATTGTCATTTGTTAACAGCAGCTGTGCAAATATTCAGGAGGAAAGTCCATGATTTTGAGTTTATTTATTTATTTTTGTGAAAGGAACGATATATAACCAGCAATTGCTTACCAATTTTAGGTATGACAAAGTTTTTACTTTTAAAAATCTATACGTATGTTACATAACCGAGTGGGTGAGTGGGCTGCAAACTAACGAATTCTTGCTTCGTAATCGAACTATTTGGTTTGAATCTCCCTGTTGGGCATTTTTATTCTTGACTATGGTCTTCCAGAGTTTTTGACAGCCTATCAGGTGAATGTTAGGATATTCTCTTCAATTTAAAAGCTTAGGTCGAAATTCTTCCAGAAGTTTCTTATCTTTGTAATTGTTCAATAAAAAATGGCGCTATAATATCAATTTTAATTGTTGGAATATAGAAAGAAATTCAAGATTATTTCATAGATCAGTCATCTTTGGTGTAGTTTTAGCCTGCGGCGCAAATCTGTCTTCAGCATTGGGGGGAGGGTGGGTAAGACCGTTCCCACAATTATTATTATTATTTTTTTTTTTTTTTAAGAAATGTTCAAAATATTTATGAAATTGAAAAACAGTGCTGTGGAGGATCAAGGGAGCAGAGTTGTCTTCAACATTCGGGTGGTGGTGGGGGAGATGATATTCATATTACGGTAGATGAATGCGATTTCTGTATATTATATATCAGGCGATGTAGATGAAGTAGTAGTACATATCAGTATTACAAATCAGCACAGTGAACACATTCTGAAATCTGAATACATGCATATTTATAATTGATATGTTTCTACTTAGGCATCCACAATGATAAACATTAAAATTTTAGGATACTTGTTTTATAGTAATATAAATGACGACTTCCCCAAAACTAAGAAAGAAAATCAATAATGTATGACGCAACAATATTCTTATTTGAGCAAAATGATGATCTCAGTTGCATTATAGGAGTCGTTACAGGAATTAAACAAATAGTGGAAAATAGACTAAGAATAATTAATGACAATTTTAACCCTTAACGGTTCGGTGGGGTGCTGACTGCCACGGGTGCTGGCTGCCACAGCCAATTATTGGTGCTGATTGCCACGACTGGCGCTGATTGCCAATATCAAGGTGCTGACTGCCACGAGTCTGAGAGAAAGTTGCTAGACGTAACATTACCGGACGCCAAGCATGAAAGAAACTAGATGATCCTTAGGATCGTGTTGTTCAGACCAACACCTAACAAAGGTAAACAGGTCTCTGTATGTACACTCATGTCCAAAATTATTGTTACATGATTATAAATATGTTGTTCTAGTAATATAATTTGATAACGAATTCTCCTGGTATTTTTTATAATGTTAGTATGTGTATAATCGGCAAAGACAAGTATGTGGTAAATTTCATGTCAAAAAAGCAGTAAATAAGAACAATAAAACGAAAATATTTTTTTTTGTCCATTTAGTTACATTTTATTTTACTCATTATGATTTTCGTATTTATAATTCTTTTCCTATGAAATTTATCACAAATATAAATTTCCTGATTATACACAATATAAATATTAAAAGTACTCTGCAAAATTATAAAATTATATTCTTACAAAAAGACAGTAATTTTGGACATGAGTGTACTTTCAGTTTTGTCAGGGAGCGGTGCGTACAAAATTGGTACGATTTATGTATTTTCACTTGAACTCCCTATGTCAGCATGAACTGTGTACAGCTGTGCAAATTGTTTCGAGCAGCTCTTTAAAGTTCCATCAGAAAAGCACTGCTGGCTGTACCTCACAAGGGAAGTTCAGGAGAAAGCACTCGCCTGCAGAGAAACTAAGCATGCCATTTGAAGTCCCAATTTATGCTGATTATAACAAGCTAATAAAATTCCTGTACGGTTGAGAACGGTTCGAGATATTCAACTTGGAAGTTTATATGAGAAAATGAGGATATACGCATTTATACGCGTTAAGTACAACATAATTAGTAACGAATAATGACATACAAATTGAAAGTTATCGGAAGTAACAGAAAAAAAGTGTTTCGCAATAACTAACGGGTTTGTTAGATACATTTAGTCATTACATTAGATACAATTAGTCAATACAATAAAACAATTAATTTAAACAACGAAATGTGCAAATTGTACATATAACAGAAAAGACAATCCCTTTATAAACATCCAAGTGTATGTCGTTCTACTTAGAGAGCAGCTTTGTAACTTATAGGATGCCACATAGATTTGCTGTGATGATTACTAAATTAATCCCTACTAAATTAATTAATAATCATAAATTTAGTATGAGAGATTAATTCCTCTCTTTCCAAATACAGTTTCTTCCAGGCTCGTGGCAGTCAGCACCTTCATATTTGCAGTCAGCGACAGTCGTGGCAGTCAGCACCAATAATTGGCTGTGGCAGTCAGCACCCGTGGCAATCAGCACCTATCCAACGGTTCACTACCTTTTCTGTCTGCTTCCGGCACTGCTTGTAAAAAACATATACACACACTACTTCCCGCGTAAAATTCACCAGAGTTGTCACCAGGGGGCAATAGCTGCTCTACCATCGTGGAAAGTATGAACACAAATAACCACAATGAACAATACCGGAAAATAATGCTCTTCAAACGCAATAGGCAAGATCAAAAAATGTGTAGCCAAAACATTAGAAACATTAGTAACGAAAACTCGTTAAGGGTTGAAGTTTCAAACCTTTACATTATTAAGGTGAAATGGACAAGCCAAGAGAAATCAATTTCATCTCACTTTCTTTTGTGACAGTCGGACACAAATCATCACACTTATCCCCAAAAACCACTTTTCAAATCGGATTATTGAGGAAGACATCTCCCTCCCCCTCCTGGATGCGCCGTGGTTTTAGCATCCCTTTTCAGCAGCGAGTACATAGGAAATGTTGACCTACAGTTCAAAGTGGAATCGGAACCATTGCAATGCGATCAGTCTTTTTTTCTGGGAACCGAACATGGAGCCATGTACATCAAAGGCGTGCGGTAGCCATTCGAACATCAGTAAGAGTATTTCGTAGATCGAATTCTTAATTTTACTTTCTTTGATATAAAGCGACGCCTCCGATGGTGACTATACATATTTTAACTTGTAACGTAGTATTGAAATTTAGGCACTAGACTATCTTTAATAGTCTTGAATTCTAAAATTATACGTATGTTGCAGAAATACTGTGTAAACTTAGTGCCTAAATTAGAGGTTTCACGTACTTAAAGAAGCATACATGATGTTATGTAAACATTGTTCTGACTAAGACCTGTTATAATTTTGCAACCACCCGTATAGTTATCCAAAGGTGCTGGTAAAAATATTTAGTTTATGAACTCATTAGGTATAATAGTCCCCAAGGGCAAACTCCCTTATGGTTCTTCTAATCAACCATCCAGACATGCAACTCTCTGAAGACTGTAAGTAATGTCTATTTTCTGGAAGCATACATGTGTGTGTATTGCTTTGTCATTAAATATGCAACAGCATTTTGTTTCCTTCTATGAATATTTTTCTGAAGAGGATGTTAGGCTCAGTTCAGAAATTAATATGATGAAATTTCTTTACGATCAAGGTGATAAATTGTATCACATTTCGTTTATTTATTTCGAAGTTTTTCATTGAATATTTTACTCAAAATGTTTCACTGACATTTAATTTTTACATAACGCCCTGTACACTGAAGGGATAATATGTAAATTTATAGAAAAGGTATGGCAATGTGCTTGTCAAGCCATATGATATAAATAATGTTACCTAGCTTAAATTATAAAACAAACTGCAAGTCTCATAGCAAAATATTAATCATGCCCATATCTAGTACTTTCATTCCGTATTAAATAATTGCACTATATACATTAAATAATAATGTGTTTACATACGAAGGATATATTTTTTTCAACTTTCGTTAAGCCTCCATAGGAGAATCAGGTGAGATGACGAAACGAGAATAAGACAAATTGTTCATTGAACATTGCTCATCTCCCACACTGAGAGATAGCTTCCGTCGTTCAGTCATTGTAAAGTAACAAGCGTGAAAACATACGGAGTGCAATCAAAGTAACCGCCAAGTGTAAACTGCGTTATGTTATTAGATTTCTCCAGGCGATTGCCGAGTTCCTTGAAATTCCAAGATCAGACAGTTCAAAAATCCTAATTTACACCTTTCACGAACCACATAATTCATAATGTTGCCTGCCTCCACAGATTTCCATCGTTAGCTACCCATGTTGTGTATATAAATCGATAGTTCTTTAAACTCTCAGCCGCACTCATATGCAGATGCATCCCGCTGTAAACCGTACTCATGCGACGATGAATTGGATCTGTATTATGCCCTCCTTCCTAGAGAAATCGAATTACGTGACGTAGTACACACTTGGCGAGCGCTTGGATTGCACTGAATATGTTTTCACACTCGCTACTCCAAAGCCACGACCAATGAACAACTTTGTCTTATACCCATTTCGTCATCTCACGTGGTTCTTCTTTTGGTGACTTAACGAAGGTTTAAAAAAAATCCCTCGCAAATATATATATATTTTTTCTTTCAACAAGTATTTTCTTACACACGGCACACAAAAACTAATAACCATGTTCATACTATTGTAGGAGTAATTTAAATATATACCTAAGGAAGTACAATGTGATGCATCTTTTCGGAAAGAATATTACATGCTGTTGTACGTAAATCATTAATATAAAATGCTGTAAAATTATAATTTTGACAATTTAAACTACAAGAATTCCTTGTAAGTTTATTGTAAATTTGTAAGAAAACACCGAATGTCGTAAAATAACGATAAGAAATTAACTAACAAATTGAAAAATATTTAAAGAAAGAAAAGAAAAGAAAACATAGGAACGAATTTTGAATTTTCGAATAGATATACAGTGTATTCTGTATGATGTATGAAATTATGACGAATCGACAGTTCATTCACCATCTCACACCGTTGTCTAGGTTTTCCATGGGAATGAAACACTTCATTTCATGTGAAAAGCATTCCCGTCCTTTTAATTTGGTTGCAATTGGATTATATACTTATCTGGATGTATTTATGGAGTGGGTGGTAAGCTTGTGGAAGAGAAAACCCTTTTGTTCTGAATCTGGAATATAGACAGTGCTAGAATTTTGGAACTAGGATATACTCCAAATTTCAGATTCAAAATTCGAGCTTGATACGAATTTTTATACAGCCAGAACAAATAATACATCAAACGAAGATTTGACGCATCGAATGAATCATATGATAAATTGGTTCTGTTGTGTAAAAGATCCATTTTTCGTGTTGTAATTCTTATGACACGATTGATCCATACAAATCTAAGGAATAACACAATTAAATGCATTAAATGATTCCTGTAAATCTTTCAGTGAACTAGTTCTGCATAAAATAGTATACACTAATAAAAACAGAGCAATTAGCACTTTCTTTAAAACTGTACCATATACGACGTAGAATCACAGTTTAAAACACTGAGGAAAGCAGAATCACAATAGTGGGAGGAGGGGAGGGGATGATGTATGAGAAAGTGTTGGCAGTGTATGCGCGGGCACTGATCTGCAAGTACTAAGCGTGCAAAACCATAGACCACAATATCGGCGTCCTTGTTCGCATGTCACCACTGTCTTTTAACAACGGGTTAACTATTAGTTTCTTCCTCCGTGTTGTCTACGGAGAAGCAGAGCATCAGATTATGATGTCACAGGTCACTCAGTCGAAAATTGTTGAAAAAGAGTACTAAAGGATTTTCAGTCTTTAACAAGTTACATGCCTTATAGATAAGTACCTACGAGGAAAGAGACAAGACAAGAATTGAGGCTGCCTCGTCTCGAAAAGTGTCGTGAAAGTGATACCTCGTCTCGGAAAGCATTGCTATTTCCATTTGAAGAGCTCTCGGGACTTGATCCAAGATTTGATCTCGTCACGAAAATTCTGTCTCATATTGCCTCTTGGAAACTTATACGGGCCGGAGGCTCAGTAGTTCGCTTTCTAGTGCGTGTGGTCCCGGATTCGATTCCGGCTCGTATCAGCTAAGTTTTACAGTGGTTAAATGATGTGTCCGTAGGTTTTCTTCGCGGTCTCCTCTTTCTCTCTAGTTACTTCATTTCCGATTTTCCATTATCATTCTTCATGTATTACAGTGAGGATAGAGGTGGAGGTGAGCTTTGCTCTCTCAGTATAATTGAATTTGTCAGATGTAAGTCTTCACTACAGCGAAATTAAACTACCGCTAATTTTAGAGTTTTTTCTGTAATATCTTCAAAACAAATAAAAATATTCGAAAAGCAGAAACGTAGTGACTAGACAATACAATTTTGCATGTGGAGTACAGGGGGCAAGAATACGATTCCCAAAAAACAGGGGAGTATATTCGCGTATGGCAATAATGCGTCACGTGGAGTTTGATGTTAATGGCGTCTAGAACATAAACAAGTTTGAGTGTGCTGCGAAAAACTACAAGCTATCTAGGTAAGCATTTATGTTTTTCTAATAGTTTGATATAATATTGGGACATAAGTACATAAGGAATAACTTACACAATTTCTTAACGACTTTAAAAGTACTGTTAAGCGTTAGTTTCTAACATCCATTGTTTGACAGGTTGGAGTAAATGTACTTTCTTCCAACAGTTGGCAGTGCAACATCACGGGAAAGTCCGTTGTGTAGTTAGGGGGTAAGGGTACGCAGATACCGACGGGGCAAGGATACATGTGCGTACTCGTGCCCCTTTTTTTCTAAATCAAATTTGATTTAGATCTAACAATAAAAAAAGAATGTGGATTCCGTTGTAATAGACAGTGACGGCAAACGTTACGAACACTGGTTTCCATATGTAGCCTTAGCCTATAACGTTAAGAATTCTGAAGAATCCTGACATTTGCTTGACACATTGTTATGCTAAATACCACTTCTTACATAACAATATCTAAGGTGGTGTTTGAGTTTTCGAAACAGATAAAAGTGTGAGGCAGTTAAGTCAGCAGTTATTGAATAACAGCACACTTGCTTATTTTATTCAGAAATGCTACATTTTGTCCTCTTTATCTTAAATGTCAATAGTTTTGAGTAATAAAATTCTATTAGTCCGATGCTTGGTATGGGATCCTATAAATATATATGAAACTACACTAACCGGACATTTGACAATATATAGCTTCATGAAGACTAGGTCGAGAACCTTTCAAGTTACCCTCGTAGTTGACAAGCATTCTTTACTACAAGCAACTGATGAAACAAGCTGGTTGGAAAATATATATACACACTGCTCCACAAAACTTAAGCAACCCGAGAGAACGTGGTATAAGGGACGTGTGGGGCCCATTCAACACTGGTTAGTGGTATGCACATACACAGAGACACACAGGCAAGGCGAGCACCCACTCTATCGCATAAGCAGCACCGTTGCAAGCGCGGTGAACAATTATGCCATGAGGCGTACACCACAGCCCAGTAGTGTCCGAGGCTCTAAGCATTGAATTAGTGAATTAGTGATTCTTGTGTGGGTTACACATCTTGCAACGGCTGGTAGACGACATTTGAGTGAGTTTGACCACTGGCGAATAATTGGGCGGTTGGAATTATGCCGATCGCAAGTGGAAGTGGCACAGGAATTCAACGGAAACAAAAGTGTTGTGTCGAGGCTGTGGAGTCGCTTCCAAAATGGAGGTGAAGTCAGTAGACGTCATGGAGGAGGCTGTCCGAAGAAGACGCCGGCCGTCGATGACCGATTTCTTACAATTTCTGCCAAACGTAACCATCAAGCTTCATGCTCTCAACTGGCCAATGAGTTGTTGCAGGCTACAGGACAACGCGTGAGTCGTGAAACTGTTCGTCGGCGGCTCAATAGAGCAGGACTGTATGCAAGAAGGTCTGTGCTGTGTGTGCCATTGAAACTGGAGTACAAACGTGCGCATTACACATGGTATCAGGAACATGTTGCATAGGGGAAACACCAGTGGGCGCGTGTCATATTCTCCGATGAGTCGAGATTCAACCTGTCGTCTGATTCTGGTCGGACTTTAGTATGGAGAGAGCCAGGAACACGCTATCATCCAAACTTCATTGCTGAACGGCCGTCCTATGGCGCTGGTTCCATTATGGTGTGGGGTGGAACTATGCTGGATGGGAAAACGGGCCCATATTGTGCAACATGGCACTTTGACAGCACAACGGTACTGGGATGAAATTCTCAATACACATGTGCGCAATTTCCGCGGAGCGTTTGGCCCAGACTTCCTGTTCATGGATGACAATGCCCGCCCACACCGTGCACATCTTCTGTCCGAGTATCTGGAGAGAGAAGACATTACGCGTATTGCATGGCCTGCATATTCTCCGAACTTGAATCCCATCGAGCATGTGTGGGATGCTCTTGGGCGGCGAATAGCGCAGCGCAGTCCACCAGCACGCACTCTCCCTGACCTGCAAACAGCTCTTCTCGAGGAGTGGCGCCACCTGCCGCAAGACTTGATTAACACTCTGATTTGCAGCATGGAGGCCAGATGTCGTGCCTGTATGCATTTTTTTCAAGGAGAAACTGCAGCGTCTTTGGGCACAATAAAGCCAGTATTTAACGAAGAAATGCAGAACGAATTAGTGGAATATATCATACTACTGGATCAACTCTCCTGTGGCTTAACTTTAAAAGATCTAAGAAGACTGACATACGATTTTGCTAAACGCAACCAGTTGCCTCATCCCTTTAGCCATGTGAATCGAATGGCAGGAAGAGATTAGATAGTCTTTCCGTCGCAGACATCCAATTATTGCTTTTCGACAGTCTTCAAACACTGGCCTGGGAAGAGCTTGTGGTTTTAGCTCCAAAGTTCCAAAAGTGTTGACTAAAAATCAGTTGTGAATAAAATTGTATCTAGTGATTGTGGAGTTACCGTCACAGTTGTTTCTTGCGTGAGCGCATCTGGTTCCTTTATTTCACCTGCGTTGACATTTCCCAGAAAACGAATGTAACAAGAGTTACTCGATGGATCACCGCCGGGTTCTGTAGGAATGGTATCTGATTCTGGTTTAATCAACTCACAACTTTTCGTAGGATGGCTGCGTTATTTACACCAATATGTGCGATCAAATCCGGTCACGAAAAAGGTATTGTTATTTGTTGACAATCAGTCCTTTCACATTTCAATCGAGGTGATTGATTTCTGCAGGAAAAATGGGATTCTGATGTTAAGTTTACCACCCCATACTAGCCATAATTTGCAATCATTAGATCGCTCCTTTTTTGGCCCGCTGAAAACCTGGTATTCAACAGTGTGTGATAACTGGATGAGGAATCATCCATCCCGCCCAATCACACAATTCCAAGTTGCGAGTTTGTTCACTGAGGCTTACTACAAAGCTGCAATCATTGGTATTGCAATATCCGGCTTTCAAGAATGTGGAATTGTCCCACTGAATCAAGATCTGTTCACTGAAGAAATCTTTCTTCCTTCTACTCACGATGTCGTAAGACTTAAATGTAGAAGGCAGCTCTGAAGATGAAAGCATTCCTGAAACAACGAATCAAGCAGAAAACCTGAATAGAGCCCAAAATCTTTCATCGAAGGATTCACTGGAAGTAAACAGGAGTCCATGCGGCGCATCCACATCAAACAGTTCTTTGTTAGTCGCTCGGTCTTCTCCATCTGTTACAAAAGCTTCAGCCAGTAACCCTGGATCCTCACTAGAAACAAGCAGGTGCTCATGCGGGCTGTCCATTTCAAACACTTCCCTGCCGGCTGCTCGTTCTTTCTCATCCGTTACCAAACCTTCAACCAGTAAAGCTGGATCTTCACTGGAGGTAAGCAGGAGCCCATGTGAACCATCCACATCATACACTCTTCTTGTGGTTGTCAGTCCTCCTCCGTCTACCACCAAGCTCTCAACCTGTAAATCTTGATCTTCTCGAGGTCAATCAGAGATTCTGACATCCTCTCCTTTCAAACAGAACTTACTTCTGAAATGGCACCCTCCAAAAAGCAAAGGCAAACATCAACTTGCACCAAGAAAACTACAATCGAAGATAACTCATCAGCTCAATGAGAAAGTAGTGTACGGGTGTCGATTATGCAATATTATCTACAGCGATCCCGCAACAGAAGACTGGATCAAGTGCGCAAGATGCAATAAATGGTGGCGTGAACAATGCACATCATATGAAGAAGTGGGCACCTTCGTCTGTGATAAGTGCTAATGCTCCTTTGGGTGCGTACTCTTGCCCCTTTGATTTCGTACTCTTGCCCCACATACAGGGGCAAGAGTACGAATTTAAATATTTTCATTTTACGAATTCTAGTTCCTCCAAGGACAGGGGTATATAAAAATTGAGTTTACATTTTGTAAATCAGAGTTCAAGTTTCGTGTTCCAGGTGAAAGTTTTCCGTTGTAACTATTTTTTACCAAAATATATAAGTTTAATTGAAATTTGCGTACTCTTGCCACCTTTGCTCTGATACCTTCACCACAATTCACCTATCTGCTTTTGGTGTGCTGCTATTTACAGAACTCGCAAAAAATGTTAAAGTCTATCGACAGTTGCAAATCGAAAGCGGATAGATGAGTTATGATAACGGTATCACATGAAAAATATTATCTAGTGCACTACGTTTTTTTTTTTTTTTTTAATATTTTTACTTGTTTTGAATACATTACAGAAAAAAAACTCTGAAATTAGCTATAGTTTAATTTCGTTGTAATGAAGACCCTTAAGGTGGGAATAAGTCCAAAAACAAAATGTTGAGAAACTGAAGAAAAAATGTGTAAGTGCTAAGTTTTTTTTATTTAATAACAACTAAATTTGTACTGGAACTTGAACTATACGTTGTATCCTCACATGTAGAGTAAAGCTTTGAAATAATGTAGGATCACATGTAGATACAACTAGAAAAGTCGTATTGCCACTTTTTGGTCTTCATTCTTAAAACTGACTGTTCAGTTACAAATGATTCGTGATGACATTGAAAACTTTAGTTCACGTCGCTGAAATAAAATTACATTAACATAATAATAACGAACTTCATTAACGTGCTGTGAACAGCTAAACGCAAAATACAGCACCTGGTCGCATACTTCAGTGATACAAATAAAACTATACAATAAAACATGATCAGAAAACGATAGAAAATATGATGCCAATTAAATGTGAAATGAGTGAATTAAAAAAGTCTAAATAACAAAGTCAGCATCTACTCTTAAAATTCATTGCTAAGACAAATAAAATATGTCTTAAGATTAAAACATGCTTTTTATTGTGTGGTTAAAATGCTATTTTATACGGTGTACCATATAATTTTAACTCAGTTTTTAAAATATAGCTTGAATGGCAGTTGTTGTCAAATATATTTCCTGCAAATTTCGCATCAAGCAGTTTTTTGTCTTCAAGTGATTCAGGTTTCAAATATGTTCTCCAGTAGTCTGTCTTACAATAGTAATCTAAACCTAATTTAAAATAAGGCATTATAATAAAACATTTTTGTATCATTTAATGCCTATGACTGTCTGTGTTAGTGTTCCAAATAATTAATGCGTATTCTAATTGGGATCTAACCAACAGTTTATATAAAAGTATATATATGCATCTGGTTGAAAAAAAAAAAAGACAGGTCATTGATTGAATAGATAACCCATCATTTTCTGAACTTCGTTACATATATTTTATATGTGTGCATTAAAACGTAAGGAACAGTCAAACATTACTCCTAGGATGCTATAGTATCAAATTTTTAACTATAGTAACTAGGATGGTATAATTAAGTATAGTAACTAGAATGGCATCTCTTATGGTATCAACTTTTTTAAAATTTTTCCTTCAATCTCATATTGACTAACATAGTATTGACATTTATTGCTGCATGTCACATACTTCGGTTTTAAACAATTGATGTTCATTCCATTATGTTTACACATACAATAATTCTGTTTAGATCTTCTTGAAACTTATCATCCTGAATGTTATTTACTATTTTAAAAAGCTTGATTTCATTAGCATAGATTAAAATACTATAATGGTGTAAAACTGTTGATAAAAATTGAAAACAGTAATGGTTCCAATGGAGAATCTGGAGGAATTCCGTTGCTAATAGTGTGTCTGACACGTGGGTTCCAATTTTAATGTGATATGTTCTGCAGTCAAATAACTTTTAAATAGGTACAACTGAGTTACTCCCATTTTTGATAGTTTCTTTAAAAGTAGTCTGTGATCTACTGAGTCAAAGGCTTTACTTACATCAATGTATAGAACATTTATCTGCGACCTTCGTTTCAATGCGTGGTAGACATAATCAGTTATTTCACAGGTTCGTTACAATGGATTTACCTTTAAAAAACCATGCTGTTGATTCATACAAAACATTTTTACGTTGAACTTTATTATTATTATTATTATTATTATTATTATTATTATTATTATTATTATTATTATTATTATTATTATTATTATTATTATTGGAGGGGTATCCTTCAGGAATTTTCAAATTTCACGTGTGCCTAATTCTCTTCAAACTTCATTTAAATGGAACACTAAGAGGATGAGAAGAAAGTGGTTAACCAGGAGAACAATAGATAATTCTAAATTTGTTTCGCATGATACTTCACAATTCTACTAGTGCTGACATGAAATGGTAATTATGTTTACAACTTGTTGATAACCTGTGTTAATTGAATCAAGTAAGACACATACTTCTATTAATGGGTATGCTTTGCCCGTGGATTAAATTTCTAGAATGATAGTTTTCCTCAAGTCCTATGCAGTTGTCTCAACGTTTCCCAAAATGATGAAAAAATAAAATTAATAGTAGTTTCATAGTTCTGTAGTAGCTACTGTTGAGGTAAATGTTTAACGCTCTTTCCGTCTTTTTCTTCCATTCTTCCCAAAGAATTGATAAAATTGGAAAGTACTTTCTTTTAGTTAGTTATAAAAGCTTAATTACTCTTATAGTACTTCTTCCGTTGTACATATAACCTCTGACAAGGAAAGATCTTGCTTCTTGACTCTGTAAGATCTTGGGGCGCTTGATATCGAAAGAAAATCAATTAACATGTGTACAAGTTCATATCTGTGTAAGGAAGACATCGTATTATTCAGCATACATAGTATTTCTAATCTCATAAGCAGGTACAGGGAAAAAGGGGAGCAAATGCCACCTTTATGCTTTAATATCTTATTTAAAAGAAATATATTAAACACTTCATATCAAATAGCAGCTGTTTATTTGAAACGCCACTGTATCTTGTAATTTGAAGGTTTGCTTATGCTTATGCCTAAGTTTATTATTTCCCATCAACTTTCTATTACAGTTTTCCACACATCCTGTAGAATTTCAGGGAAATGAAGTAACTTTCACTCTGAAAATTCAAAAGAGATACGACTTATATCCCAGTCCTAGGAAGACATTAATTTGCATCAAACAATTAGTAGTTTTAAATGACCAAATAGGCCTACAATTTTTACCTTTATAATGGAACAGAAGAAACAGAACACGCATTAAAAGTAGATATGAAAGACATGCATAGTAACAGATTAACTCAGTGACATCTTATTACGTATATCAAACAATAGTTGGATTCATGTTGTTTACATACTATAATTTCTGTCTAGTATCTGTATGGACATGTGGATCTTCTAACATTTTATCGTCCACGTGTTCTGTCGGTGGATAAGTGACCATCCTTTCCATCAGAAACATGCCCATAAGCATGTACAGAAGCACCATCCAGATTAAGTATCACTGCTTTCAGACAGTGACTTAATGAGTGTTTTAGAACGCTAAACATAGTGCTGCACTTCGTTTTTTTTTTTTTCGCAGGAATCAGGACTGCAAACTGTTTTATGGGTACTTGTGCTATGTGAAATGTGATTATTAATTCCATTTTTTAAAAGGTTATTTCCATTCATGAACCCTTGTCACAAATGGAATATGGTGTAATTGGCTTCAATTCTCATTGACACTTCGTAAAGAGAAATTGTATTCTAATAAATAGGGTTGCTTACGAGACGAGAGTTGAAGGTGTCTCGTCTCGGAATGTATCTATTTGTATTGGAAGAGCTGTGTTTGTGTCTCGTCTCGTGAACAACCTTACTGATAGATATGCATATGTGGAAAGAAAAAGAAGGAACTACAATTCGTCACATGGAAACTTACTATCTTCAAGCAAGACCGTATTCAATAAGAGAAGGCGTATTCGGGGTCAGTACTTCCCCTCAAGTCCAAAGTTTACACTGGATCAAAGTGTCTGAAAGAGGGTCTTTGGTTTACTCAATACTCTTTCTTTAAATTCGGCCAACTGACCTGTCAGTGACGAAAAGTGCTCATGATAATGATTGGTTAAATAATATTCCTGATGCAAATTGAAGTGAATCACTATCTTAGAGAAAATAAATGATCTAGTAAAATTTCACTGTCTGAAAATTCAAGTATGTATGTACTAATACATCTGCTTAGGATGTAGACAAACATACAATCACTAAAAGGAACTTTCACTCACTCACTCTCTCTCTCTCTCTCTCTCTCTCTCTCTCTCTCTCTCTCTCTCTCTCTCTCTCTCTCTCTCTCTCTCTCTCTCTCTCATGGTAGACCATTTATCTACATACGCCCGTGTAACTTTTAAGCTGATGGACAAAAAAGATCCGAAATTTTCCACCAGAGGCGTTGTTTGGCGTACTCTGCGATATTAAAGGTTCACAGTGTTGCCAACTCAACATAAAATTGTATTTTTTTTTCAAATAGCACTACGTCAGGTTATTACATATTTCAAATATGTACGTTAAACAAAAACTTACAATGTTACATTCATTATTCATTTTTGCAAACTAAGAACGATATAGTATCAGACACATCAAAATTTTGATTGCCTTTACAACAGTAGTAATGCAAGTGAGACAAACAAAACAATGAATGTTAAAGTACGTACTTTAGTATCTAATACAGTAAAACCTGTCTTCAACGGACCCTTTATTAAGCGGAAAACTGTCTTAAACGGAAATATTTCACGGTCCCATGAATTTTGGAGAACAAAAAATGTAAAAAGTCCCTTCATTAAGCGGAAACTGTGTTACGCGGACAACGGAAAGGAAAATAAACATTTAACGGAAAATTCTGAGTTCCGGACTACAGCGTTTAGAAGATGTTTAGACATTTTGTGAGATATACATTATACTGTCTGCGATAAAATGTTCGTTCTTTTGTTAAATATTTCTGGACAGTGTAGAACTTCCCCAATCACTATTCATATTCACCCCCACAAATTGTCCTTAATCCCCGCAACTTAATCAAGAATCATACGGAATGTCGGAAAGAAGAAAACGAGATAGAGGAAGAAGAATAATACGATATTGAGTTCGAAGAAAAGTGTAGAATAAATACATATCAAGATGCTCTCAGAAGTTTAAAGAAACTGCAAAAATTTGCCTTACGGAAAAATGATTCTAATCCACTTAGTATAGTTCCTCAGGCTAAAGTGTGTGCGGGAAGTCAAGCAGCCAAGCAGCAATGTACACAGAAAACCCTGCTTGGCTATTAGAAAAATAAAGAAAACGTGTGCATAGTATATTTTGTATTCATTTTAATTTTTTTTGTGTATTTATTCGTAGAAGAAAGAAGCACTGTAATCGAACAATGGATTACAATATATTTTCTCAGTACAGCAATATATTTTCTCAGTATGCCCCTTTATAAGCATGTATTTTTTTTTTTAAAAAAAAGGAAAGGTCTACCTCCACTAAGCGGAAACCTGACTTTAACGGAAATTTTTGCAAGTCCCGCTCGATTCCGCTAAAGACAGGTTTCACTGTATTATCATCGTGATATGACGGATTTCAAATGAACACGAACAAAGTTACAATAAGTTGAAAATTTGACTTTTTTTTTAAAAAAAAAAAGCCTTTATTTTGAAAACTTCTTAGGTAAGTACCTCATCCAATTACAGAGTTATTTCCAATAGATGTGAAGATCACAGTGCTGTTTACATGTTAGTTTGCAACTCTGCTTAAAAGTTTGTGATTCCGATAATTTCTTGTAATTACACTTATCAGAAAGTATTACTGTTGTGTTATAGAAGCAAAATGAATTACTTCAACGGGATCAAATTTTCCTCATTTCTTTTCATATCTCCCGAAGGAATCTAACACTTTTTCGAAATGAAATCTCTTGATAAAAGTGAAATTTGCAATTATTTGTAAATTTGTTTCTACTTATTTGAAATACGTTATATGATGACTGCAATATTCCATATTTAAGTTACTTTGTATGTCAATTACTCCGTCCGGTCACTTTGCGATATTACTGTTGTAGGCCACTTCGAAATTTGGTTGAGCTCCCTCGTGGCTAAGCGGTTAGCATACGCCCCTTTGGCGTGGGAGATCCAGGTTCGATTTCCGGCGGGAGTGGTTCGGATTCCACGTTAATCAGTATGTCTACGTCTTATATAGCCTCGTTGCTGAAAGGGACGCTAAACTAAAATCATCTCAACTCGGAAATTTGGTTGTTTTTCGATGTTTGTGATATTGTAGCACCCTTAGTTTGCAACGCTGTGTGACAAGTATGATATTGAGTGTTTTGATTTTACATGTAGATTTGAAATTTGTAATAACCAGACGTAGTGCCATTTTAAAAAAAATATATATACATCTTTGTTAGGTTGGCAACACCGTTAACCTTGTGATATCATAGGGTATGCCAAACAATGTCCCCGTGCCGATATAATTGGTCCACCCTGTATATATAATCTGAAAGAAGTAACAAAAGACCTATTGTTATACGTCTTTTTGCTCAGGGATGGAAATAAGCAACAACATTTTATTCGCTCAAGAAAAAAAAAGCTACTAGGCCACATCCCACAATAGAAATCATTTACCTACCTTCGGTATGATGTTAAGGTGGATCACCACCCGGAAGTCAGTACACATTTTAGCTCATTGCCTTAACTACTGCGCAATGAAACGTTACATATAATAAATATTGTACTATAAGATAGAGTAATGTTTCAGGCACAGCACAAGACACTGATTCATTTGGTTCTCTCTCCTGATATCGAAAAATGTCACAAATAAAAGAAAATATTTGATTCGTTTTACAATGACCACACAAGATGGCACTTGCATTAAGATCTTACAAGAAGTGCTCAGTTTTACGAAATGTTTATTTGTATGTGTAAAGTATTTTAAAGTAACGATCTTATTACGAAATAGATATATTGTTTAACCGTTTTTCGTGTTATATTTCATATTTTATTTAGATATTAATTTACATTTAAGGAAATAGATTTTGAGACGAAACTTGCGCAGAACGCCATAATGCGTTGTTGCCAAATTTGTACGTTTACTGTAGTAGTCACAATAAGAAAATTCCTGGATTCTAGCGTTGCAGTCTGAGAAGCGGAATTGCGGTAAGAGTTGAAAACTAATTTTTCTAATAAGTATCCACGCAGAATCCCATGATTACTTCCTTTATTATCTGGCATCAGTAAACACTTGACACTATCTGGCAACGCCACACTTTTTAAGCAGCGTTTAGCATAGTACTGGGAACACCTAGTGATGAACCACTCGCCCCGGGCGAGTGTGCGAGTGGTTATTTGCATTAGAAAGATTTCCAATGAAGGTCACAAAATATTAATTATTAAAGCATTCCTTTTTATGATAAAAAAATTTCCAGTTATTACAACAGTGATTCTATCATTCCTGACAGTGCGTTCAGAATTCTTCATGCTCAGGCATTCATATAAAATAAAGCTGTAGATAGCATATATTTTTAATGTCATTTGAAATACGAAGCACTAAACAAATATTTTCAGGGAAAGTGAATGACTTTCGTTTGTGAATAATGGTAAATTGATCACCTTTCTTAAATAGACGTGACGATTTTTAATGTGATTCTATATATTGTTTAAATGAAAGTTTGATTAAGATGGAATCTCAATCATTACATATAAAAACATAATAATAACATATTTTCCAGCTGTTAACATCGGCTATGAAAGTATGAAGTTATTTCCTTTCATAGCTATTTCTATGTTCTGAAAAGCTGTCCTTTTCAAATGTTAAATATTGTTTTGAAATAGGTTTCTCAAAATTTTACTTGGAATGTGTCTTAATATGCAGGAAAAAATCAAGATGACTTCAGGTAGTTCCGTCAGAAGTGGCTTCAGACCTTTCCAAGAGCTATTTTAATTCTCCAGTATCACAATCTTAGAACTATTTCTCCCTCGAAAGGATTTGTTTATACAATATAGGATTGTCTCTTAGCTTTTGAGACATACATCCCATATTTGAAGACGCAGGTACAGCCTATCTCCAATGACATTATTCCAAAACCGCAACGTTAAAAACCTTCTTCGTTGTATGTTCAGGAGTGTTTTCTTGTCTAAAGTTTTAATGCGAAACCAGTTATTCTTGCTCTTTCAAGAACTTTGTATTGTTTGGAAATCAATTAAGTCTTCCCTTTAAACTCATTTATACTACATGTAGAGTGTCTTGCTAAAGGCAGTCAAGAATACGCGAATGTTTTCTGCAGCGTAAGAATTCCTAGAAAGGAAGTAAAAAAACTTCCGTAAACTCTTAAGCCTTGGCAGTTCACGAAAATCTTAGCCTGCTAACCTAACTTTTTAGCTTTTTTTTTTTTTTAATCATTTTTATGAGATTTATGAGGTGTCCCCAAGTGTACTGCTCATGGTCCTTCAATCTCTTCTTGCTTCAGCTCTACATTCTTAGTCTTATATATGTTTTTAAAAAATTAGTATGTAAGGGCTTGACTAATAAGAATAGCAGAACTTTGAAGTCGTGTTCTGGCAACACTGACTGGATTGGCGAGATTAGCCATTAGACTGACAGCTGTGTGCATTAGCAGTACACACATCACAGGAACCTGCCACTCCTACCTAATTACCTTAGATTTGTAGATCATCATCTTTCGAGCACCAACCACACACACACACATGCTTCCCGAATGTAAAATTAGCAAGAAATTCGGATGTTTTCTGGGATATATATATAATATAAGAAAACGAAAATCCTGTAACTTATGTGAATACTCCGTGCGGGGTCAGACTAACAGACATTTCCACGAATGTTACCTCAAAAAATGTACTCGTCTCGAGACGGTTTTCGAATTATTTAAACACAGGTATAGATATGAAGATTAGAGATGAAAAAGAAAAGCCGGTATTTTTGAATCGATGTTTTTTTGCACATAAAAAGCCGGCTTTGGGGGGGGGGGGGAGGACGAGAATTTTGGGAATTTTGGCTTTTTTTATTTTCATGATTTTTCTATTTGAATAGCTTTCTTATAGTATACTCTGAAGTTAAATAAGATTTCATGACCAAAATACCATATTTCGCTCTGGAATTCACCATCATGATGGATGGAGCATATGTTTTATGAATTAAAGTAAACATACAGTACATAGTATTTGCGGGCAATTGTAGAGGATATTTAACTTTATTTTAACTTCTGAGTTATCGACATTTTTTTCTTCTCTACGTCATTTCTTTTTAGTCATCCGTATTTCACTTCCTAGAGATTAGTAGGCCTACTCTAGCTTCTAGCACATAAGTTAAACTTATGTTTTTCAATATATCCGTCAGAGCGTATATTTGTCAGTATATCTGTCAGAGCGTATTTTTGTTATACTGTAGCAGTGCAATGATTTAGCAATAATCTTCCGGATACAACCTTGAATAGTTTTATAGAAATAATCAGTAGCGGATTTAGAAAAGTATTTTGGGAGGGTTTTTCCATATTAATGTTTAGTTTTTCTAAATATACCTAATTTTTACGTGAGGAGAGCTTGAAGTTTATGAGTAAAGGCATAGCAAATATTTCGATTGTTTTAGAAATTCCGTAATTTCGGGGTACAGGCTTCATTCTGTAAGACATCCCCACCCTAACCCCCTTCGCAAATCCGTCACTGCTAGTAATAACAACGATTTAAAAACGATAAAGGAAGTCTGTCAGAATTCACAGTACATGCACTATCTCTACATTCACAGATGAAATTAAGAAAAACTTTTGTCAAAATGCTCGAATTCGGGGTTGAATCCCGGACTTCCCGATAGAAGTGCAAAAACTAACCACTCACTCATGGTTGTTGTGCAGTTGTGCTTAACTTAAATGTATTCTCTCTCTCTCTCTCTCTGGCTTATGGAATCCGAAGGTTCAATGCCGCGTTCACAAAAGCTCTTCACTGACTTCCATCCTTAGCCACCTGGATCCAGTTTTTACTTTGTATTCCTATTTCTGCGAGATCCATCTTAATGTTGTCCTCCCATCTGTCCCTAGGTCTTCCTAATGAACGTTATCCGATTGGATTTCCAGTTAAAACTTTGAAAGCGTTCCTACCTTCTTCCATTCTGGCTGCATGATCTGCCCACCTGAGCCTCCTAGACTTGATTACCGTAACGATGTTCAGTAAACCGTATCAATTATGCAGTTCTTCGTTATGAAGTTTCCCCACATTCCCGTTCCTCTTGTGTCGGAGTATTTGTCTCAGGATTTTATTTTCAAATACTTTGTCTGCGTTCTTCCCTCATCGCAAGCGACCATGTTTCACAACCATACAAAACAACAGGCACAATTATCATTTTATATATTTTAAGCTTTAAATTCCTCGACAGAATTCGCGACGACAAAATATTTTGAACTGAATAATAACACTAATTTCCTGATTTCAGTCGACATTAATTTCTTTGTGGATATGATTTTGGTCTGTTAATATTGATCCTAGATATTTGAAAGTATCCACTTTGTCGAAAGTATTGATATTTTAACGCATCCACAATTTGCCGTATTATGATCCCGGTGAACTTCCATGTATTTAGTTTTCACTGCATTTACTTCTAACCAATGTCGCTGCAAGCGTTTAGTAAGGCATATGCATTTCTTTCTATTCTCCTATCATCCCCTATTAAATTTACATGATTAGCATACGCCATAACCTGGTGAATACCATTCAACTCTAGGACCTGGTTGCTATCTTTAATTTTCCTTATAGCATACTCCAGAACAATGTTGAATAATAATCACGATAACGCATCTCCTTGTTTCAGACCATTCTCGACGTTGAAGCTCATGGACAAGATTTTTTTTTTACTCTGGGATTCATTTAAACATATTTTAATTAATCTAACTAGTTTGTTTTCGGTATTCCGAATTCTGTAAGAATTGTACAATACTTCCCTCCTATCCGAGTCGTAAACCTTTTTAAAATCAATAAACAGCTGATGTACTGGGTATAATATATTCCCATTTCTTTTCGAGGATTTGTCGAATAGTAAATATCTGGTCGATAGTTGATCAATTTCCCAAAATCCACACTGATAATCTCCAATAATTTCATCTGCGTATGGAATCAATCTTGTTAATATAATGTCAAGAGAAATGCCTCGCTAATTATTACAATAAGTTTTGTCGCCTTTCTTCTGAATTGAAACAGTGATTAATTCTTTCCACTCTTATTAAATGTAATAGTTTTCTTAAAAAACAAAAAAGTTTAATTCCTGTCGTTAACAATTCAGAAACCTTCAGGACTGGGTAAACCGTGATGGTTGTTATAAGCATAGGAAACCACACGATCAGACGAACGGTCTATTACGCATATGATCCATGAACAAAAAATTCGGTACTTGCCCGATTTTAAACAAGATTAAGGAACAGTCAGTGCATTATAGAATTCGGAATTTTACCGATTTTGCAGATCCGAAGCACCTGATAGGTGGTAAGATTACGTATGTGATCAATGAATGAAAAATTTGTTTGAAATATCCATACAATGTATATGAAAGTTAAAAATTTCAAGAATGTGCAGAACCACCCGAAATCAAGCTCTTGATGTGCAGCCTTTAAGATTATCATATAAATGTATTTCTCTCATGTTTTATTTTATTTTATTTTTTTCAAAAAGAGGGTGTGTGATATTTTGAAGTAAAAATGCTATATACAATTTTGCTAGTTATTTGTGTATCATTTTTTAAAGTAAAAGTACTTACTTTTGTGTATAAGAGGTTAAAAAATTATTACATCTATTATTGGTTAATTATTGGTTAATCCTTAGGAACTCATAATGTAAATATGTTAAGAATTAAAAAAAAAAAATCTTTTCGAAATTCATGGTTTATTTTAGGTTTTATGTTATTACCTACATCAACCACTAATTAAATGAGTTTTTGTGCTGTAGAGAAGCAAAACAGTCTAACTAACTACTCTATGGCCTATGGAACCCGGAGGTTCAATGCCGCGTTCACAAAAGCTCTCCACTGACTTCTATTCTTAGCTAATTGCATCCAGTTTCTACTTTGTATTCCAATCTCTGCGAGATCCATTTTAGTATTGTCCTCCCATCTGCGCCTAGGTCTTCCTAATGGTCGTTTTCCGATTGGTCTTCCAGTCAAGACTTTGAAAGCGTTTCTACTTTCTTCCATTCTAGCTACATGACCCGCCCACCTAAGCCTCCTAGACTTCACGACCCTAACAATGTTGGGTAAACCATATAAATTTTGTAGTTCCTCGTTATGAAGTTTCCGCCATTCCCCATTCCCGTTCCTCTTGGGTCCGAATATTCGTCTCAGGATCTTGTTCTCAAATACTTTCAGTCTATGTTCTTCCCTCAGAGTAAGTGGCCATGTTTCGCAGCCATACAAAACAACAGGCATGATTATCGTTTTGTATATTTTAAGCTTCAAATTCCTCGACAGAATTCGCGATAACAAGAGATTTTGAACCGAATAGTAACACGAATTCCCTGCTTTTAGTCGACATTTAATTTCTTTGTGAATATGATTTTCGTCTGTTAATATTGATCCTAGATATTTGAAAGTATCCACTTTATCAAAAGTATTATTTAATATTTTAACGCATCCATAATTTGCTGTATTACGGTCCCGACGGACTTCCATGTATTTAGTTTTCTCTGCATTACTTCTAAACCCATGTCCCTGCAAGCGTTTAATAAGATCTCTGCATTTCTTTCTATTGTTCTCCTATCATCACCTATTAAATTTACATCATCAGCATATGCCATAACCTGGTGAATACCGCTCAACTGTAGGCCCTGGTTGCTATCTTTGATTTTCCTTATAGCGTATTCCAGAACGAAGTTAAATAATAATGGCGACAATGCATCTCCTTGTTTCAGGCCATTTTCGACGTGAAAGCTCGTGGACAAAAATTTTCCTACCCGGACTTTGGGATTCATTTAAACATATCTTAATTAATCTAATTAGCTTTCTCGGTATTCCAAGTTCTGTAAGAACGTTGTATAATGTTTCTCTCCTAACCGAGTCGTACGCCTTTCTAAAATCAATAAATAGTTGATGTACCGGGGTATTGTATTCCCACTTTTTTTCAAGTATTTGGCGAATGATAAATATTTGGTCGATAGTTGATCGATTCCGTCTAAATCCGCATTGATAATCTCCAATAATTTCATCTGCATATGGGGTCAGTCTTGCTAATAGAATATTTGAAAGGATTTTATAGGATGTTGACAGAAAAGAAATGCCTCGATACTTATTACAGTCAGTTTTGTCGCCTTTCTTGTGAATTGGAACAATGATCGATTCTTTCCACTCTTGTGGCAATTCTTCCTTGTTCCAGATAAGGAGAATGAGTTTGTGTATCTTGTTCCACAATTTTTCGCCTCCAGCTAAAATTAACTCAGCCTGAATTTCATCTACACCCGGAGATTTGTGTTTCTTTAATTTCTTTATAGCAGTTTGCTTTATCAATTTAAAGCAAAATTTTTGAAAAAAGCCCAAAATTTCCCAAGCAAAAAAGCGAAGCAGAAAAAACCGAGTTTTGTTTTTTTCCAAAACAGCCGTTTTTTATCCGAGCCCTTGCATCTCTAATAAAGACAAATATTTTCGAACAAAAAAATGTAGTGCAGAATTGAAGAAGTAGTTTGTGGGAATTGAAAAAGAAACTTGTGGGAGTCTTCTGCTCACACAGTAATAACTTGAGATACATTGTCCTCAGAATGAATTATGCTTTCGAATGATACTCCACACAAGCTTCACGATCCTTAAATTCTTGGAAATCCCTAAATATTTCGGGAGATTTACCAGAATAAGTTTCGCAATCTAGTCGCCCCTAATGGTGGCTACAACGACTCACCAAAGGTAGTCGTTAACCCTGGTTCAGTTATATCTTTAGTGGCAATAATCGTTTTCACCTTAAAATATCTTCTGAAGTTATATTCACTAGTATGCTCACCTTTTCTACTGAAATTACAATTCCACAATGAATATTGAATAATTTATTCTTTGATTCCTTTTTAATGTATATTCACACCAACTGACTTGCAATCAAACATGTCCACTGAGTATCTATAAACAACGACATAGCAACCAACTAGACAATAATGTATATTTCTTATATATATTAAAACATTCTTCTTTTATTATTTTTAATTAACATTATAACAGGTATAGTGCTTGTGTAAAAGCACTTTCTGCCCGAGATATATGTAATTATGAGTCGATACAAAGTATCTCGTTATATAAAATGTCGCCCGATAAAGGGACTAAATATAAAAGTTACAAGGGAGCTTGACTTTTATATTTAAGAACCACTGGTCCGTTTATAATAATGACATGATAATAGTGCTATTCTTTACATTTTGATCGTCCTTCATATATAACTTCATTAAGTTTCCTTCATATAAATACATTTATAATAAAACTTTTATTCCATTATTATTATTTTTTATCATTAAAAATGTCGTCGCTTACTAATACAATCAACGAAGGATGCGAAATCAAAAGCGTAAGAGATAATTACATTTTAAAACACAAATTACAATGATCAACGATTTCATTCATCATTAAAAACGGTCATGGAAAAAAATGTTTGCTCTTTCCAGGGCGCATTATATAACAATTACGTAAGATGGTATTTTAAAGTATACATCATATCAACAAGGCGTCATGATACAAAAGAATCTTATCCAAGTCTCATATAAGGTGACGCATGAGTACAGTCGTCGGATAATTAGCTTAATAGAATGAACCTTCTGCTGAATATAATCTTTGACAATAAAGTTTCAACATAAATCAATATAATATAAATAACCTTTGTTTTTAATCAATAACAACACAACGATTCGCCAAAGGTAGATATAATAATCTATGCTCGAGTGAGCGAAAAGAAGAAATTAAATTTATTTTCACACATAAATATTCATAAGAATCAATAGCTGATATGGGTTTAACCCCTACCACATCAGCTGCAGTCAGTTTAAATTCATACTCGTATATGGTTCCAATAAAGTACATTGTACCGCACAATCATGATTATGTCCCGCATTATTATTCTGTACAGGAATTGTGTCATTATTTTGATTTTGATACGAAGTGCCATCTCTTGAACTACGGTTACGTCTATCAATGTAGTTTACAGTATTTCTAGAATTTCGCCATGTATTTCGTCTGTTTTTGACTCTACTTTGGTTAAATGGTCTGACATAATTATTGTCACGATTAGTTAGGTTAGGTGTGTTCCCATCATATCTTTGCCTATTCTGATTGTTCTGGTTGTTTAAATTTACTCGATTTAGGTTATGTTCCGTATCGTCTACATTACGGATATTTAGATTCCGGACTGGTACTGATCTAAAGTTATCTGAATTGTTTTTAATTTTGCCTATTCCCGCTTGATGATTCTGTGCCTGGTATTGAGTTTCATAACATTGAACAAGCATCAATAGATGATTAAAACTCATGCATTGCGTAGAAAACAGGATTTGTTGTAATTTAAACGGTAGTAGATTTCGAATAGATGCAATCACTCTAGATTCAGATTGCAACGGATTTACGATTTTTAATTCATTATACGTATTCACAACAAAATCAACAACAGATTTGTGCAAGCGAGGATTAAAAGGTTGATTTCTAATCGTAGCGTCTCTGTTTGCAAGTAGAAAGTCATTCTCATAATTTGCAATCAGCGCTGCCTTGAATTCCTCATATGTGTTGACGTGTTCCCGTACCGCTTTAAACCATAAAGAACACGGTGGAAGTAATAAATGAGGGATTAGTTTCATATATTGAGATTTATCTATACACATTATACTGCATTCGTCCTGAAATTTTTCTAGGAAAGAAGTAGCATTTTCATTACATCTACCACTAAACTTACTCATAGCACGTATTTCGCTCATTTTTACACTTAACTTTACATTTCTTTCACCGTTTCGTGTTCGTGTTGAGTGAAAATTTCTACCTACTGCGTTATGTGTGGTTCCACCATCTCTTTTCCGCCCATCTGTATTCCTTGGTTGAATTCTTTCAAAAATAATATCCTCATCGGATGAGTTACTTGAAGAAGAGATAACGCAAGGTCCTTGTCGATCTGCTTCTGGTGAATGCGAGGGCATCACTTGTGGATGAGGGAATTCCAAACGATCAGTAACAATGTTGTTGTTGTATGCATTGTCTTTAATCTGTAACGTCCTAATTTCTTCCTGTAAGGTAGATATCAATTGTGTATTTGCACGTATTTGGTTAGAATTATCTGTCACCTGAATCTTTTGCTGACGAACAGAAGATTCGATTACTTCAAAATCTTTTTTTACAATATTAACTTCTTGGATTACATGATTGTAATTATCCTTGCAATCTTCAGATAATCTTTTTAGCTTCTCGTCGAATTGTAACGTGATGTCTGTCACAGCTTGTATTACAGATTGTTTCGCTTCTTCGGACTTTTGATCTATTTGTTCTAACTGCCTACCCAATTCTTCATGCTGTCTCTCTAATCGTCCATTCAATTCTTCATACTGTCTTTCTAATCGTCCATTCACTTCTTCATACCGTCTACTCAATTCTTCAGATTTTTGCTGTACTGTTTGTTTTACTTCTTCGGACATCTGGGCTAAATTTGGTTTCATAATTTCTAAATCATCCTTTCGGCTTTGTTCCTGTCGTTGCAATGCTATTAAAATTCTATCCTCTAGGGTCAACATTCCGGGTGCAATAGGAGCTATATTCTGCTCGTTGTTAGCACTGTCAACAGTTTCATTCTCTACTGTCTCACCAATCATGATTTTTCTTGTGATTACTCTGCCACTTCTAAGAACGGTTGAGTTCGTATTCATGAACCTTCTTACTAAGGTAAATTCACCCTTACTTAGACTTCGGGATATGAATTTACAAGAATCCCGGGTGAGGTAAACCAAAAAATTTTACAACGACTCACCAAAGGTAGTCGTTAACCCTGGTTCAGTTATATCTTTAGTGGCAATAATCGTTTTCACCTTAAAATATCTTCTGAAGTTATATTCACTAGTATGCTCACCTTTTCTACTGAAATTACAATTCCATAATGAATATTGAATAATTTATTCTTTGATTCCTTTTTAATGTATATTCACACCAACTGACTTGCAATCAAACATGTCCACTGAGTATCTATAAACAACGACATAGCAACCAACTAGACAATAATGTATATTTCTTATATATATTAAAACATTCTTCTTTTATTATTTTTAATTAACATTATAACAGGTATAGTGCTTGTGTAAAAGCACTTTCTGCCCGAGATATATGTAATTATGAGTCGATACAAAGTATCTCGTTATATGGCCCCAGGGGCAGGTACTTCTACCAAAATACCCAAAAATATTACATATCCTAGACAATGTTTTTACAGTGTTTCATTGACAATCAAGTACGAAGGTAGTTTTCGAAATATATTGCGACATTTCGAAACATTATTAATAATAGTAATAAACAGGCCCGTATTTAGGTAAGTGCTACTCTGTGGTCGAGCACAGGGCGGCAGAATTTATGGGGCGCCCAAATTTTGGATTTTTAAATTAAATTAAATTAAATCTTTAAGTTCTACGTCCCACGATTATGCCAGCGAGGCTAAAGGAGACGGTAATAATGAGGATGAATGAAATGATGGAATGAAGAAAGTGGGAGGAAAAGGGAGGACCCAAGAAAATCCACGTACACGGTGTTTGTCCACCACAAAGTTCACTTGGTGCGAGCTGAGATCGAACCAAGGACCTCATGCACCAGAGGTGAACGCTTTATCACTGAGCCACCGCGACCCTTAGGATTTTATTTAAAGATTCACAATAAAATAATATTTAAAACTAGCAACCCACAGTGTCCCATACAAGCGCGAGAAACTAGGTTAATGTGTTTAATTCACTCTAATTACAGTACAAATTAGCTAGCTTATTTGATTATTTTTAAAAATTCATCCTCTCCCACCCCACCCAAAGGGGTGACGATGAACTTGAACATCAAGAAAACTGATACTGTTAAACTTAGCGACCTCGAAAACTATGAATTTAACACTAATATCTGTCGCTTTCGATTACTTTTAAAATCTCACCCCCTCCCTGGGGAGTGGAGTATGATCTTGAAGTTGCATTGGATTAAGACTGTCACTATTCATCTGAGTGATCCCAAAAACTATGAATTCAACTCTAATATTGGGCATTTTCGGGGAGGGAGGCGGCAAATTTTGTGCGGGGACGGCAAATTATTTAGAGCACAGGGACGCACAATATATAAATACGGGCTGGTAATAAATAAAAATCTGCTTAAACGTCCTGCTCGTACCCTTAATTATTGTTGGTTCATGGTTCGTGCGTCATAGTTTTCTGAATGATGCAGGCTTTCGAACACACATATGCCTCTTTTTCTCTCATACGCTGCATTTTTTCCCTTCAGAAGGAAGTCTGCAGCATTTATGCATGTTTTAAAATCCCATTACTATGTATTTATGTAGCAGACAAATATCTGCTATATGTGTTGTGTGTTTCGTATTTTTTTAAAAGTATACTTCTTTTTACACGCAAAGATGTAACCACTACCTTATTTTTTTAAAAAAGATAGTGTTCGTGTATTCGTTGAAGCTTTTCAAAGTGTATAACTAGATTTTCCAGTAAATATTCGTTGCTGTCACCAGCTGCTGGGTGAGGCTATTGTCTCCTGCAAAATAAGAGTAGCAGGAAGTGGTTCTGGTGAAGTGAATACAAAAAAAAAAAAAAAAAAGTGTTTTTCAACAACATACTTTGGCGTGAAAATATAACTAACAACAAGAGTAGTTTCCTGATATGAGAAGTATTAGATGTAAGATGCTTTGTGTGTACGAGAGTATATGACTAATAAGTTCAAGTCTTATGCAAATCCTATGGCTAGAACTAAGGTTTTATTTCAGATACATTGAATCACGTAATTAATTGTCCGTTCAATGCCGATAAAGAGCATTGGAGGCCTTCAAAAGAACTGTTACGGACAACTGTAGTTTTACACCAGTTTAGTATAGTGTTTAATGCTAATCAAAGTGTGAATTAACAATATTTTACTAAGCCGGGGATAGATTTCTATTTAAATTTCGTTCACTGATTACATGGGAGTCAGGACAAGGCAAGAAAATGTTACCATAACATTACGGGACATTACGGGCTTATGGGACAACGCGGGAAGCGGAAGGTGTTATTCAAGAAAATGGTGCAGAATAAACGAAACCTATGAGTAGATATAAAGTATCATATGCACATCCGCAGATAATGAGCTAGCTAGTAATCTTATAACCAGTTTCTTCTGCGATGGTTCTGATTTCAAAAATAGTTTCTAACATAATAATTGCAAATACCTATTTTATATTTTTGCGAATCATCTAATATAATGTAAATAAAATACTATCTGTTCCTATTTTGAGTCAACTACGCTGTCCAGCAGAAACAATTAGAAATTAATGGAAAACATACATATTATACATAATACTTAAAGTCCCCTCAAAAGTAGATTTCTGACGAGAAAATTGTCGAGTTGTCAAAACCGTACCTGTGAACTCCCTTGTGGCTACACGGTTAGCGCATGCGTCTTTAGCATGGGAGATCTAGGTTCGATTACTGGCAAGAGCTCATGTGATTCGGATCCCACGTTAAGCTGCAGGTCCAGGTCTCATATAGCCTCGTTACTGAAAGGGAAGCTAAAGTCAAATCTAGTCAAATCAAGACCATGCCTGTCAATTAATTTCAGAGCAAATGACTTTGAAAAAATGTAGTCTCATTACTTATGAAGCATGATCGTCTTTGTGTACAATACAAAATGAAGATAAAATGTCCTTTAAAAAATAAACAAATTAGAATAAGCCACCCGAAACGAACTCTCATAAAATCACGTTACCACTTCATATTCATTATAGGATTTTGATGGGAAAGAAAAATGAAAGGAAATCCAGTGGAACACAACTTTGCTTGAGCAGTTATTATTAGCTTCAGAAAAGTAACCGAGTCACACTTTAATACACGACGTCTATAATTAATAGTGTTTAGAAGAATTGTAATGAAAATCTCGACTTTTCATGAGTACCCACAATTTTATCTGCTATCCATAAAATAAAATAAAAATGCACCGCATGAAAAGCTATATTGCTAGTACGGATATCCTTATCTGCTCAGACCTCTACCGACGAGAATGGTTAAAGGAACGATGTGGGGAAACCACATTGAAAAGGAAGTTAATAGTCGCATTATTTCCAATTCGCTCAAAGATTGTCTTCCATTTTCCAAGTAACTTTCAGAATGTATTGAGAAATCTGCGTGTCCAAATTATCATATTGGAACTCATACCGCATCGCACTCCATACTAATTACAATTACTTAATCAACCACTACCTGTCTGACATGACAATACACTATTTATTTGAAGGTCTTATTACTAGTTAACCTAGGATACACGTGTTGCTGGCTTAGCTACAGGGTCTCGAAAACAACAGCAAAAGGCTTCTGGAAATGAACCCTCTTATAGCCTAACGTGGAATGCACAAATGTGTCATTTCGAAAATAAATATATCCAACAGAAAAGTGGTCAGAATTATAAAATGAAGGATCATAACTCTCTTTTTTCTTTTTTAGTTTAGCGTCCCTTTCAGCAGTGAGGCTATATGAGACGTTGAGCTACAGCTTAACGTGGAATCCGAACCACATGAGCTCCGGCCGAGAATCGAACCCGAGTCTCCCACGCCAAAAGCTCGTACGCTCCCTTAGCCACAAGGTGACTCAGGATCATAACTCGAGAACGAAGTGTGGGATGAAGGTAAGATAATAGAGTATAGTGCTAATTTCGTGCCTATAATCCATTAATGTGGTAGTGGATTTTGAGTAGGGGAAGCGACAGGGTTAACCTCGAAGTATAGAAGGAGGGTCATTGTCTTTCAGAAACGAAAAATCATAGATCAGAAACTTAAAACTGGCACAAATTCCACATCCACCAGTAATTTACATTAATGGAATCCAGACAAAATAACTGTTACTATGTTCTTTTGCCCGTTTTGAGTAGATCGTTCAAATATTATATATATATTCCTCATTTTATTACATAGTTTTTTCTTTCTTGTTTCCTTTTTTCGTTTTTCCTTTTTTTGAACTATAGGCTGCATATTCCTTAGCGTATTGTATTTTTTTTTTTTTTTTTCGTAAAGTGAGCTTTTGCACTTCTCTGAATCTCACGAATGGAATGTCCGAGGCCGATTGTACTTCAGTAGTGAGCGAGAACAAAATGAGTCATAATTGATTATGTAAAGTCCTATACTGCAAAAACTATTGTTTGAATTCAGTAATTATCGGAAGATCTCAACTTTGAAAACAGTATAAGCCTATAGCAAGTTAAGTGGGCTTTTATATTGCAGTTTGAGTGTTGCTTTACCTATGCTCAGGCTGGTAATGTGCATGGATGTAGCCGAGGGTAGAAGAGGAATTAAGGCACGCCCCCGAAAATGAACTTTGCCTGTCATGTGTTTATTAAACTTTCTTAATACAGCAAATAAAGAATATTTATAATATGAAACATTTTTTAAATGATATAAATAAAGTGTCAAAATGTTAAAAAATATTTTAAACTGTGAAATTAATTATCCACTTTGTTATCCTCGTTTGCCTAATACTTGATGCACATAGTATTGCATAGCAGTGTCACGTTTTATCTTTGATTTTATACCATTTTCATCCATATATAGGCAAAGTCAAACAAGTTCACTTCCATAAACAAGTTTTCTTTCCATAGTTTATTGGTACAGTACAGTCCGCAGCAAAAAACCTGCAACATGAACATGTAAGTTTATTGTGAAACGACGAAGTCTTTTGCTCCAAAATAAGTGTGCAGGGGAGGACGCCGTGTTTTCTCCTGATGTGATTCGTGCTACTTAGACGTTATGTTGATTCCCTGTGTTGTTTGGCGTAGTCTCACAATAAACTTACATGCTCGCTCATGTTACAGGTTTTTTTGCCGCGGACTGTACATTTCCTACAGGCTGGCTGTGATTCTAACTTAATACATTGTCAAGACACACATTTCAATAAGGAAGCATATAAATAATATACGATAATCATAATAATATGCGTGTAATACGTGTGTAATTATATGGAGTTATTAATGCTTTCACATTTTGAAAGATTTTTGGTTTGCTTTAAAGTAAATCCTCCTGCAAAAGTAATACTCCCTCCCAGTTTAGAAAATCCTGCTGGCTACACCGCTGGTAATGTGTTTGAAGTTAATGCATTGTAAAGTAGTAAATGCCAGTGTATTGTAGGTGTACATGTCAAGAGCTTGGATGCATATTTTCCCCTTACACAGCAACTATTCTGTAGCTCGTGACAACACCTGCGGCTTTGCAGTTGACTGCAGCAAAACCACTCGAGAGTTCGATGGCCACCTCTCCAGAATGCCGGTTTCTTTTCTTCACATGTATCATGGTCAAATGTGGATGACCTTCCGGTAAAATCAAGAGACTCTTGATGAGGTCAAACTTTTATTTGTTGTTAGTATCAGCCCAGATATCTAGATGCAAGTAATTTCCTTTTTATTTTGCATTAAAATAATAATAATAATATTAAAAGTATTCTTTTATTTGAAAAGTTGCTACATTTATGATTGCGTGACTTCCGTGTTTGAGTTCTTCTGGCTACCTTTTCCTTCAAATTGAATATACAGTGTATATTCTTTTATAAGTTTTATAACACTTCGTTTATTGTGAGGGTTCATGTAGATATTTCCATTTGTCAATAACCTCGCATTTTTGGTCACATCCACTATTTTTATGATTTCTTCTTCCTAGCCGCTATGCAACAGCATTTTATTAATTTTATGTATTGTAGTAAAATATTTGAAGGGCAAGTAACAAAAACAAAGATTATGCACATGTTTTAAATATAGTGTTACCTACAAGAAGAGACGAGAATCTATTTCTCGCCTTGTAAATTTTTATAGAAGTTTCGTCTCGTCTCAATTCTCGAAGAATTCTTTTATGTCTCCTGTACAGCGCCGTAACTTAGATTTTTTTCTGGAGGAGCAAGCATTAATATGCGTATTTGGGCCCCGTAGAAAAAGTTGTTTCTCTAATTCTTGGGGCCCCTCTTTCCACCTTTCTCTTACTCCTTATGGGCCCCCCGAAACCTGTGGGGCCCTCCCACACGTCAAGGTCTGCGAGGCCGTTAGTTACACCCCCGGGCCCGTTCCATACATGACAAATTAATTAAGGGGACAATATTGATAAATCTCGAAGCCATAGGAATAAATATTATTTCTAGGGCCCTTAATAGTAGACTTTTTTTTTTTACTGAAATGGGCCCACGACTCATTTTTGTTTTAGTTACCTTTTGTGTGTTGTTTTGTTTATGTAATATAGTGAATCTGTTTGATGCTTCATTTATAATTTCATGTTCGTATCGTATATGGAGTAAGAAAATATTGTCTTAAAGTGGGCCCTCCTCGAACGGTATGGAGATTCCCTGGGGGGGGAGAAGTGTTATGGCCCTGCTCCTGTAGTTTTTTGTCCAAATTTATGCCCTAATTTTTTTTTCTTAATTTCATCTAGAAGTGATCAGCAACCTTCCGCGTCATGAGAAGTCCACTACGGTATTTAATATTGGAGCATATTGTGATATGGCTTCCGTTTTCATTAAATGTTGATAAATGCTCTTCATTATGCCCGTACAATCATTTTATCAATTTATAGTTTTTGTACTGTTAATCATCTAACAATAAAACCGTATTTGAGAGATCTAAGACTTGGTGAACTAGTGTTGCTCACAAGCCTCGTCAAATGTGTCTCGTCTCGTTTCGAAGTTGAAAATATATTTCTCGTCTCATATCGTGTTCAGCATTACATTTTTAAAGTATGCGTCTTGCATTATGCAGATGTTTTTTAAAGTCGTATTTATATAGTTCTTACGCGTATGTTTGTCTTTCTCGGTCAGCCCTCAGGGTCTTGCAAGAATAACGACCTTAAGCAGGCACCACACAGGCAACAAAATAAAGAAATGTGGGAAAAAGAAACTACTTTTTTCTTGTATTTAAGAACTGCAAGCTGCACATCATTATTAAGCTCATGATGTTTGGTTTAATCCTAACGGGGAATGGGGGGGGGGGAATTGATTGAAGTTGAATGTCACTTTTCAGAGCACCGAGACTGTATATGGCTTAAAGTGGGATCCAAATCACTTCTTATGTTTTTATCTGTTTGTGCTCTCACTGAGAATTAAACCGGTGCTGCGTGTTTTCGATATACCGTGTTAACAAACTTACAGCTAATAAGAGTTTGGACAACTCAGTTATATAATCATATTAATAAATATTTACCTTAAGCAATATTCCGATGTTGTAACAGTGAAGAGAGGTGCTTTGTGTGCGCATGGTCCTGGGTTTGAACCCGTGGGGTATATACAGTGATGATTTCAAGGGTAGTCCTAGGGAGAAATTCCTACCTGGAGAAACGCATTTTTCCCCGGGACTACGGCATTTTGGTAGGAGGTAGAATGATTAGGCGTATACGGTTTGCATATGATATGTAGCTTGTTGAGGAATCTGAAAAGAAGTTAAATAAAATGTTAGAGAACGGGCTGTGAAGAATATGAAGTGGAAGTAAATGTTAGAAAGACAAAAGCCGTAGTGATTGAAATGGAGCAGTCGATTCAAGTATGGAAGTGGAAGAAGAGAAAATAGAACAGATGACCAGGTTTTCGATGCCTGAGTAATTAGTGATTATATGAAGTGCGAACGTGAAATAAAAGCAAGGACGGATATGGTGAAAGAAACCTTTAGGAGGAAGGAAAATCTATTTTAAATATAGGATTGAGAGGGGGAAAAATACTCAAAATGTTTCGTATGGAGTATTGTCCTATATGTTATTGTACTATATAACTATTTTTGATATTGTTTAAAAGAGGTAAAGAAATTGGTTGGGACATTGGCTAAGAAGGAACTGTATCATGAAGGATGTGCTAGAGGGTATGGTAGCAGGAAAGAGAGGGAAGGCACGAAGGAGTTTATAATTGGTGGACAATATCAAAACAGAAAAACCGTATGTGAAAACGAAAAGGTTAGCTGAAGACCGTGGAGCATTGAAAACTTCTCAGTTGCGGCAAGTGGCCTGCTAATAATGGCAGAATACCTATGATGATGATGATGATGATGATGATGATGATGATGATCATACTCAATGTGGATTACTGGTATTTTTGCAGTACTATTTTTCTCCTCGGGGTAAAAGCTGAAATCATCACTGCGTGAGATACATATAATTTGGTTCCAATTAGAACGTGATTTTAAAATTTTCAGACCGTTAAAACCTATTTTGGTGGCTGTTACTAATAAATGGACTGAAATGCGTTAAATTACTCATAAAATTTGTCAGCTACTGAAGTACATACAAGAACGCTACTTTTGTTTCATGTAAATTTTCGTAGTTTTCAGATTTCGAAGGAAAAATTATACACAAGAAAAGTAATAAATGTTCAGGTCAATTAATAAATTTTACTCCCTTATTGAATGTTACAGAATTTAACATTGCTCTTCAGCTTGCAGATTCTCTTCAGCATTGCTATATGAGATCCGATTTTTGATAGATGTTTATTCCCTGTTATAACGTTTTTCAAGTAGACCACGTCGTAACATGATTTGAGATAAACATGTGATAATGATGTTTGTGATTTCTGTTCATTACAAAGGGATGGGTATCTATACACTTTGTATTAAATGGCACGTCGATTTGTATAAAAATCAACACCACTGGAAATATTTCATATAATTTGTTAAAAGCTATAAAATCATGACAGGTGAAAGTATGTCAGAAGGTGAATCAAATGAACAGTTCATTGAATGTTTTCCAAAATATAGATCGATTGCCCACGTTGTGAGGAATATTTTATTCCGCTCAGTGTTCAGTATATTCTTGTTGAATGCCCGGCATACTCAGCTCTCGAGATAACGTCTCGAGCTGTAATTGTAGTATTAGTCGTGTGAAGAGAAATCATCTAATTTTTCTGGTATTCGCGTTCTGACACCTTCGCGAAGTGAAACGCACGATCGTTCCCTGAGTCGTTTAATTTTTTTTTTCTTTTTATTGTTAGCGATAGTTTCAATTGTATCTTTGGTATTTATTTCTTTAATTTTCATTTTCCTTCCCTGTTCTATTCTTCAGAGTTTTTGTATTTCTTTTCTTTTATTTGTTGTTACTTCTTTCGTATTTTCGTTTGATTTTTTTTTCGTGAAAAATCTGACAGTGACACTACATATTTCGTACAAGTTCAGCTGAGTTTATCCAATCGAGATCAAACTTGACATTGTGGTAGATCTGGTCATGCTCTGCACACGGAAAAGAAAGAACTTGACAGCTGCCAGATTTTGTTTTGCCAATAATTCGAGAACAAATGATATAATTTGGATCTTTTTGTTGTTATCCTTAGAATAGTTATAATTTGATAACTTGCCAAAATCAGAATTCTAATAGATTAATTTATTGTTGAGTTATTAGGAAAAGAAATTTTGTCAGCTGAAGAATACTTTCTTTCGTGACTGTACAAGCTAATGATGGTTCCCAAAGTATACGTAAAATAGAAAATCAAATGAAGGATTTCTTTATATGACAGTAGTAAGTTTTATTGCTGTTTTGACAGTCCTTCATGCGCGAAGATGTGGTCGTTAGCCTCTGTCGTGACAGGGACAAATACCCCCATTAAACAACCTAATCAATCGGCTAACTAAAGCATCGAATATTTTCCTTTCTAAATTCACCTGTTCAGTTGATTAATGCATTTACGTACGTACTTCTTTCACTTTCATCTAAACTCTTTCCTATGAAGTTATGTGAAGGACTTACCAGCTAATCAGCCGGCGATTTTAAATTGTCGGATATGTGATTAGCCCATTGCGAGGCCCATCGTAGTTGATTTTTTTTCACAGGATTCTGCTACCTTTTCATCCACTATAGTAACCGCAACAACTCGAGAAGCTTGGATTCTACACCAATCACAGAACTGTTTTGCAGCATGTGCAATGCATCGCAAGATTTCGGTACGATTCATGGACTGACTGCCTTCCGAACGCACGCTTTTGAGAAAACTTCAAACAACAGAAGTGCACCAACAATGTTGCCAGACTTTGAAGATATGGTGTACGAGCGATAAAAGACAGCACTTAAAGAACTATAATACGAATGATAACAATTATTCGAATTAGACGGTAACAATAAAACGAAACTTAGTGGCTATTCGACAACATTATATTCTTAGGAGATGTTAACCGTAAAGTACGATAGAAGAGCCTAGCAAAATTTCATGAATGTTGACGACCGGAACATACCCTCGCATTCTATTGACTGGTGCAATCAGTAGATCTAGGTCAAACTTCACGACTCATTACGATTACTTTAGCTCCTCAGTTGTCCTCACGACTCTGGTGAACATCGTATTATTAATATCATCTAGCTTTTTATTACAGTCACTTATCTAAGTATTGACCATACACATCGCTGCTTGACTCTGGTGACCTTACGGGAACCGGTATAGCTACAATTATGGCTAAGGTTTTGGTCAATTCTAGCATTGTTAATGGTAACGATAGCAGTAAATTGGTTGCTCTGGGCATCGTTTCCGGAACAAGAACAAATTTTCCTGAGAAAACTATTCCTAGAGCGGAAACGAAAGTTTCCAATTTAAAACTATTTCTGACTCAGTACTCAAAACAATTTTACTCGAAAATTGATCGGAACTAAAATAGATTTTTCGGGAGAAATGTTTATTGGATCCGTTACCGGAATCCTTATTGAAATGGAAGAGAGATTGCAGAGAAAAGGAAAAAAAAAAACATATTTTTTAACAATACCGAACTTCCATTCCTCAAATGATTCCCTCGACTTATGGTTTCACGGTTGTTCAACATTATTTACAAATTGTAACGATCTTTAGTTAACATATATTTGCTGAGTTTGGTTTTCGGTTTCGTAAACAGAACCGACGTGTCAAAATGTACTTCCTTAATTGTGAACAGCACCCATATGTAGAAATGTATTTCGGTTCTGTTTTCGAAATTCACCGATTTGAAACATTTATTTAGGTTCCAAGATCGGAATCCAAAACAATTTCGATTCCGTTACCCTTAAAAACCCTATTTAATTCAAGAAGCTTATATTTAATTTGAAAGTGGAGAAGAATTAATTTACGTACTAATAATGAATTCTTTCGACATTTCCAAGCGTAACTTAAGCATTTCTTGTGATACCGTTGTCTTTCTGAAGTCGTGAAATCACAGTACACTGGAGCAAGTTCTATCGAAAGAGCCCGACAGACAGAGTTGGCAAAGAATGTTATATGATCTTTGTTATCATAGAGGTTCGGATGAACTATTGCTACTCTCAGGCCTCTCGTTATCAACATTAACACTAAACAAACATCCTGCATTATAATACTAGGTCACTGAATGAGGCTGTCCACAGCCAACACACACACACACACACACAAACACACACACACACACACACACACACACACATATATATATATATATATATATATATATATATAAAAGTTCGAGTTTACTTATACTCCATATGACAACATTAGTTTACATTATCGTTGATTTCTAATAATGTTATGAATTATGGACCGATTGTTTCTTATTATTGCAAGACAAATGTATTTTTAAGCAATATTTCTTAAAAATAGTTTTCACCAAACTGCAGAAGTTAAAAATTATTTATTCATCCTGGATAATCTAATGGTTTATGCTGCCAGAGTGAGATACGCAAAATCTCTCATGTTTGGGCAATAATAAAACCAATACTATATATATGACTAGGCAGGCCTTGTGCTAAATAATGTATGTTGTTGAACTCCTATAGGCTATAGTATTTTTTTCTTTTTTCTTTCTTTCATTTTTTAATTAAATACAAAACACATTTTTGACAATTGGCCTTTTTCATAAAATCAAGAATTTATACACTAAGTAAGAGTGTTGGATAAGACAAATTCAATGCCGTCGACAGGTCTTTCTCGAGGAGTATTTTTTCCGCAAACTTTATACTTTCCTTTTCAAAAGTAGGGTGGTATTTAGTATATGGACTTAGGAAGTAAAAATGAAGATCAATGCTTTAATATTATCGACATCTTTGTTTATTAAACGCACGTGGATATTTTAGTTTCGTTTTTTGTACCCACTTGTTAAATTCTCCAGACAAACTGGAAATGAAAAGCGTTACGTCTATACACTTGTGAATTATGTTACTTGTCCCCAGTGTACAGCTTCCATGTCATGTAAAACTGTGTATGCAACAAATTTTAACAAGCTGTAAGAACTTCCTAGTTGTAAAAATGAAAGTATCTTTCTTAAACTGACACTTTTCTGCACATGTGGAGATTATAGATTTGAGACCCCACAGGTAGTCCTTTCCCACGTTTCAGTACTCTCTTTTGTGATATAAACTGAGGACTTCCTAGTTTCATTCAATTCACTCTCTAGTATAGTCATCCGTAACTAACAGACCAACACCTTAACTTTTCAGAGAGAAACAGCCGAGTTCACTACGCTAACTTTGAACTCAACCTATTCTATGACAATTCATATTCTCAGTTATTATCTATCTTCATTCTAAGTTGCACTGAGTAAATTGTGAATCCAGTGAACTTCGCGTCTAGTCTTATTCACCGATCTACAAAGAAGAGCAGTTTCCAGGTTCATAAGAGGGAAGCCATCTACATCAACAGCAGGTTAGTGAGAGAGAGAAATATGTTTCTTGCAAAAATAAATTCACTATACTATATTGAACAGTCTATATTTCCTAAATGTTCAATATAAGACTATGAAACTCAATATAATACATACTTCTGTGTCAAGCAATTCATTTCTGCGAAAAGACTCAGATTAGCAATACGAGATTGGTCAAGTGCATGTGTCTTCATGCCACTGAATATTGTAGTATTTAAGCTCTATCTTCATCTCTATAACAGTGCCATTAAGGCAAGTCGTCAATTATATACTAGCTGTCCAGCGTTATCGTGTCTTCAGAACATTGATAAAAAGAAGGTTAACCATCCGTCAGTGCAGATTCTTAATTCAAAACCACGATTGAAGAGCAGGAGAAAAATGTTCGTATTCCATTTCCCGATTTTATCCTGTGCTATTGTGTCATTGTGTAAACCAACACAGCAATGGTGTCGCGTGGGTTGCATATAAACAGGGAGTTCTTGAAAATGTAGAAACATGCTTGTTTTCGCATAAATTTACATCCCCTCAAATCAGTTTCCTGAGCCTAAAATGAATAAAAGGAATAAAAGCTTCGTACTGAATTAGATGTGGTGAAGAACTATGTGTTGAAAATCCGGGGGCTCTAGTTCCTTTA
Organism: Thermobia domestica; assembly: GCF_964235325.1. Classification (NCBI taxonomy): domain Eukaryota; kingdom Metazoa; phylum Arthropoda; class Insecta; order Zygentoma; family Lepismatidae; genus Thermobia; species Thermobia domestica. The sequence continues at coordinate 142,508,047 of NC_137465.1, read as the reverse complement.
TATGCAAAAATCTGCCTATATATATATATATATATATATATATATATATATATATATATATATATATATATATATATATTCACAGACTAAAAGTTTTGGATCCAATTTTAACCTCTAAAAAATTGTTCCTCTATTATCAGACTAAAGCATAATTTATTTTTAAATTTATGGATCACAATTTCTGAATGAAGAATCTAATGACTTTTTTTTTATGTAAGGTATTGCTGTTAAATAAACGTATGAGTGACTAACATTCACACTACTTATTACCTAGGTAGAAGATATAGGAGTATTTGTAGAGTTCGAAAGAAAAGTCAATCAATACCTGAATAAAACCTTTAAAGCTAATTCTTGCTTTACACCTCCCACATCCCCCGCTAAAAATCGTTTTAGCGACGGCACCGAACACGTGACGTTATAAAATGCTCATGGCATTTGCTGTATTGTTCTTTGTACGTGTTATGAAGAGGTTATTAATGAGAACCCAGTGTTTTTGAAAAATGAAATGAAATGAAATCTTTGAGTTGTACGTCCCACGGTTATGCCGGTTAGGCTAAAGGAGACGGTGAAGATGAGTAATGAATGAAATGGTGGAATGAAGAAAGTGGGAGGAAACGGGAGAACCCCGAGAAAACCCACGCACACGGTGTTTGTCCACCACAAAGTTCACTTGGCGGGGGCTGGGATAGAACCCGGGACCCCAGTGTTTTTGAAAGAAGTGCAGTTTGTCATAATTACTTTATAAAATAAATCAGGTTAAGATTTAAAGCTTCAACGTGGATATAAGTAATTAAATCTTAGTCTTTGACTTGTGCTACGTTAATTCTGAAATTAATTTCTAGGTGTACTTTTTACAGTTACGGTCTGTACGCTAAAGAACACTGATGACTGATTGAAGTGAATGATCATGAGACATTTGATCCAATGAGAATGTGAGAGGAAACGAGATAACCTCAAGAAAAACGATGGGTACGATGTTCTTAACCACAAATTTACATAACCTGGGATAGAACTAGGGATTCCTCGCAACAGAGTTACTATACCACCGAACCCTTGTGCCCCTGCTGTTCTGCCCTGGATATTAGTAATAATCCAGAAAAATACACGGATGTGTTTCGCACGAAAATACATCTTAATGAATCAGATAAAATGTTGTACAGTAATGAATTGACAATATCTTGACGGTAGCGTTAAGAGTATCATGAAACACATTTTTAATTATGGTGTCTACATTAATAAACTCTTATGTTTCATATGGAATTATTTTTTCTTATTTTGATGTTAGATAAGTAGGTAACGTACTGTTAACGAATGTATTTTAGACTAAAGTATTTTGTATAAAAAAGATGTACAATAATTCTCATAAATTTCAGACAGCAAGGTTTGTTAAATTATTGCTTATATTGTCTTAATTTGCCTTAAACCTTTCATTTCTTAGATTTATTCTTTTTAACATCCCGCGAGGCTCCGATTTTACGGAAGACTGTGATGATGATGACGAAATGGTAACATGACGAAAGTGTGAAGAAACAGAAAAACACGCGAAAACTCATGCATACAGTATTTACCCACTTGGTGCAAGCTGGAATCGAACGAGGAACTCCACGTACCAGAGGTCAAAGCTCTACAACTGAACCACCACCGCCCCTCTTGTATTTCTTAGTGAAACTTGAAGAATGGAGCGGAACAAATTATAATAATTGGTTAAAATGCTGAAAATTTAATAAAATCTTCTTGGATTGTTTATTATTATTATTATTATTATTATTATTATTATTATTATTATTATTATTATTATTATTTGGAATATCGGTACTCTGTTAATTTGCTGCCTTTTCAATTTAAACCTTACCTATAATCTACTTGAATAGTTTTTGATATTTATGTAATAAGGAATAACAAAATAGGATTTTAATATATAATCAGTGTACCAAGGAATCTCTCTTGACGCAACATTTAGCTGAATTGTTGAAACCAATTTACATACTATATGTATGAAATATACAGTATAATTATTTGCGCTCTAGCTACCGTTATACTCGTATATAATTAAAATCACATTTTTGCAACTGGAATGAGTGATTCATGGACCAAATTAATGAAATAAGACTATCGTTCTTAAAGTGCGCGTGGTCTTATTTCCATTGAAACTTACTACACTTCTTGCCAATATTTTGTTTTAATGACTTCAGTTACTATAAAATATTAAGTACTGACGTTCTGATGCTAGAGCCCTTAGTAATTTCTCGATTCTATATTGAAAATAAGAGTGATTTAACGCTTAGAAACTTTTAGCAATGTACTGTAGATAGATGTATCATGAAACTTTTAAGTGTATTACATCAGCAATAACCTTTGTATCAAGAGGGAGATTTTGAATTCTTTTGTCAGTTGGAGACACACTTCAAGATTGTGTGTACGGTTGTCACTTCTTACTAGATTTACAAAAGACTTTAAATAGGTGAAGTGTTCTGTTGTGCTTTTATGGAGCACGTTGAATTATGCTGCGGCAATGTGCATAATGTAGCTAATACTATGGATACGCTTTACACTGGAGATTCTAGCATTGTGATTTGGTAAGTGTAAAAGCACTTTGATTTAATTAGCTTCTCCTTTAGCGTGGTGTATTTAAAATAAGAGAAACTAAGTAGCTTTTCAGTTTTCATCTCTCCTTATTCGTATGATGATAAAATTACAGATTTGTGATTTTAACAATAAAGAGTGAACCCTACTAATGATATCTTCAGTCTAACACCTTATGATTTTACCGAGTAAAGTATCTGCTAGTGTGTGCCCGAAGAAAAGGACTAGGATTGCGGGGAATTGACCCATATACACTTTACACTTACACATTTCCTTCTACAGGCGTTTCCATTTTATACATACACACTAGGACGGCTTGATAAGTAACTTGGTTTACATATACTAGGTGGCGCTAATGTCATATGTATATGTAATCACACAATTTTCTTTCTATGAACAAATAATCTGTGGTCTCAAGTCATTCTGTCGGTAAGTCGTTGTTTGACAGTTACCGTACTTAAACAGAAATAATTTCAAGAAACAGTGAAAAAATGGACAAAATTGGGATTTGTGTGTAATTCAAATATTATTTGAACCTAAATTGAGTGACTCGTGTCCTTCGTATAAAACTGTTCGACTTCAGGTAAATGAATTTAAACGTGGCAGAACAAGTATTAAAAATTCACCATGTCCTGTAACCCCGAAATCAGCTATGACACACGAAATCCGATAAAATCCAGGATTTAATTTTCGCCGATAGACGAGTGAAAGTGCACAAGTTAGTAGAAACCACAAGCATCTCAGCTGGCAGTGAGTGGATTCATTTCTTTTTGCGTAATGAACTGCACATGAAAAAAAAAACTACGGAAGATGGGCGTCACATTCATCCACACCAGAGCAAAGTAAAAGTCATGCCGCTCAACAAATTGGCAGGCTGCGATTTTAACTGTTCCCCGTATCCTGCCTATTCACCGGATCGGGCTCCCTCGGAATATCATCTATTTCAGAAATTAAAAACTTTTCGGGGAGGATGAAAATTTGAGTAAAATGAAGGGGCCATACAGAAAGTAAACGAGTATTTTGAAAGCCTCGAAGAAACTCATTTCCGCGAAAGAATCACGAAGATAGAGAAACGTTGGAGCAAGAGTGTTGAACTTCGAGGAACTACGTCGAAATATAATGAACGTTAAAAAAAATCCAAGCTTTCTTTAGTATTAAATCATATTACTTATCAAACTATCCTCGTACATTATTTTGTCTCTTTCCATTTTATATTTTATTCCTTCATACTTTCATTTTCCCCGACTATCTGGATTGCAGGCCCTCTGATTTCAGAAACTTTCACCCAAATTTAACTCTTCTTCCTGGTTTCGATCTATTTCATTATTATTATTATTATTATTATTATTATTATTATTATTATTATTATTATTATTATTATTATTATTTTTACTTTCCCGATTGTATTATTATTTTGTTCTATGCTTATAATCATTCTTACAATTTAGTGCAAATCTCCATCTTGATAACAAACTTGTGATACAGGTGATTTGACATACGGCTCCATCATACGTTTTTATAACTCATTTGTTGTTTTGAAGAAAGTAAGCGAAGAATGTGTCCTATCGAGAGAAAGAACTAATAAAATGAGATCTTGATTTGCTTAAGAATTTTAAGAGTATACAGAGACCTTCAATGTTATTCAAAAAATATGTTTAAAACTTCGATTATATAGCAATAATTTCGCTGATAAAATGCACATCTATTTACTGTTTCATAACGTTAATAGCAGTCGTTGTTTAGATTCAAAACAATCTTTTTTTTTTTTTTTTAAATTTCTCATTGCTTTTATGTCTAATTACTCGCTAAGTAAAATGTGTACATGTAAAGTAAGATCGTTCTGAGGCATGAAGTTATTCTTCAATTGTGTTCAGCAGCAAGCAACTTCGGAATCTCAATGCTTCATGTTTTATGGAGAAAAATGTGCAATTCTTGTATTGCAAAGTTGGTTTCTCGCTTTGGTAGTTGTCATGCCAGTTTAAAGTTAACCTTGACCTTGACACTGTCGCATTAGAAGTGTAAACACGTGTTACTATGAATGTACTGCATAATTAAATACTTTATACAGGAGTTGAAAAAGAACATTTCCAGAGAGACTAAAAATGACTCGTGATACATATAAAACACATACTGTGCATTAATACAAGATGTCATTTTGAATTGCACTCGCTGGAGTGGCAATGCATTGGAAATAATTGCAGTGCACTCATCATTTGGCAACAACCATAGCATAGCAACAATACAATTAATACCACGTGTTTTTTTACACCATGGTACCGATACAACCTTGAGCTATCTTTATCACCATTGCGAATGCAAGGCTGTGTAATAAATTGCTAATTTTTATACTAGGGATTCGCTCAGTCCGAATATCAGGGTGCGAATTACGGGGGGAGGGGGGTGGATGAAAGAGATTTCTCGTTCTATCAGGCCTTCATCCTCCCCTCAAACAACCCAACTGAAGCTTATTTGCCGGGCATGCATGTTTTCCTCTCCCAATAGAAGTCTTATTACCGTTGTCAGATAAGTAGTTATTCAAAAGGAATGGTGCAAAACTAAAGCGTATTTATTTTGTACTGAAGTGACATACTTAGTCGGAAAAATAAGAAAGGAAAGTTGTAAGTTTTAGATTCCATGTTTGTAGTTTACGTCAAAGCTGCTAGAAGCTGGAGTTATGTTGTGCAAACAGTTAACAATGCAAATGGCTACCATGAAGGTAGAGTGTGCTTATTGTGTCATGGAATTTGCAGAATGGAGTCTGTCATAACAGTCCAGAAATATTTTCGTACAAAATTCCAGAAACAAGCACTACATAGGGACTACATTTCACACTGGCTGTAGAAGTTTGAATCCACTGGATATTTGTGTTCCGTGAAAAGTCCTGGTTGACCACAAATATCGAGGGAGACAATGGATAGGGTTCGTGCTGCATTTGAAAGGAGTCAAAACAAAACAAAACAAAACAGGAACTCGAGTTAATACAACGCTTCTGTGTACTGTTCTCTATTGCTCTCGAGCTTGGAAGATTTGAAGCAAGGCATCTCTATTGCAATGGAGCAAATAGCCGAGGATACGTTGCGACGCGTCTGGCAAGAACTGGATTGTAAGTACGGTGCCATAGGCCAACTTCATTATGAGTGACGATACGGAAAAATGGAGAGGAAAGTTGTTAGAAATAGGTGGTTTTCAATCTAAAAATCGTACCAGCCATTTGGGCTCCGCAGTGGGAAGGTGCCCTATGATAAATAAAAAAGCAACGTTTCCAGTTCAGCAGGCTGTTCGAACGGAACGTAAAAATACTGCCCGAAAAGACATGAGGAACATTCACGTTGTTATGTGAGGGAACCTGAAACACCCCGAAAACATTTTTCAACAATACTATATTGTTAGTACGATGAGAGTCCAAGCGAATAGCATTCTGCTAATATACAGTATGTTCTATTTGTGATCCCCCACAATACCAAGTTTCTTATAATTTATCACAAGTATTGTACAGTTACGGTAGAAACAAAAATTACTTCCCAGAAGCTCCCTTTAACCCTTTTTAACTCTTTATTTAACTTGGTTATTGTTGTAATATTATCATTCGCGATAACTAAATGGCCAACCAGAACCCTCTTTCAAACAATTGACAGTCGCTTGTCAACTCCACATGGAGTCTTAGTTGCCACTGTTCCGAATGGTGTCCTTTAAGTTAGTGCTCGATTCTCTGTTACGAAGACCAGAGGTGGCCATGTTCTTGTTCTTACATTGCCTGATATCTGTTTCATACTAGCCATAGTATTGGGAAGAAAGAAGACACAATGGCTGTTAACAAGGGCGCCCATCAGGGGGCGGGGCAAGGTGGGGCGCTCACCCCCTCCTAGAGGAAATTATACTTCGGAAGATCGAAAACCCAATAGAATTTTTAGAATAGTTACAGCAAAATTTGAAACTACATTTGAAATATCGGTTATGCTTGCCCACCTCTGGAAACCACAACATGGGCGCCCTTGGCTATTAAGACGTGGCAACCCCGCAAATGTGGCCTAAAGAGGGATGGAAGGAGGAAGAGATGCTGTTGTAAAAATCAACATGGAAACTTGAAAGATTTGCCGAACTGCACTTCTATTAAATGAACACACTATGCTGCATAGCCTGGAGTGAAGACGGCATCTGGTAAAAGTAAATGCAATCCGAGTTCAAAATGTATTAGGTAGACTGGTACGTACATTCAAGACAGTAACTACTTTACTATATTGCCTATGGATCCAGGTGATTCAATGTCGCGTTCACATTTCGTTGGTCAACTGGATCAAATTTCTACTTTGTGTTCCTATTTCTGCGAGATCCTTCTTAATATTGACTTCCCATCTGCGCCTAGATCTTCCTAATGGTCATTTTCCGATCGAATTTCCAGTTAAAACTTTGGGCAGTTAGAGTTCCTACTTTCTTCCACTCTGGTTACATGACCTGCTCACCTGAACCTTCTAAACTTGATCTTAACAATGTTTGGTCAAGAGTATAAATTATGCAGTTCCTCGTTATGAAGTTTCCACCATTTCCCATTCCCGTTCCTCTTAGGTCCGAATATTCGTCTCAGGTTTTTATTCTCCAATACTTTCAGTCTATGTTCTTCCCTCAGAGTAAGCGACAATGTTTCGCAACCATACAGGACAACAGGCATGATTATCATTTTATAGCTTTAAACTCCTCCACAAAATTCACATCGACAAAAGATTTTGAACTGAATAATAACAGGGATTTCCTGTTTTTAATTGACATTTTAATTTCTCCGTGAATATCTATTAATCTATTATCTCTAATCGTCTTGATCTATTAATATTGATCCTAGATAATTTAAAATATCCACTTTGTCGAAAGTATTATTTAATATTTTAACTCATGAAGTATTACGATACCGGCGAACTTCCGTCTATTTAGTTTTCTTTGCATTTACTTCTAAACACATGTCCCTGCAAGCGTTTAATAAGACCTCTGCATTTCTTCCTATTCTATCATCCCCTACAAAAATTGGTGCTTGGTATATTGCGACCATATTCTTATAGTATCTTTTTTCATCTAACACAGACTCTAGAAATTGTTGGATGACAGATGTACACACGAATCAATAGTTGTGATTCCGAAGTGGGCTACTGGAAAATCAACCTTAAAATATGTAATCACATCCTCAAGTACAGCCCAAGCGTATAAGCCAATAGTATAGATATAATTGATTAATTTTTAGAACGGGTAGAAAAAGGAAAAAAAATTTTGAATACTGAGTGATGAAAGTTTTTATAAATCCATTGTCACATACAAAGTTAATAAAGAGCTTCTGTTTTGACAGAAAATTTTACTCATATATACATGCCGTACATACATAGCTAAAAATCTTTCCTATATTCCACTGGTTAGAATGTGAGTCCCTGTATACATTGTTTAGGATGCGATTATCTATGGAAACCTATATTATTATGAGAACCACGTGATAGTCTCAAAGTAATGCGTTAATTGCAGTACTAGAATTCCTATCCATCAAACAAACAAAAGATCCTAGTGAAGTTAGAAGATAGTTTAGATTTTTTTTCTTTAGTCAGCATGAAGTTACTAGTACCGTCTTCTGTGAAAGTATATGTAGTTTGGGTCTGCGTATTCTGCCCGAGACAATTTCTAATCCATTATCTACCGCAACTTAGCACGACCATCAAGCCAATAAAGGAGAGCTAGGGAGTCCAGTTCATTTCCTTTGTGAATCAGAATGTATATGAAACATTTACAGAATTAGTTTCATTCACTGGAATATAACGTGCCTTTTCAACACCACCAAAGCAAATTGAGGCAAAACATTGTTTGGGTTCGGATTTGAACAATTACTCGGATTGCTGTCCGAGGTGGATACCCTCCACTGGGAAATTGAACCCGGGAGCACACACACAAAGAACACACGTTAGCCACTTAAAAAAAAAAAAAGAATATATTTTGAACATCAATTACTTTTACATGGGCGTACAAGGATAGATGAGGAAAATAATTGTTTTAAAAAATTACAACCCATTTTTTATAATATTAGCGAATACAGACAGTTCAAGAATATTGGAATATTAAGTCTGAGCACGAGTAAAAGTTACAAATTGTAGTCCTCCATTGATGGTAGTCCTTCATGTTATTATACCTTCACATGTAATAGAATGTATAATAAATAGTATGTCAGAGGGCCAATTAACAGAATTTAGTTCAGAATACAGCTACCCGGCGACAAAGGGACAGTGTAAAATAGCAAGTTGAAAGTAATTATTCTATATTGAGAAGCTAGTTTATACACATGCTAAATTCCATAATTATGATTTCTCGCTTTTCTGATATATATTTCGAAGTGAAGCCAGCTAGTTCATAGAAACAAAGAACTAATTATTCCCGATTGAAAATAAGCTAGTATCGACTGGAACACACAGTTTTTAAGATTCACCTTTGACTTAGTCGCTTTCTTTATTTTCAAATAATTTGAATAGACTATATAGAAAGGCGGAAATTTGTATTTAACCTGGCCTTGACATTAGCGAACCTCCTAGATACGAAATATTCCTTGATATATGTAAGATGAAATTAATAAATAATTCTTATTTGAGTGTTTATACTTGAAATAACTGTTGTAATATTCTTTATGATAAAGCAGTATGTTGGTAAACACTTCTTACTTTAAAAAAAAGAAAAAAAGAAAGAGAGAGAGAGAGATTTCAAGTTAAAACTCAAACTTCAGAGGCTTTAAGTTTTATTTGCTCTTAAAAATCACAGAGATGAACTTACTAACAAACATGTCTGCGAACATATGATAACATTGGTTTGCAGATGTTTGCTTATGGAAAAACACACGCATACATAACATCATTATTATCTTGTTTGCCATGAGATGTTGAAAGGTAAAAGGTCAAATTGGCCGTCGCTCATGTTATTACTTTCGATACGATATAGCTTTTTTCATATAATGATTAATTGTCTTTGCAACTACTATTAATGAACTAAATTTAACAAAGGGCATAAAGATGCTTGTAAGTCCAATTAAATGTAATTAAGTCATTATAAATTCCTATTCCTATTTGTCAATGACCTCGTAAGGAATAATGGAGATCCGTTGCACCTAAGGGTGCCCAGAGGGAGGCACCATGATGCACAGTGTGTGATGAGTAATTTGGAAGAGGGCAGAAACGTCTCAACTAATTTAATTTTCGATTATTTCACAGTTCCAGCTGAAACTAAAAATAATGCATTGGAAGTACTTCTTATCTTCCCTAATAGGCGTGATTATAACTGTTCACGGGAGATTTGGTTTGTAAGGTACCGTATGGGAATTAGCGAGGGTTAAGGGAATCTCGTGGTACGGGATGAGCTCCAGAAGTTTTCAGTTTTTCATGCTCAGGTCATCTCTAATTAAAGGGGGGATATTTCACGTAACATTACTTTTTCATCTAAAAGTAATTTATTGTTTCATCTAATTCTAAGAGTAATTCATTGAAAGTAGTTCATATTCTCCCTTCATGGAAATTATTAGAGGGAGATAATGATATATTTGTAGGGGATATGGGTGTCAATTTCATTTCTTAATTTTTTTCTACTTTCCGAAAGCTTCAAAGCATTTTCCCTTACTTCATTCGGGGAAAGGAGGCAGAACAAAAATATTTACTGGATAATTATCTAAATTTAGAGGATTTTTTAAAATTCATTATGGGTTGCTGCGAAAGGGGAATATATTAACAGCAAAGAAAAGAAAAACATTAAACTTAAAGGTAGCCACTATTTGATTTAGGGGAAGGGGAACATATCAGATAAAATGGGGATGAACACTACTGGTTGCATCATTTAGTAAGGTAAGGATTTAGACATGACTTAAATTTGAAGTTGAATAACAGTGAAATTTGGGAAATTATTTGAGATCCATTCTAAGCAAATTGAAAAAATGAAATGAAATTTTTAAGGTTTACGTCCCACGATTATGCCGGCTAGGCTAAAGGAGACGGTGACGATGAGAAATGGATGAAATGGTGGAATGAAGAAAATGGGAGGAAATGGGAGAACCGCGAGAAAATCCACGCACATGATTGTCCACCACAAAGCTTACTTGGCGCGATCTGGGATCAAACCAAGGATCCTATGCACCGCAGGTGAATACTCTACCACTGAGCCATCGCTCTACCACTAAGCAAATTGATATGTTCACATCAAATCTGAATATTTTTAAAATTAAAATAACTTCATCTTTGAAAGAACAATGTAATAGCTGCGACTTGTTTATCTTTTTTGATCTTAGTTGTTAATGGAACTGCATGTGATGAAACTGGAAAATTAAGCTGATATGTACAGTATGTATGTATGTATGTATGTATGTACGGGATTGATAAAATTTTTGATATAGCCAAAATACAATTTTACACTGGAAGATTAGTATTTGAATTAGCTCTAGTTTGTGTAGAGTTCTGTAAGTTCAAAGGACACAAGCAGGAGCATTTGCTGTGGAATTAAGAAGTGATCTTTGGGAATCCCCAACCAGAATGTTTGCCACGGGAATTCGAACAGCACTCTCTTGATGCACTTTTCACCTACGTATGTCTACTTCTTCCCTAACAGTCCACACAATCTTCGACAGCAATTACAAGTAATAAACTCCGTGACAGGTAAGTGGAACATAGATCTGTACCTCAAGATATAAACCTCGATTAAGGTTAAAAAATAAACATTTTCATATCTCCAACTTATAAACAATTTTTCTATCTTGATTAATATTTCGTGATGTAGGCTATTTGAAATTAGCGTTTTTATTTTTTTTTTTTTTCAAAACACTCCACATATCAAATAACTTTAAAAAAGTCTGTAGTTCACCGTTGTCATTTGATAAAGCACTTGTGCAATTGACATTCTAATTTGCAGCTGAAACACGATCCCGTAGCAGATACAGCTGCAGACTACATTATCGCATACAGAGGTCAACTGACGAGGAAATCATAAGACCTTGGGTAAAAAGTACTTTACTTTGAATTGTCAATATTGTTGCCGTTACATAGTGATTCTGCATTATATGATTTGTAAACTCTTTTTTCATGTTTCAACGGCTATTCAGATTAGTCAGCAGTTTTAAAAATACTTCCACAAATATTTGAGTGTAAGCTCAATACTTGCTGTCGGTAGTTACATATTTACTACCATATATAAACATAAAATATTAAAACTACCTTTTGGTTATTACTTATTGTAGCTTTGGGACGTCGTATAACTTAAATAAAAATAAAATTGACCAAAGGAAACAGATTGCTAATATGTTTGCTTTAGCTAGGTTTTCTGGTGTTAACACCTACGAGGGACTATGGATAACTTTTGGTAGAGTAGTATCTCTTCACCGTCCGTATTACTGTTATTTTTTGCTTTCTAGAACGAAATGCACCATCTGTTCAAGATTATCCCTAATTGCTAGGTAGCCTGCAAGACGAAACTTGAGACTGTCTCGTCTCAGAAAGTTGCCGTGAAAATGTCTCTGAAGGTTGCTGTTGTTGTTGTCATCTTGTCTCATGATGTGGGTCAATACTCAAACGTTATGCTCATCGTGAATTGAAGTCGGACTAGGCACATTCGGCTATCAGGAAATCACATTATGATACAGTATCGTGAGTCGCAACTAACGTATAGTATCGTGATGTGTATTTTTCTTTTAATTGTAATACCCATTTTCCCATTAAGACGACCCCATATTTTGAAAAGGCTTCTTAAGAATGTTTTTATTTTCAACAAATTCTGAATAGTTAAAACTAGAAATTGTTTTGCTGATATATCTTAAAATACATAAAAAATATTACCTATTGTAAACTTACGTCAATTATCGGTTGCCTAAATTGTAATAAGTACCGTTAAAATACGGTACCGTAAATAAAAGTCAATACGATAGTTTGTGGTACAGGCGGTACAGGTATATTTACGTTCAAACTTTTCTTTAATGTTTTTTAAAATCAAAACAACAATGATTACAACAGTGGGAGTATATTTTAATGTTCGGTATAACCTATTACACAACGTAAAAACATGAACCCCCAAAGCGTAATCGGGAACACCCGAGGCTTGTTGCCTATGTGCAGAAATGATTTTTCCCCTCTCTGCACATTGACGTCACCATCGAGAAAATTGAGCTGTCGTCTGTTTCGCGCGCGTCAGGATTTACTCAGTGTGATCACCGCTAGTACTTTCGTACTAGATCTAATACCTTTTATAATATTTTAGTGATCTAGTACCAGGGGCGTCATTTAGGGGGACAGGGAGGGGCAATTGCCCCCCTGAGTTTGAGATTTCTATAGATTTTATCAATAAAATAGTAGTAAATCAGTGAAATACGCGAAATTTTACTTATATCAAAGGGTCTTGCCCCCCCCCAAGCAAAATCTGAAATGACGCTCCTATCTAGTACATTCACCAACAAATCTAGTACTTTTCTCATCCTCTTCTTTTCTCATAAATACATTTGGGAGAGAAAAAGGAATCTAATGAAAATTTGGCAATGTACGAAAATTTCTCTGTTAAAAGGTGTCGGGAGGAAACAGATCAATTTCTATCGATTTGTGCTGTAACTATAGTTCATACTATTGGGCAAAATATGAAGTACGAAAGTGTCAAAAGAACGAAGGGTTAAAACTAATAAATGACGACAGTAAACAATATTACATATTTGGTGATCCGTCTAAACAGTAGGCTATTAAGAAATTAAAACTCGATTTTCTCAATAAGTCCATTTTATGATATTTCTGGTCTCCTGACATCTTCTATACTTGCGTAACTTTAATGGTTTTACAGTGAGTTCTAATACAGCAACTAAGCAGGGATTCCACCAGGATTTTTAGTTGGGGTGTAAAGTCAAAATTGAGATTGTGTAAGTGGTTTGCAAGGTTTGTATCGAATTTTGACTGCAAAATATTGGGGTTTCTTTCAAGAATGTGGTGTTATTCCCCCACCCACAGGGGAGCGGAGCTGCCAGAAACCTTCTAATAATATATTAATATCATTAAATGTTATAAATAGAGAGAATCAGGAGCAGATAAAATTCTAATACTTTTCCCCCAGATCTAGTCCTTCTCTGCGTAGGTGAGTACGAAATATTTCTGCTGGGTGGTCACACTGGATTTACTTTAAGCATCGCACGGTTTCTTAAGACTTCAGTGAAAATCTTTGTTGTCATTTTAGTTAAAAGGACACGACAAAAAATCACAACAATGCCTGGTTCAGCACGCATAATTTTGTAAACAATAAAAATTTGTAACGGTAGTATCTGTTTGCTTTGCATTATATGTACGTAAAAAATGAAATGAAATTTTTGACTTGTACGTCCCACGATTATGCCGGCTAGGCTAAAGGAGACGGTGAGCGTGAGAAATGAATGAAATGGTGAAATGGAGAAGTGTGAGGAAACGGGAGATAGAGACTAGTAAATACAATGCAACTATCAAAGTACATTATCATTCTAAATATCAATCACTGACTTAGAATTAAGTTTCTAGTATGTAAGTATTTGCTGCTTTTTAGTTCATTTTATGTGAGCTGGCTTAAGTGTAGAGGAAACATATTTTTTGTGTGGAACCTAATATGAAACTCTGCTTTTTGTCTTTGTATGTCAAGATTTTTGGATGATTTTGTATCCCAAGAAAACGTCCGTTTAAATAACATGGAAATTTCATCTTCCTTTAGACCTCTAAAAAATTAAAATAATTACTTTTGGCAATTTTCCTGTCTGTTAGTCCTGGAAGGCTACAATCATGCCAAATTTCATCATTCTAATCATGCCGGAAGTGCCTAAACATTTTGGGGTGTAGCAGACGTCTCATATAAATAACATGGGAAAGATTTTTCAGTTCTCCATAAAACCACTCTATTGTTGGAAATTTTTATATCTGATAATTCACTTAGGTAAGGCTAACGAGAACGTACAGGCATACCGAATTTCAAGTTTTCATCCCAATTCTAAGTACCTAAAACATGATACTATAGGTATATAAAAAAAAAAAAAGCCCATTTAAATAACATGGGAAATTTTTCATCCAATCTTTAGACCCCCCAAAAATTAAAAATATTCACTTTTTGCAATTTTCCTGTGAGTTAGTTTCGGAAAGCTACAATCTTGCCAAATTTAATCATTGTAGCCCTACAGGAAGTGCAAAATAATTTGTCGGTTTATGTAGTTTTATATATAGTTAATAATTAATATTAAGATATAGATATATAGATAGATAGATATTCAAGTGAAAAATTGTCGGAGAAAATAACTATACAACTCCTCACTATTAATGCTATTCTAGAAGTGTCCAATAAAGAATAAAAAGCAACATTTATTATATACTTTCAAAAATATGCAAATAATAGCTTCAGCTTTTTTGGTCATTCAAAAAACTGGGGGCTTAGGACCCCGGCTCCGGGTTAGATCCGCCACTTATATGATGCAACTGATTTTAGAATAAAATGAAGACGGCAATATTGTTTAGCGTTAGAGCGTTTCACCCCTTCTTGTCATGTCTTGGGAGTAAAAATCAGATCTCAACCTAGCCTTCTTGTCATGTCTTGGGAGTAAAAATCAGATCTCAACCTAGCATGCGACCGGTATTAGGTCAGTCCTTTAGTTTTGCTTTTTTGTTGTATTCGAATTTTGTTTTTCTTTCTAATGCAAATTTTCATGAGGATATTTTTCTATTGTATGTTTACGATCACTGAATGAAAAGAGAAAGTTAACCTCGAAAGATCATGCATTCTTTTCTTGGGCTTAGATATACAGACTAAATGCGGAATGCGTAATTATCAAGAGATGGTTATACACCAATGCAAAAATTATCAAGAGATGCAGGGCCGTACTGCAACCCAGGGGCACTCCAGGAAGGTATGTTCTAGGGGGCGACTCACATGTACGCACTGCCCCTCCCCCAACAATAAAAGTGAGTCCGGGTGTGTAACTCGGATCAAGTTTTTATTTTTTGCTCCAGGACTCCGTGACCAAGGGGTTTCAAAAATTTTAAAAATTACTGAAACATTTTCACCATAAAAGTTTAAAAAACATGTTCTATGTAATTCATGGACTCTTTTGAACATGCTGAAAGAGAGCACATCATAGTTTTTAATGGGGCCCCCTTCTATTTTCTCGCTCCAGGGCCCCCAATAGTCTTAATCCGGCCCGTATATTTTCTATACGGAAAACAACGGTGATGTAAAATATTATTATTTAGTTTCAAGTTATGGCATCATTTGAGATTTCAATTGAGATTTGATACTTGAATATTATGAATTATAAAGCAGAGTGGGAAATCAGGAATCTTTCAAGGGTTGAATTACGAAAAATATGAAAAGCTGTTTTCTTAAAATCATGGACTGGCAACGCTGGTCTGGGATTAGCTGACTGTATTGCCAGTACTCGACGTGTTATAGTTCTCTGATCTGTTACTCCCGTATGCGAGGAGTGTATCGTGTGTGCCTTTTCGTACATATACCGCTACTTACAATACGAGGCGGAGGGCCCACTAAAATAAATTCACCGTCCAGGGCCCACCGGAAAATTTCCCGGTTTCCCGCCTGGCCAGTACGGCCCTGAACAGGTGGATTGTTTCAATAGAGAATTGATTATTTAATGTTCGAGATATTGAAGTACTTTTCATCGGTTTTCATTGGAACAGAATTAGTTAGGAAACACAAGTGATTAATTGTGTAAAATGTTGTGAGAAAAATAATCTCATTCGCATTCGACCATAATACGTAAAAACGTTCGCACAAGCACTAATTCACATAAGGCACAAATGTACAAACCGAAGCCCAGAGATTAATACAGTATCACCAAAAGGCGCGAATGTGGGTAGCACCCTCCATTCCAAAGTAAAACAAAATATGGGCATTTTTAGAATTTATTTTCATTTAGGCTATCTCTATGTATGCACAAAGTACATAATTTAAAATGTTATTTGCTTCTTATTTCTCTTGCGTAGTCACTTGTTTGAATTGGAAATCAGGGTTACACTTCGTGAGTGGGACAAGTGGGACAATTGCACTAGGCATTGCTCATACGAAGGAAAAGTTAGTCATTTCAGGAAAAGTAACAATTTTATTATTTTTGATTCATTGGTGGGATTCAAAGTATTTGGGTATAACAAAATACATTTCTACGATTATATACTGTTGATATTGCGAAGTGCACTCGTAACAATAGTAGGTACATTAAATATAATTCTGTGCTGGATAGCCAGCGGAACGTTTAATGTGGAGGAAATTCGCTATAAATTCACATGGAGTAGAGATGAATTTATAAATATTAAACTTTAAACCTGGGTGTTCTGTATTCACCAAAATAAAACACTGGACACCAAAGGTCTTTCACATTGAATACGTCTATAATTTATTATGCAGTCGCACACCCATACATTTTTGTTTGGGGGGGGGGTAAATCCAGAGTCGAAAGTCTGACCTGATGGATCCTGCATGAGCGTGCCTCTGGTACAAACAAAACACAAGTATATTATTTAAAAATAATTTCGTAAGTTTTGAAGGGTCTGGACTTGGTGGTTTTCCGTGGGAGCGCCCGTGTTATGTTTTGTTAATGTAATATTACCACTTGCTTTAAATATTTGGTGGGATATTACTATCAAACCTAGCACAAAACACTTGATTCGTGCTAGATGTGGAACTCACCTACATCATTGCTCTTGCAATTTACTGTAGCTCCAGACCCCACAAATTGCCGGGATGACCCTCGGAACACGCATTTGTCTGTAATTTTGCATGCAAGTATTCACAGTAACATTTCAGCATGTAGAAAACAGTTACGACAAAAATATGAAGAAGAAATCTTTTCTCTGCTTCTTACGTTTCAGTACACCACTTGCTTCTCGATGATGACGTCATGCAAAGCCCAATCTTTCTCTCTAGTAACCTTGTATAAAACGACCGCGTATTTTAGGAATGATAAATTAGAACAAGTCTTATAGTCGGGTAAATACAGTATTATTTCGGTATTTAATTTTGCAAAAGTGAATCATTTTCAAACAGAACTTACAAATCAAAGCGACATTGTATTTTAAAGCGACATTATTACGTCATTTCCATTGTTTTGAGCCCCTTCGTAGACAAGTAGTTACCCGTTGTCTCGGATATGATTTCCCGTAGATACATGCTTAGTAACATACTTAAAAGTGAGGTGTGTGTATGTTTCTACAGTACTAAGGTTTACTGTTGTACAAGCTAACAAAAAGGTCATTAACTTCTAGTATCTTCGTACCAAAATAAGCAGATCACTTGCAAGAGTAATCCATGAAAATAAGACAAAGATTGGCAATTGCATTGAAGCAGCAATTTTACAGTGCACATAAGCACACTTTCATTGTTTTTATGTCCTTTTATGCTGCTCCTCAAGTGCTACTGCCTTAGACATTAGCTAACGTCAATCTTATACACAAATAGCGTTGCTTTGCATAATTTTATACATTACGAATTGCTATCAATCGACGAAACATTTATGTGTCAACTAAACTTATTTACCTACGTATTTTCTTGATATTATACTAGTAAATAATTTATGTGCAGGAAGCAAAGGCGTACATTAACTTGTGCGAAGGCAGCCAAACGTAATACATTCCAAAATAGATGAATATAAATATCTCCGTTTAAAATAATCCATTAAACAATATTTATTGCGTGCTGTTAGTCTTCTTTTTTTTTTTTCTTAATTTCTATTTCCCTTCATCATGGGTTTAATTCAATTTCCTGGAAAATTTCCTCATTTTCCTGTCAGTGTCAATAATGGAGTGTGAAGAATTCCAAGGCATAATGCTCCTTTCCATTTCCACGAAAATTATATTAATTCTGACAAATCGAGTAGGCAGATGAAACTTGATTGCTTGCAAGTGCGGAAATGTTTACCATTGTTATGGTTTCGTTAATGTGTGGCTTCCTTTGGTGTGTTGGCACGTAATTGAATTTCATTGACTTCCATATAACAACACTTAAGTGAAAGTTACCGCAAAAGCAAACATTTCGTGACAAACAAAGGCATTTTCTTTATTTAGATAGATGGAAATATAAGGTGTTCCCTGTAAAACCTCGAATTCCATTTTTTTTTTTTTAAGTAGTCAGGGGTTCATGAAACTGATTAACTTTACATAAGCCCTATATGTAACATCTTTCACAAAATAGTACCTAGTTTGTTAGCGTATACCTGTGATTTCACAACCTCTCACAAACCTCCTTAAGGAGAAATCACAGGGTGTAAGATCATATGACCTTGCCGGTCATTCCTAGTGAAATGTCTTCACAATAAGAACACGCTGTCAGACGGAAACTGCTCCATGATTGAAAACCAAAACAAACTTGTCAGAGTAATGGTAAGAACAGGTTCTATGACTTCGAGGGGAAAAAATCTTGATTCAATTTCGGCCTCCTATGTGAAACGCATTTTAAAAATGATAATTTTAAATCTCACAAATAGCTATAATATTTTGTCTATTACTATAACACCATTTGAATGAAGTGAATTTTAAATATTTACTTTCATCTATTGCCAAAATGATGATTTGGACGTGGAAATAACACAGAATGCAAGAGGGATGATAAAATTGGAAGAACTATGTGGATTTCTGTGTGGCCACAGATTCACGGTAAAGAATAAAGAGATGATTTACAAAACAATGATACAAGGTGCAGAAACATGCCACTAGAGAAAACACAGGAAAAAGAGATTGAATGATACCGAAATGAGAATGCTGCGCTGGATAATAATAAGAGACAAAGTGAGGAATGAGAAACTAAAAAAAACATCCAAGATTGTACATACATCTAAGATCCAAGAAAGAAGACTGCACTGCTATGGCCATCTAATGAGAAGAACAAACGACTATGTGGTCAGAAGAATGATAGCAATGGAGTGGATAGGAAGAGAGACCAAGAAGGAAATGGATATGGTTAAAAATTACTTCAGGGAGAAAGGTCTAACAGGGTTAGAGTTTCAAGAAGCAGCATCAGAAACATCGACACCACGTAAATGAGAAAAGATAGAGACAAAGATTATGATTATGAACCTCGTAATGGTATATAAATAAATTACTTTTTTCATTATTTGTCTTTAATTCATTTATCGTAACTGAAACATATTTTTAATATTCTTTTATCTTTTCACAGCGACCTCACGGCTGAACATAGCATTCTAGTCTTCCTGTGGGAGACTCTGATTTGTTCTCTGATAGAAATAAGGCTACAAAATATACTAGTCCAGTAGATTTACATTTATTGTATTATGAAAACTAATTAACTTAAAATAAATAAATGAAATATTTTTGGACAGTGCTTTTAGTTTTCGTATGAAACACTGGAAATATTTGCTAAAGTAGGCTTCAAGACATTTATTTGAAACCAATGACTATTTAACGCAATTAATTTTAAAGTGAAGAAGCATAACATACCCTTTGTTATTCCTGTTTATTTATTTATTGTTTATTTTGAAAATAACTGTTAACATTGAGTATTGCATTGACCTAAATATTTTCTCTTTCATTGTGTTACCTCTTCTTCCATACCCTTTAAAATAGAGAACAGAATAATTCCCTTTTTATTTCAATTAAAATATTTGACATATTTAATCATCAGATGATCTTAAGTTGGATTTCCTTTCGACCAGCTAAACAATCAAAGCGCTGTAAATGTCCCTATGAAGCTTTACAAATGATATTCCCTGTTGATCCATGATTGTGTGTGTTTTCAATCTCACGAGGCAGACCCTATCTCAAATGATCTCAACGTCACGGATAGTGAGGTGAGGTAAGATGTAAGTGAGGGCAGATGGTGTGGCCAAGCTCAGTGAGTTGAAAGTAATTAAGATAAATCATCACACACGGAGCCTGGCGAAATCACTGAATTTCGATGTGAGGCAGTTGTCTGGTTCATAATGTGTAAATCCCACACACAACAAGGAAGTGCGTGATCTTGCAGGACAAGCATTCTGTTTATGCAGGTTTTAGTCAATCATATCAAAAGAACTATTCAATTGCATCTGTAATATCGTATTTCAGAACAGATTTCTTCGTAGTTGGGGGAAAAAAGTTCTCAGAGTACTGAAACTGAATATAAAAGACTCATATTAAAAAATGTATGCCTGCATCAGCGTTGTCATTCTTGCTTTTTGCCTCCTACTCCAGAAGGTTCGTCAGGAGTAACGCAGGACAAGTCCTACTAATCAGCAGTCCATCTTAGGTCTAGTTTCTTACCGAGGGGCGGGCGCTGAAAAAAGAAAGAGAAAGTTTTGATATTATTAATTAATCAAATTTCTAATCGTAAAAGCTCTTTTGAATTGTATTTTACGAAATGTTGCAGTTAAATCATTTGGTCTTAAGGTTTTTGATTGGCGTATTGAAAACATGAAATAATATTGACCTGCTATAAGAGCTCACCATTTAAAGTAGTTTACAGGTAGACCGGAACGAAACTTTGAGTGGGATCGAATTCTCAAATAGTTTTCCTTGAATAAATACAGATCGTTCCTTGACACTAAAATGATCTGTTTTAAATTTATGTAGTTCATCCAATGTTAAGAGGTTCACAACATTGGCTTACATTTATTCTCATTTGTGGAAGAGATTCAGTAATAATAATAATAATAATAATAATAATAATAATAATAATAATAATAATAATAATAATAATGTATCAAATGCTTTGTATTTAATTAGTAACATGAAATTAGAAAATTACGACGATAGTGTTTGAATTACGAACTAAAATTATTAACTCTTTATTCACAGTATTTTCATAGTACAAGTATTTTCATTATACCATACTTTATTTGTTAGTTACCGCATTTAAACTGCGTGTATTCTCTATAAATTGGCCACTTTCTAATTAAACCTACAGTGGTCAACAGATTTCACTGTTATTAGTCTTTTAATGGCAGAAGAACTATTTGTGGACACTATTATTAACCAAAGAATAGCATTAAGAAAACTCATTTGCGAGTTCCAGAACAGTTTATATTCATTCAGACCACTAGAATCTGTATACGGAAGTAATTGTTGATTAATATCTCAGTTCAAAGAAGGAGAAAGGTTTTCCATAACTACAATGTAGCGGGTGAGGCAAAGTTCGGTTCTATTATATGAAGCATGACTCACAACTATCATTTTGCGCTCAATCTATTGTTCTCTTGTATACAGGATATATGTATGAAAAGAAAGCAGGATTGATATTGATGAACGCAAAATTCCGTTAAGAACTAATACACAGGATGTTAATTACGCAGTATTTTATATCTTGTATGAGGTCATGTACGCATTGAAACAACCTATTGTGTTGACATTTTTTCATTTATTTATTTTTGTCAGTACAGAAGAATCTGCATAGTTAAGAGGTTCGCCTTTGTTTATAATTCTTTGTGATACGTCATTGTCTTTCTCTGCTGCATATTCTAATTGCAAAGGAACGTAGTTTTTAGATATTACTTCATTTTAATAAAAGATTACGAGATTAGTATCGCGTTGCATATTATGACATTGCTTGTTATTGTGTTTGAGATGTCATCTAACTTCCACTGTAGTTATATACTTATATTCACGTTTAATTATTTATTATTAATGAATAACGTTATTCACGAAACGAAAAGTTTCTCGTCTTGAAAACGAGACTAGAAGTGCGTGGTAATAGTCTCGATATATCGAGACGAGATGAGAAATTTCTTGAGTCTCGCGCGCAGCACTTCACCCAAGTCTTCGATCTCAAACGTTGTTTTAATGTTAAATGATTCATAATAAAAAGAAAATCCATTGATAAAGCGACTGTACGAACACAAGGAAGAGCATTTGTCAATGTTTAAAGATACGAAGGCCATTAAGTTATTATACAATACACTTCAATAATAAATGTGGTTTAAATGTTGTTATATTACATCTTTCAGTGACGCAGAAGGAATCTGATAACTTCTAGGTGAAATTAGAAAAATCATGACAAAATTTTCAAAACTAGATTATTGAAATTTCAGGGCTAGATTATAAACAAATTTCCGAGAATTGAGATGTGGCGATAGAGATCTGCACAGGCTCGGGCCGGACTCGAGTCTACAAAGTATAATCACTTCGAGTCCGGGCCGTGCTCGGGCCGTAAATTTTTAAATATACAACCATATTTCTCGGGCCTTTTCGGGCCTAAGTTTGTAAATATACAGTACAACGGTATTTATTGGACTGCTCTTTCTGCAGAACTTCTAAAGCACAACTGCAAAATTAAACCTCTAATTGTAGTAAATAAAAACACAGTTTTGCTTTAATTATTAAGTTTCTGTAATTCGGGTTTATTTCAGACTCATTTGATTATCACACGAGCTCGGGCCGGGCTCGAGCTAAAAATTCCGACCCGTGCAGGCCTCTATGTGGTGAGAATTCGACAAAGATTTACGAGATAAAACAGCCTTACTTCTAGTGTAGGCAGGGGTGCCCACAAGGGGGAGCTATGACGCAAACTGCGTCATTGAAATATTTGTGGGGGTTAAAAATCTATATAAATATGTTTGAGGGGGTGTAAAAATTAATCAAAAACATTTATTTTTCATGGAAGAACACCTATGGATACACAATTGCGGGGGTGCGTCATGGACATAAGGGGGGGGGCACCACTGGTGCAGGCAGCACTATTAACGAAGATTCAGATCTTGCTTATATGTGCTCATTTTTATCCGTTATAGGAAAAGGCAAGGTATGAACTAGCATGTGTTTGGATTCCAAACTATGGAGGACCCAACTGTACGGATTTACTAGTTTAACCTAGTGTACAATCGTGATGTCCCTGGGACAGCGAACGGTGACAGAGGTGCTGCGTATCTTTGTGAACAATCTCTTGGAACAAAGCAGTATTATATTTGGAGACAGCCCGCTAATGGGCACGTTGTGTTTCCTGTTTCAAGTTGTATCTCTCGTGAAATAAATAGTTTCTAAATTTAAGTGCCAGTAAGCCGTATTACGTACAATTCTCAGAAACAAGAAGTTTTTTAAAGTCTGTTGAGATTGTCATTTCAGGTATTTGTAGCGTCAGCTTGCTTGATCATCTTTTGAACTGATGTGACCTAATCGTGTTGTTTTGAGAATTCGAAGTAAAATCACATCCATGGAAATATTGTATAATATCCTTGCGTGGAATGGTTCTTAATCTTTCGAAAATTTAAGTTTACATTTTAATACTTTACCATTTCAATATTTTCAGTAATTTTATAAACAATTACATTTTATGTTTTCATCATCTTATGGTTATACGTAGCCGAATAGTTAGTTGTTGTTCTCTTCGGTATGGGAAGTATAAGCTCAATTTCTGGTTAGGGGGTGCGTGATGTTTTGGGTATCGCTTCAACTTAAATCTATGGATGTCATAAAGAAACGTTCAACTACCAAATACAAACAAAAATGGTAAAGTTGAGGAAAATACAAGAATGCCACGAAATTATATTTACTCTTCTCCCTTGTTTCTCTAGTTTATTGCATAACAATGCTTGGGCTGGTTTACAATAAGGAACCGAGCAGCACAAAATAATGAATTTCCCATTCTTTTTTCCTCTGAAATTGAATTAAATTGTACAATTCAATTATTAAAGTTTTAACGTTAAAAAAAAAGCATATCCAAACTTGAGATGTATACCAATTTATAGACCTAATCAACCTGGACAGAATGGTATGGATAAGCTAAAGTACTCATGCGTAGTTTCCGAGAAAATTTAAATTATTTTTATATACTTGTGATCACTGGCGGATCCAAAAATTGTTTTTGGAGGGGGCTGAAATAAAATAATTTAGAAAAACATTGGAACTCATTTTTGCTGCTCAAATTTGATAGTAATGTATAATACACTTGCATATAGTTAAAAATAGGCTAGTTCATGAAACCAAATAAGTGGCATTATCTGGTATTCCACCTCATCTATTTAAAAAGTTTATTTTATTAATATTGTTACGTTGTTCAATGTATCTCATTGTAATATTTTTTCTGTATTCTTAATGAGCTAGGATGAAAAAGAAATCTTCGAGAGATACATAAAATACTTTGTAACAGAGAATACATATCACAAACTTCACGTCAAAACAGAACTAAAAAATACAAAATTTATATATCTTTGCTTCAGTCATCTAGAAATTGCAATCTTCTGGAATGTTTCTGGGCGAAGAGATCCACTACTTCAGACACATCAATTGTAACATCGTTGTCAATATTCATTAGGGCTAACTACTAAGTCTGTCTTAACCCATCGTTGTTCTCAAATAGGATTTTACCAATTTTAAAGTAGAAAAACTTCTTTTTGCAGAACATGTTGTTACTGATAAGACACAGAAAATAAAGCAGTTGTTTTATGTTTGGGGAAAAAATCACAAGATGGATCTTGATAAGCTCCAATGTTCCCGCCACAAAGTCACTTCATTTTTTAGTTCAATTTCACTTCCACATAGATCCTTACGGTAAATTTGTGAAGATTTTACAACGCTTTCTTCATGTAATGTTGGAATCAAACTAAACAAAGGCATCACTTTTGAGTTTGTTAAAGCAAACCTTGAGGTCAGTTCAGTTATGAGGTGGTCCAAAAAAAGGAACATACACATTTATGTTGAAATATTCATGTGGGGTGCTATGTGCTTCTACATTTAAGCGGTGAGTTCGGCGTTTTACAGTCCTAGGAAATGTGATATCGACATTATGGGAAATTGCAACCTCTTCAACCTTATTAAAGATCTTACTGTAATATGGCCATTCCTAGTACAGAACGAAAATCCGCAGCATCACCCGATGTACTTCGAGACATTAGTACAAAACTTCTTCAGTTAGCATTACCAAACAAAAGTTCCCCACTGCTCCTCTGTGGGTGTCTGTTTACAACTTAGTTCGCGATTTGGCTGTTATGGCCATCGGCATTCGTAATTGAAAAGGCCAGCAGTTAATATCTAAAGACAAACACAAGAGGAAGCCTAGATCATCAATTACCGTAATTCAGATGAAAACTTATTTATCACTTCAGCAAAATGCTCAGCATTTTTAGTGTGAATGACCTCAAATTCCTCTTGCTCTGATATTTTTGGGGGGGCTTCAGCCCCAAAGCCTCCTTTAAATCCGCTACTGCTTGCGATAACCATACCACCTATGAAGAAAGTGATACTGAAGTAGATATTAATCAAACTTTCCTTTATGACACTAGCCCAAAATATTATATATATATCCTAAAATTATTTAATTAAAATTGTAATGTTTAATATTATGCAAACGTGAGTTATACATTAATAGATTACATGAAGCTGAACAAGTTGAAATGCCTTAGGATAAATTCTGATGTGTAGATTTCGAGAAAGCCTAGTGTAACGAATTTTTATGGCCTTAAAAATTATGTCGTTCGTTGCCCAGGTGTGCACCCAGAATTTTTTTTGGGGGGAGGGGTCCAATATTACAAAACATTTCATCTACATAGTGATGAACTGGTGTTATTCCACACCTGAAAATACTATAAGTAATTTTATGCACGTACACCAATATTCTCAGTAAAAATTTAAAACTAGATTGTTTTTATAAGCAAGAAAAGAGTACAGATGAATTGTAGGATCAACTATTTATGCTGTTCCCTGCTAAACAAGTATGTTTTTTTAAGAAAGTGTATAAATATGTGTCGAGTTACGAAGTTAGGGGGCAAGGTTCGGACTCGGTGGACCCCCTGCGTAGGTGCGGCCCTGTACTTGCCAATCTGATGGACTTAGTAGTTACTAATAATTTTGCTGGAATAAATTACACTAGTTAACAAATTTAAACTTTTTGTTTGTTACATGAGAAAAATCACCTGATCTTAAAGGAACTTTTTGCGCTGAATTCGAATATGCACTCGGTTTCTCTCCATCACGTACAGTTTTCCCGTAACAGAGGGATTTTCGGGAAATTCCCTCAAAAATGTCCCTTTTTCAGATATTTTATTCCCCTAGCTCCTGTCCCCTTACATATAGTAACATAGAAATTATACTTAAATATACCTTGATTTATATTTAATAAACCCTAAAAGTTTCGTAAAAATCGCTTTGTTCTTTCTAGAGAAATAAATATATTTGTATGTATACTGTGTGCACTGTTTATTGCGCCTGATAG
The DNA here is from genome assembly GCF_964235325.1 of Thermobia domestica. NCBI lineage: Eukaryota > Metazoa > Arthropoda > Insecta > Zygentoma > Lepismatidae > Thermobia > Thermobia domestica. Next base: position 142,481,356 of record NC_137465.1, on the reverse strand, counting down.
TAATGCTTTCAGATCTCCTGAGTGGGGTAAAAACGATTTGCTTTATTACTACAAACACAGACATAAAAATGAATATTTACAATAGTCAACAACACACTTGTATTGCTCTCTGTAAATTAGAAACGTGTATAAAAATAGAATGTACTTCCAACGTATATTTTTTTTAAACGTACAGTATATGTATATCTTAATACATATATATACAATTCTCCAAGTTTTTTCGTTTTGTTCATGAAATGGTTATCAATATTTGTTATCAAATGTAACAGAATGCAAAAGAACTTCCACTTCCCGAGCCCCCTACCAACTGGGAAGAGATATGGCCAAAAGACTCTGATGATGATCATGACCTTGATGAACCATCGACATCAACATGTACATCCAAGGATCCAACGTTCATCCCTGACTGTGTTCGCGAGCCACATTTCATCCGGCAATGTGAACTTAATGACCTAGTCCGTGATTTGCACCTGACAAAACAAGAGGCGGAACTTCTGGGATCAAGGCTCCAACAGTGGAACTTATTGGATGCAGAAACGAACATATCAGTGTACTGGAAGAGGCATGTTCAATTTTCAAGCTATTTCTCAATGCAAGATAATGTGTGCGTATGTACGGATATAAATGGGTTGATGGCGGAGCTAGGAATTCCTTACGTTCCAGAAGAATGGAGGTTATTTATCGACGCGTCAAAGGTCAGCCTTAAAGCTGTCCTTTTACATAATGGAAATAAAAAACCTTCTATACCACTTGCGCACTCAGTGAAGATTAAGGACCTATGACACCATGTCAACTTTGCTAAATCTTATAAATTACAAGGACCATTGTTGGCAAATATGTTGTGATCTCAAGGTAGTTGGTATTTTATTAGGACAGCAGTGCGGTTACACGAAGTACCAATGTTTTTTATGTTTATGAGATAGCCGAGCTGATGACAAACATTATGAAGTGAAGGAATGGGAACCTAGAGTGAATTACGTACCTGGAGAATGCAACGTCAAATACGCTCCTTTGGTAGATCCTAATAAGATATTACTACCGCCACTTCATATCAAGTTAGGACTTATGAAAAACTTTGTCAAAGCCATGGACACATCTGGTGAAGGTTTCAAGTATTTGCGAGATAAGTTCCCTAACCTGAGTGATGCTAAGATTTCAGCGGGAGTGTTTATTGGTCCCCAAATTAGGAAATTAATGCTTGATGATAGCTTTGACAGCAAGTTAAACAGTGTTGAGCTAGCTGCCTGGACAGCATTTAAGTGTGTTGTGCGCAACTTTCTGGGCAATAACAAAGCTGAGAGTTACACAGAAATCGTACAGGACATGATACAGAAATACAAAGAGTTGGGTTGTAGGATGTCTTTAAAAATCCACTTTTTGCACTCCCACCTCAGCTTCTTTCCTGCTAACCTAGGTGCTCTCAGCGACGAACAGGGGGAAAGATTCCACCAAGATATAATGGCAATGGAGAAAAGGTACCAGGGACGATGGGATCCTTCAATGATGGGGGACTATTGTTGGGGTCTTGTTAGAGAATGCAACATTTCTTACAAAAGAAGGAAGTAGTGTACGTTTTTGTAACCCAATGGAAGTTTCATATATTGTGATAGTTTTGATTGTCTTTTCATGACCTTTTGGTACATTTGTATTATTGTTTATTGTAAATTGTCACACTTGTAAATTATATTGTATTATATTTTATATATGTGTTTGTGGTAATAAAGCAAAACGTTTTACCTCAACTTAAGAGATCTGAAAGCATTACTATAAGGTGCAATAAACAGTACACACAGTATACATACAAACATATTTATTTCTTTAGAAAGAATAAAGCGATTAATACGAAACTTGGAGGGTTTGTTAAATATGAATCAAAGTATACTTAGGTATAATTTCTATGTTAGTATATGCAAGGGGACAAGATCTTGGGGTGTAAAATAAACGAAAAGGGAAATTTTTGAGGGATTTTCCCGAAAATCCATCTGTTACGGGAAAATCGTACGTGATGGAGAAAAACCGAGTGCATATTCGAATTCAGCGCAAAAAGTTCCTTTAAGAACAGGTATTTCCTTTTATATAACAAAACCTTTGTTAACTAGTGTTATTCATTTATGTTTGTATATAAATACACATTTTAACACATTTCTTGGTTGGCCCAACAAAATTATAAATGATAGACTGTTCTAAAATTAAAAAAAAAAAAAAATATATAAAAATTAGATTGGTAGTTGCACAAATATACGAACATACTGCCTTGTTATATGTAATGGCTTTCTTTAACCCAGGTGCTGAGTGAATTTGAATGAAACCTTCGATGTGTTCATTGGAGTCTCGAGATGTTTAACGTGACGACATAACCTAATAACCTACAGACTCCAAGAGTTGACCAATAACATTGTAGAACAGTATGTGGGAAGAATTGAATAATAAGGATTTGGTTTTGGTTTCATTTTTTTCATTGCATAATGCAGCGTTTCTCAAACTTGTCTTTGAGTAGAGGTCGCTTTTATTAGTCATGAAATATTGTTAATTTTATATTGATGTTATAGAATATATATATATATATATACATATATATTTTTGAATAATTGAAAACTATCAATGTTTCACAATAATATATGTATACAAGCTATTAGAATTTGTATAATCTTTACGTCATTAAATTGGATAGTCTATATCTGTTTGAGATTGTTAATAGACATAACACACAGCCTTTGAAGAAAGCACAATGTTTTTTTCTTATTGAAATACTAGCTGAACCTGCGCTCTCTGCAAAGCGTATCATTCACATATGAGCATGAATCTCCTTGTCATATCTCACAACATCTGTACATGTCCCTTTACAGACACAAGTGAAGGACATCTTGATAAAAATCGGTAAGGGGTACCATAAAAGGGAGACTTTTTCCATTTTTTTTCAATATCTCGCACCGTTTGCAAGATTGAGCCTACTTCTGGTTGAAGTTTCTTGTTTCTTCTTGCATGCAGTATGTAATAAGCAAATACATTATGTGCACAATTAATTACAATGTCGTGATATGTTCATTGGGCAAAACACTCCAGACACTAAAGATTCGTCTTAGACTGGATAAATGTTTATCCTTTGTTTTTCATTATCATTTGGCCATGAAACAAATGCCTTACAGATACACAACCCCAGTATACAACTATGTTGTGTTGGAATGTATAACTCATAGTGTATGATGCTTTTAAAAAAAATCAACACTTCCATTGTACCCCTTAAAATGTAATAGAGAAATAATGGCCACGTTTTCTAAATATTCAATTAAACTGGACAATCTACACAAAATTTGAAATCGACCACCGAAAACGGCACGTTTCTAGCGCTTGTGGTGTTCGAGATCTCATTGTCGAAAGGATTGGAGACAAACATATAAACCTGGCATTTTAATATATAGATCGATGTATAACGGTTTCGCTGTCTAACTATGCCTTTGGTTGATGAGATAATGTGTCTGATGAAGTCAGAGTTTTAATTAGTTTGCGATATTTCGATAAAAACATTGATAGTTCAGTAAAAAGCACTATGCTTTGCTTAGACTGTGTTCGTTATTTCTATTTTTAAATTACTAAAGCAAAGTTAACATGAACTATATAATTATTGAGATTCTTAACTATGGTGATGTGATACGCAGTTCACTTGATTTTTTTCTGTCTTTTGTGTATATGTAATGCTCATCTAAGAGGAGAGCATAAGAAGAGACTTCGAGAACCACAGTTTGAGAAAGATGGCGGAATGCTTTCCGTAAAACATGAATACGCAGTTTACGGAGCGATTTAGTTAGCTGTCGACTTCGGAGGAAGGAAGAAATTGGGGTAACTGTGAAAAACTAGGTTTTCGAGTGTGAATAAGTCGATCTTAAATTTGTGAAAATTCATTTAAAGGGGAGGACTTTTGGAGAAACGGGAATTGAAGTACTCAAAAGTCAGTATTGTAAATGCTTCAAATGTTTTCGATTAATCTTAGCTGCTAGCTGGCGGTGAAATAGTACTAAAAGTAATTTTTGATCAAAAAGTAATTCTGTGAATACATGAATTCAGGCTTATACACTGAAATTATTAAAACAACATAGTTCTTCGTTGATTTTGAGGATATTGTTTAAATAAAGTTATCAACGACGTATCCATATAAGTAATGTTGATCACGTGTTGACAAATTAGAATTTCGTGGCCTTGTAGGTTTTTTATTTCAATTTTTTTATTACGTCACTTTTCTGTTTGTTTGTGTCAAATCTTGCAACTTAAATTTAGCGCCCTTTCATACTAACAAAAACTATAAACTTTCATAGACATCCGTAAACCCGATGATATACAATATTTTCATAAAATTTTCACTGTCTTATAATTTTACCGCAAAATTAATAAAATTATTATGTTAATTATGTATCTCAATGTAATATAGGATATATTGTATATATCAATATATTATGTAGCCTGCTGCGTATGTAGCCCATATACTCAAGAGAAGTTTGGTTTGTTGCAGACGACTAGGCATTATGGTGACATCGTGTCAGCAGTTTGAAAATTCTTAAAATAGATTATCAGGGTTTGGTAATTAATATAATTATGTAGTAGGATGCTTACTAATATCCTCCACCTCTAGATTGAATCTAATATAAAGTTTTAAAATATCAACCAAATATTTTGTAAAATAGACTAAAACGGTGATTTGAGGAAGGGAGAGTAAAATTAAATTGTACTAAGACTTAAAGCATTAGGGATTCTTCGTAAGGTTCAGGGCTAAGTTTTTCGGATATCACGGAAGTGATTTGCTATAATCCGTTATAATCAATGGTACTTTAGATTTTAGTCCGTCTAGCATCATAGTTTTTTTTTAATGGTACTTTTTGTTTTGTGCAGTAATTATTTTTCTTAAAGGTATGTGTACGGAAAAATAGTTTAAAGTTCCAAGAAATAGCTGAAACTAAATAGCTTGTTCCCATCCTTATCGTAGATGGCATAATATACCGTGGAAGGTCTGTAACATGTTTTAGTTTTTCTTGACAAACTAATTGCTTGGGAGAGATGTTTCATATGTTTATTCCTGGCCATTTATTTCAATCATAACTGCTTGCAATTGTCAGATGCGTTTTAGGAAGACTCGGTTCTTTGGACTCCTTTTTGTTAGTAAATTAAGTGTTGCAGTTTCTACAATTTGGGCGGCTCGGGTAAATATACTGTTATGTCATATTTTCTAACTTTCGAGTAAATTGGAAAAGAAGATTTAACATTCTCATGTAATTTAATGTAGTAACACGTGCCAAACAATTTTTCCCTGCTATCTCAGGTGCATTTTCGAAACATCAGTATACCAACATCATTGATTCAGCTAGGTAAATAATTTACGAAGATTGAGAAAATTAAAGGCCCCAAGGAAGATTCTTGTGGCATCCCTTCAGTATCAGAGAGTTTAGAGTTTTTTTACTTTTTACTCTATGTACCCTATACGATATATATTCTTCATGACAATTTTATTCAATATATACATATCACATCTAACTGTGACTTTATCACGGAATTCGGACCTTATCATGTTGAAACGCATGTAGCTACACTTTACTTTAAACTAAATATATTTATGAGTAATAGATTCAAACATCTTACTGAAGGCCCATTTATTATGGTAATAGATCTGCCTGTAACTCTCTAGGTCATATTTATAACCTGCTTTGTAAACTGGTGTAGTGAACTATTTCTTCCAGTCACTCGGAACTTCATTTTATAGAGAAAAATTAAATATCTTGGTACTAAACCTTCCCTAACCTTTTATTACATAGTTAATTATGTTGTCACATCACACAGTACTTCGAGGTTTTAATTTTCCACTTGCTTTAATTACGTCACCCTCTGTTATATACGGTATATCTATCAAATTTTGAAAATATTCACCAAGTACATTTCTACCTTATATACTTACTGACTGTTTATTTCTTTAAAATGACTTTCATATATGTCTTTAAAAACCTTCCACTATTATACGTACGTCGAGAATAAAATCATTACCGATACGAATTGTATTTGGGATATTCTGAAAAGTTCTTTTTAAAATCATGCATAAAAAGATTTGTGTTATTCATTAAATTTAATTCCAAGTTTTTGTAATACTCTCTTTCTCTCTTTTGCTCAAAATGTTTTCTCTTAACTACTTATCTAAGTTCTGAGCTTTTCAACTGCCATTTTAACTTCCATAATACAAGTAATAATAATAACACCATCATAAAAATCTAGGGTCTTATGCAGAGCCATTCCGATGCGTGATTAGTGCCATACTAAAGAGTTTGACTAACATATGTTTTCTACAGTAATGAGGCCTTTAGTATGATGCTAATCATATGTCAAAACAACTCTGTATAAGGCGACTAGTGTTTAGTATTATAGCTTAATGATAAACGGTAAATGTCTGTCTGTCACATTAATTCATACTAATAAACAGTCACACTAATGTCGCTGCTTTATGCTTCTGCTTGCTACTCAATGATTTAGATTAACACATCGTTATGATAACGAAGTTCTTTAATAGCATAAAAAGGGTGTGTAGTGTGGGATACTCGGAGGGCAAACCAATAATAATAATAATAATAATAATAATAATAATAATATAAATCTGTTAAATCTATATAATTAGAGCTTTTAATTAAGCACAATTTAAACTTATAGGGTACAGCGCGCTAAAGGCTTCGATGGGGATAGGAACAACCAGTAGCAATTAAATTTAGTCAATTTCTGGCAAATGTTCGGTTTATATATATATATATATATATATATATATATATATATATATATATATATATATATATATATATATAACTTGTAATACGAAACACGCACGCAGTATATCCTCTTAAGAATCCTTGTCTTTGGTGGAGAACCCCTATTGAAACCCGTGTAGTTTGACTGTCACGTTTTCATCTCTTTATAGATTCGGTGCTAAAATAGGGCATTAACCTTCAAGCAAAGAAACAAAGTAAATATATCAAAATCATGAAACAGAAATATGGTTTATATTTACTAGCTGCTTTTCTTTTCTCTGCCTGTAAATAGTCGTGACACATTTTTTACACCTTTATGACCTTTATATATGAATTTAATTGCGTTAAATGAATAAAATACCAGCAAAAGTGTTGCCACAGCTGGTCGGATGCATTCGTACATTCTTCAGAAAGAGAGAGAGAGAGGAAAAGTCGAACTATGTGTGGTGAGCAACGTATAAAGAAAATCATGAAGAATAAAATTTAACATCCTGTATGTTACATTACATAATTTTAATAAGGTAATGCATTCCCTTAATATATCATTCTTATATTTACTAGTTAATTCTAGCTCGAAATTACTTTTTGTTTTTCAAGTCATACTGATTAACGAAACGCATATCGAACGCATGGCAGTATTTAATTAATTTATTTGTTTTATTATTAAGTTGAGTTGATTAAGTTTAACGTCCCTTTCAGCAGCGAGAGTATATGAGACGGGACCTACTGATTAATGTGGAATCCAAACCACATGAGCTCCCGCCAATTTGTTACTACTACTACTACTACTACTACTACTACTTCAGTGTATTCAAATCAGTATAATAGTAATACTTCAGTGAACAAAAATGTTATGATGACAAAGTATCTATATTAATCAAATATTGATGTAATCATCGGTGGGTGATTTGATATGATATAAGACAAATGGGATTAAAAGAACTAAGTCAGAAGTTTGACGATTTATGGTAATTATTCTGAACAGTACTTGAATTAGATTGCACAGATACATGATACCAAGGGTATTGTCAGATTGAGTTTAAACGGCTGTGCATAGTGCAATTTCACTGATTGCTGAGACAATTTTTGAACCAGACTGTTTATTACGTTCAAACATATTGTACGCGTTAGGCAATTTTATACGCCAATTAATATTTCTCCGATGTAAGATATTCTGCCTTATAACGACAATTATTATAATTACTGTTTTCAACATTTAAATACTTTTGGCGGTAGCAAAGTAATGTTTTATTTTAAAATATAGTTTTAATTTCATAACAAATATTACATTTCTATTACAGTGGACAATATTATGCTATACATCGTTAACAGGAACAATTTATTTACACGTAATAATTAGTTACATTTGTCACTCGCAAAAGGTTGAAATTTTATATCTTAGGATTGCTAGGATTGACAGTTCCTTTCCCTATGGTCTAGGTTATATGGAAAACTAGGAGCTTTAGAATAGAAACAGATTGAAAAGTATGATTAGAAATGTCATTTATACAAAAACCAAGTAATTATAACTTGATTACACTAATTAATACCCTACCCATATGAAACATTCCAAAACTCTTTTATATATATATATATATATATATATATATATATATATATAATATAGCATCAAGCAACCAGGCCCTTATCGGAGGATAGTTCACTATCATCACAGAAAGTTGTGTATGC